>NC_142110.1:55208886-55541886 GCF_056152115.1 Neolamprologus brichardi
GAAGCCATGTTAGTTGCAAAAAACAGAAATAATTTGCAGGGGCGGGTTTTACAGTGAATCCACGTGCTTATTGGCTAACACTTAGTGATTGACATTTGTTAGCCAGTGAACGTGTAGTTTCACTCAGACCTGTGCTTTTGTCGTCACATCCAGTTTTAAAACATCAAAATGGCAAAAATGCTCAGAAACCAGCTGATGTCACAGCGGCTAGGTGCATCTATTAACCTATCTGTGGTGGTTGGACGTTTTCTGACACGACCTTCTGGTGACAGTAAGTATACAAAAGCTTTGTGAAGCACCAACATACAACCACGTTGTGTGCTTAAAAGTAAGTGTTGAACATTTAATAGAAGCTCTTATTATGAAAGCTTTGTGACCAAATCACGAATTCTTCCTGTGAATAACAATGTGTAGTGTTGGGAAAATATCCAAGTATATGCGAGTTGCTTCCTTATTCTTATGCCAGAGTAAATGTATACTCTTATCATCCACTAGTATTTTTAGTGCTGCACATTGATAGTGAATAGTGAATGATCTGTGATTTATAAACACGTGCATACATCTGTTAGTATTCTTTAATCCTGATCTAAGTGTCTGTGAAAGTTGTGTCTAGTTAAAATTCATATTTTTGTATTTGGCTCTGAGTAGAGCTGAAATGATTATCTGATTAGAATCAGTCATCAAAAAAGGTTTCGGCACACAATTTTAATAGTCAAATGGTTCAAATTTGACGGCTGCAGCTATTAAATCTGAACACTTGCTTTCGTAGTCTTCATTTCTAGTGTTTTGATTCGATTATTGTCCAAGTTATTACGTGTTAATGCAGAAAATAATCAGTTGCAGTTGAAGATCTTTTGACTATGATGCTAATTCAAAGAAAGTGTTGACAGGCTGTTAACAGCACTTGCAAAACTCGATGAAGGACACCTCTGTTTCTGAATAACAGTCCTCTATTATTGCTAATAGTCTTTAATGGAAAATTTCAAAATTAATCATTTTAGAATACCTAATTTACAGACAAATTGGCATAAATGAACTAACCTCTGTCTATATGCGCCAGAGAGACTTCTTGTTACATTAAAGTAGTTTTAGGAGGCTGTAGTAACATTTGTTTAATTCAATTTGCAGTCAAGGTCCTTGTGACGGCCCTCAATTAATTGTCATCTCCTGACTGAAGGGAACAATTAGGCCCTAAAGTCAAACACATGTCCCTCACCTTAATCCTCACAACTCTTGTAGAGCATAATGGAATCCGGTGTCTGAAAAACAGAAATGGATTTTCAATATATGCCCATACATCTCTGTACGCCTCACCCTGCTTTCTCTGAAATTGGCCTTCTAATACACACAGCACAAGGCTGCCCGGCTCTGGTTAGCCCTTTTGAATATGTCAGCGGGATTTTCAGGTCATTTGCCAGAGAGGATGCTGGGAACGTGTCGTCCGGGTTCTGAAGGTGACTGGTGTCTGTGTCATCCATCACGGGAGCTTCCTTTAAGTTGATGCATAATAGAGCCTCTCAATCAACTTCCTCGCTCATTGTCACCTCCCTCCTTCCTGTCCAAGGTGGAGACTGAGAACCAAGCTCAGAGAGGCGGGGAGGGAAAAAAGGCAGACTGACAGAGAAGTCAAGGTTACATTCCTCTTCCCTTCTTATTTACACTTGAGGTGTTATGGGCTTGCACCGCACAACAGGACAACAATGGATGGAAGGGTGAAGCGGCTTGCGTGGGCACTTGTGTCAGGCTTTAACTGTCCGCTGTGTCAAATTGGTGATAATAAGCAGTTTGAAACCCTGTCCTATCGCTGTCCGTCCCTCCTGCCGCCTGCTTGGGGCGAGGCGACAGATAAGACCTTGAAACAGGATGTGTCTGTCAGGGAGGTAAATCTCTGCTGTGATGGGGTGGCAAACATTACGACGAGCTTTATCGACACCGACTGCTCTGACACATCCAAAAGTGGCCCAATAAATTTGCGGGCCGGCGGTGGCGTGACGGGCGCTTGTGGGGGCAGAGCAGCGTTACAGCGCAGCAACAAATGTTTGTTTGACCTCCTTTAGAGACGGCGGTCTGGGCACAAGAGACGCTGCGAGCATGTCACGAGGCCAAGGGGAGATGATGGTGTTGTTGTTAGAAGAGTTTATTTTCTATGTGTTCGTGGTTATGAATTTGTTGATACTGGTGGCAATAAAACACATAAATGGCCAAAAGTCTTTTGTTACTATTGAAGACTTAAATAATTGAAAATAAGCCACAGATAATACTTGATATAATATTTATTGAATCCTACTACTAGCAGCAGATAAATGTTCCTTAGCATGCTTTGTTGCTTTGTTGTGCTTCTGCAATCATTAGTTTGAACTAATGATTCAATGCAGAGTGGTATATAAACAAAGAGAGAGTGAAAAGAAGTGAAGAACAAACAGTGCATTATGGGAAGCCCCCAGCAGCCTATGCCTATTGCAGTGTAGCTAATGGAAGGGTCAGGGTTACCTGATCCTTTTTGATAAAGCTTAAAGTTAGGACTGGAAGGTTTTAAGTGTAGGACAAAAGCCTGTACATAGACCTAATCTTGAAAGTAGAGAAGATGTCTGTTTCCTAAATCCAAACTGGGAGCTTGGTCCACTGAAATATGAAGGCTCTGCCTCCTATTTTACTTTTAAATATCCTAGGAACCATAACTAAGCCAGCAGTCTCAGCAAAGGTCTATAATGAGGTGATTGTAAAAGCAAAAGAATTAATTCAGTGTATTACTATTTATCTGACTCAGCCAACAGCGCAGGCTTCAGACTGCTCTTTGGTTTCTCCTCTTGTACCAAGGCGACATCAGCTTGGAAGGGATTTACGTGCATCTGAGGCAGAGCTGAGTTAACCTGAGTCCACAAGCACTGGGTTCTCTTTCTGGGCATCCTGGACTTTATTTGAAGTTGCAGAATGTCATGGTCTCGGTGTGGTTGACATGCTGCTAGTAATCTGTGGATGTCCCTTTAAAGCAGGGGTGGGCAACTCCAGGCCTCAAGGGCTGGTGTCCTGCAGGTTTTAGATCTCACCCTGGGTAAACACACCTGAATCACATGATTAGTCTTTTACCAAGCCGCTGGTGAACTTCAGGACACGTTGAGGAGGTCATTTAGCCATTTGAATTAGCTGTGTTGGATCAAGGACACATCTAAAACCTGCAGGAAACCAGCCCTAGAGGCCTGGATTTGCCCACCCCTACTTTAAAGAGATGAGAGCTACTAGTTAACCTTTAAGGCCTGGGAAAAGAAACGTATGTCCCATGGGTTAATGTTAATCCAGGGTCAAGCCACTGCGTACATCAGATTTTAGGCTCAATCTGTCGTACTCGTTAGCTGAATAAAGCTGTTAAATTTTGTTTATATAGTATTTGTTGAAACATATAGAATTTTCTGTCATATATACACTAAAGTGATGAGTGGCCACATTGAACAAGTTTCATATGATGGTCAGTGTATAAGTAATCCCTGTGAGCAAAACGTTTTTTTGTTTTGTTTTTTCTTTAAATCTTTGGTTTGTATGATGTCACTAAGAGGAGATATCCTTAATGCGGTCATCTCAGGCACACAGCTCTGGATGTTAAAGGGAGAGGTACTGAGAAAGTTATTCTGAGCCTTCAGTCTCATAAAGCTACTCTAATAGTCCCGAGATGGAGAGTATGCAGTAGGAAATAAGCAAAGAAGACTATGATGCTGTCTAATTTACATTTGTGTCTTTGTTTTTTCATCAAATTTATCCAAACTGTCAGACTTTTTGCTTTTCAGCACGTTGCTCCAAGAGTACAGCGATAGTGTCTGATTTCATCTGATCGCTTCCTCGAAAGCGAGCACATTCAGACTCGTCTCGGCAGCTCTCGTCGTATGTCAAAGCGATTCTTCATCCTCACGCAGCACATGACAAGGCGAAGGATGCCTTTTACATTTCCCACCCAACTGAGAGCGCTCTGGCAGCGCGTTCAACTTTAATAAAACAATGCACGCTGACACTACTCAACACGCTGAGCTATAGCATCAAGCCCGCCCGTTTCCACAGTTTCCTCGCATTATATTCTTAGTCATATTCAATTAACTCGGTTAGTTGAAACACCTCGCTCAATCATTTATGTACAGGATCTGTTTTTCTTCCACTGCTTGTTTTGTTTTTTTTTCTTTTGCCATTCATTTTGTTACTCTTGTGACTTATTTGAGTTTTTTTTTTTTTTTTTATCTCTTTCAGGTGATAAATAGATTTTTTTTTTGTTTTGTTAAGCCTCTGTACTCATTATTATTTTCACCAGAATGACATGCATCTGTTTAGGCTCTGTGCTGGTGTGTGAGTGCATTCAGGTGCTAATTGTTTCAGAGAGTGTGAAAAGGCTATATCTGTCTCATGTTTTTAACTAATTAGTGCTGTCATTCCAGACAGAAGAGCCTTTGACTTCTATTGACTGTTAAACTACTGAAAGCTGTCATACTTTGGAGATTTTTTTTTCAAACTTAGTGTTTTTTTTCTCCTACAGCAGAGGTGTGTCTTGTGCACATGAGGATTCCCCCCCCCCCCCCCCCCCCCCAATCCACTTTGCACTGTGTAGTGTACCACTGCTGGCTGACCTATCTTCTCTTTCGAGAGCATCAGATAAAAATCTCAGCCGCACTGGTTGTTAACAATTTTTATTCTAGTAATGAGATGTTTAATTTTTACATTAAAAAAAAAAAGAAATTCAACCACACTCTTCCCCCTCATTTCATGTCTGTATGTTTTTTAAGTTAATGCTGTTTTCTGCCTCTGAAAAGGTAAAAGCCCCTTTAAAAGGCCAGCGAATGGCAGTTTTGGCCCATGCAGGCACTTGTGTTTCTTTTCATTAGAGGTTGTTTTTATTCAGCCTGGGTTGACTGAGCATCCAGCCCATTTCCATCTAAGTGGGCTGATTGGAGGGCATTTCTTAAATGCGCTCCTCTTTATCCTACAGAGTTAATAAAGAGAGCTTTGGGGTAGGAGAGCGGGCAGCCAACACTTCGTCCCACATCGCTAAAAATGCAGCCTTTTGGCCGCTGATTGGATGAAATAAATTGCGTGAATATAGGTGATGGGCAAACCGAGGATTCTTGTATTAATTTGACTTTTTGTGTTGATGCATTTGCGCTGTAATGTACAAAGCAGTCTCTGGTTTTGTGTTGATTCAGGAAGCTTTACACTGTTGGGTAATGTGCTGCATTTGCGGTTTTGTTCGGTGTTTGTTTTTGTTTTTTAATCATCAGCAGGCTTTGGTTCATTCCTGCCCAAACTGCAGTTTCTATAATGATCAGTTTTTTATGATTTTTTTTTTTTTTTTTTTGTCAGCATTGTTGATTCCTCAAAATGACTCCAAAAACCCCACATTTAGAACCAGTGGTATATATCCCTGTTTTATGTGTCCTTCCAGGTCACCACTTCATCTTTTGGCCCTTTGAAAACCTATGAGCTGCTTCACCATATGACAGGAAAAGGTCTGTCGGCCAAGTACCATTTCCCCAGGCAGCCATGTTTGTACCAGCCCAGTATGGTTGCAGTACAGGTCATACTGAACAACAGCTCAGACCACGCCCTGGAGGAGATCCATATAGGAGACCGGAGCCCTGCAAGCCTGAACATCCACTGCTTTAACACCATTGGTGAGTTTGATTTCAGTAAATACTCCACAGTGGGTCATCACAAACCCAGTAAATAGTAAGCACACTACTTATTTTTAATCAGGATGGCACATGTTCAGCATTGTCTAATCTACACTGAGGATTACAGTTTTAAATCTGTGCTAATGATGTATCGTCTCCTGATGTGTTCTTACTTAGCATGCTTTGTTGTGCTTCTGCAAGCTGTTTTTAGTTGCTTATAAGCAAAACTTTTACTACTTTTAGTAATTTAGTTACAATGCATGTGTCGAGGGGTTTCACTGGAAGAAGCTTTTTTTCTCACAAGCAAAAAAGATCAGTGACCCAAAGTGTGTGAGTGGCAGCGCTAATAAGAGCTGTTAGAATTCTGCAAATACTAACAAAAATACTATCATTGTTTCCTTTATTACTTCCTTTAGCGTATAATACACTGGGCTAGCTTTTATTACAAGAAAGGAGATAATTCTATCCCTTGTACTTTTAATCTGGCAGATATCCTGACACCTTGTCAGGGAGCAGTGCAAGTTTACTCAGATTCTCTGCTCTTCTCTTTTGCTCAGTCCTGATAAATCTTTCTTCACACCTTGTTTGAGCTTGTTTGAGTCAGCAGCCACTTCAGTCTGAGTTTAGGCCTCCTAGAGTCTGCCTATAGGACAAGCAATGACCACACTACAAACCTGACTTTTAAACCAGAACAACACTCTAAGCTTTAGATGTTTTTGATGTTGTGTAAAGTCATTTAAATGGTTTTTTTTTTTTTCTTGCCGTTTGATGTCATTCTGCATTAGTAAAAATGTTTGAGGCAGTATTACTGTCACTGAGTCCTTGATGTTCTGGCAGCGGTGGTGAGGTCTTTGTTTTTCAGTCAGTGGATTAACCGTTGGTCTGGATAGTGACTTAAAAGAATTCCTTGATCTGACCAGTACACTCACAATCAGGTCATTCCTGATTGTGCACAATCATCTTGTGCAGTTGTTTGTTTTTGTTAAATGGATATTAATGAATGTAATAAAAAAACTGCAACCTCTCATCAGCAAATGACACCATCTCATTCCCTGAGCCTGAAAACAGCCAACGTTACTTCAGCTAATCCTTTTCTAATCATTACAAACAAACATACACTCACACTTATTGCCCTTACACACTCTTGTATGATGACTACACTTGGTATATTCCATTTGTGTAGACACACACACACACACACACACACACACACACACACACAAACAAAGAGAACTGCTGTGCGTCAGAGCATGTTAAAACTGTCAGTTTCAGGGAGATTGATTGGGCATTGAAGGAACTCGAGCAGCCAAACAGTTTCTAATTTGGATCGACTGAGCCCGGCGAGTGGGCGGTTGAACTTTATTTGGATAATTTGCAGAGGACAAATACAGACAAACCTTAATGTGTGGTGAGGAGAAATACATGACACAGTTTGTATTTAATATAAAATCTTGCCCTTTGATTACTTGATTTGTTTACCGACATGTTCCTAAACCAATTAACAACTTTTCTGTTAACTCATTTGGAACAAGTACTTTACATGTAGCTTATCTCTATATGGCCAAAACAATTATTGTAGATTTAGATTAGAGGATATGTACATTACATGTGTAGGTGTAATGCAGATTATCTTCTTCCCCAGTCCGTGTTAGATTATCTCCAATTTTTACCCTGTGTTAGAATAAAAAATTTAAATACTAAAACAAGAATAAACTGTTCCTTTGCTATTTGTTTAGAGGTCCTTACACCTAGCTGAGTGTTCACAACCCAGTCGATATTCTTCTTAAAATAAAATAAATAGCTAATAGTGCACATTGCTTATTTATTTGTGTACAGACTCAAAGACCCTAAAGACAAAGCAAATCCTTTACTTGATTTAGAGCCCAACACAGAAGGCTGGATTGGAGGGCGTCCATGACGGCTCTGTTTTTCACTGGGTTTCCACTTCCTCCTCCTCTTCTATCTGTGGAAAGAGTTGTACAGTAAACGGGCCTGCTCCACAGAGAGAGAAACGCAGGCCGAGTAGGGATACGTGCAGGATGTTTCTGTCTCTCTGTGTTCTTCTCATCGTTAACCTCCCACTCCTCCTCCTCTTCCTCCATCACCTCTAGCATTCAGCTGTCCAGATTCACTCTTCAGCATTTTTGGCTTTGCTTCACTTCTGTCTCTCTCCCTTTGACAAGCCTGTTGTTTTGGAAATATGCTAGTCCTTCATGTTTTTTGTTTTTTGTAGCTGAGGCTGAGGTGTGTGGAATGAGATTGAAGGATAGATTTCTCACACACGGTGGCCTTGCTTTGTGAAGTAGAAAACACAAGTGGTGTGGATGCCTGTCTGTTCCACTCTGCTGCTGCCCCCACCTCCCTTCTCTCCACCTTCCCCACACTGCACACTGTGCCCTTGTCACTCACTGATTCCTTTTCTCCTCTTGTCTTCCCTCCCCTCTTTTCCACTCTCAGAGCGGTTGGAGCCAGGGGCCTCGGTGACAGTATCCATGGGTATTGACTTCAGCGACTCGACACAAGCAGCCAACTTCCAGTTGTGGTAAGACAGCCTGACATCCACTCATATTCAGTCAGGTGTGGTTTCCCCCCCACCCCAAAGACCTTCAGTTGTACATCTTCCTCACCACCTTTTTTCTGCTCCTGTTCATCATCGCGGCACCCTTACATGTCATTTTCTCTTATGTTCCTTTTTCCTCTCTTCATGTTCTTTGTTAATTCTCCTTTTCCTACCTTTCTCTGTGCCAGCACTCCCAGGTGAGACATCAGGCACAATTGATCCTGGTTCACTGGAATAACAATTATTCCTCCAGTAATCAGCCCTAGCCCAATCAACCTGCTGAATGCCATTGGCACCGCTGTGCAGCCGATCAATAACCTTATCAGAAAATCAGTTTGAGATTGGGCGGACGGGGGGATCAATGTGGCCCAAAATGCCATTCACCCAGCATGGTTTGCAAGATGATCAGAGAAACATTTCATACACAAACCGAGTATACATACACAAAAGTGCACAGATGTCTTAAATTATGCAGCAAAAAAGCAGTAAAGTGTTTTTGTTTGTTTGTTTTTTGTTTGTTTGTTTGTTTGTTTTTTTTGGGGGGGGGGGGGGGGGCATTTTTGCTTATTTCTTTGTAAGAATCTGTTTTTGTTTTTTCCTCTGTAAATAAATCATTTGCTACTGTGGTACGTGCGTGTTTATCCTTCCTCAGCACCAAGGAGGACCAGTTCAGTGTGTCCATCCAGCCTGCTGTAGGAGAGTTGTTAATGGCCAGCACCATGACAGAACAAGACTTCTGCAAGGAGCAAGGTGAATTACTGTGTGACTCAAAGATTATTGTCAAACGAAGTAAAAGTGTGTTTTGTTTTTCCATTCTGTTAGCCGAAATGAAACAAGCTGTTTAACACACAGAAGCAAACAAATTGAACCAAATTGAATCAAATCACCATATTTTGAGATGGAATGGCAAGTCATGATATGTACTGAAATTATTATAATCTCACAAGCACTTTAGCAAAACTGGCTGATGAATTTGAGAGAAGCAAATAAATTTAATAGATCATATTTAACATTTTGCTGTGCTTATCAGCGAATTTCACTTTGTATGTTACCTTCAAATGAAACCATTTAAAGTGTTTTTCCTCTACTGAGGATAGTTGAGTTTTTCAGATGTTGTACTGTCAGGGTGTTAAAGTATTTGGCATCAGGCACTGCTCGAAGCAGTCGGGAGCTCTGAACGGCTCAGAAACTGAGCAGACACGGTCAGAACAGCAAAAGAGATTTTAGCCACCTGAAGGAAGCCGTAGGTTTTCGCTGTATTTAGAAGATTTTTGCTGCTGCAACTGCCGTCAGACCACGCTATGGCAAGATGCTTTTGACACATCGGTAATGAAGCTTCACAGAAAATGAGAAATATGAATGACTTGATTGGTTAGTTTGCAATATTGTGACTTTGTTGTTCTGATTGTGATTGATAGATAGATACAAAATACACACACACACACACACACACACAGGCAAATGTTAAATTTAGTCATTCACTAATCAGCATTTCCTTACCTTTGTCATTAAAACACTGCTTGCTTTTTTGAGGCACTTAACAGTATTTCCAGCACATACAAACACCTGTAGAAGTGCATGCTGTTATCGCTATTGAGACTGGAGAGTGTACTCATATCTGAGCCATCGGTGTGCTCTTAAGTGCCTCCTAAATGCTGCTCCTGCATTAATTAAGTTTCATTCAATGTGCTTTTTTTTTTTTCTTTGAGTGCCTCTGAAACGCAGACAAAAGAATTTAAAAAGAACAACTTGCTTTTCAGGACCATTTTCTCTCTAGCAGATTTATCATTCTTAAAACCAAATGAGTGGAGTTTAATTCTTATGGTAATAGGTTTTTAATATATTTGTCTCTTTTATTTTTACCTAACCAGTGATTTTCTTTTAAACTGCTTGCTCATTGCTGAGTGTTCATGAACCAACCAGGGAGTCTGTTTTTGCTTTATTGATGAAGGCATCATTTCATTGGGAGGTTTTAATCTTGAAACCTGATTCCACAGTACTGCACAGTTAGGGTTGTGGTTTTTTTTCTTTACTTGACTGTGGACTTGTAATTTTGCACTTACTGATTTAAAAATGCCGAACTATATTTTTATTGGTGGCTAAACATTTTGATCTTCTCAGGTAAGCTCCAGGGCATGAATGAAACATCTGCAACCATCACCATGGCAACAGCTAATGCATCCAGGCAAGCCATCAACAAGCAGGTCCTGTCTGTAGCCAACATAGGAGAAGTGCCTTCCAGTCAAAACAACTTCAGCAGGTAAAGGGACGCACTTGTCATTCACCTCTCCATTATTATCAAGCTCTTTTTCTTGCTATAGATTGGACCTGCAAATAGATTTGAGATTTTCTTACATAAGCACTATGATTTTTTTTTTTCTCAGATGTGTGTTTTTTGGGTTGTCTACCACCAACAGTTGGTTAGCTTAGCAAAAAGACGTGAAATAACGTTTGTGTGCCAAGTCAGTACAGACTCGGATGGCTTTAGCGTTTGGCTTAAGGGTCACTGTTAATTGTCCTTTACCAAAGTTAACTTAAACTGTGGTTATTCCTTCAAATACAGGGTGATTTTATTTCATCAATTAAGTCTTGTTGAGGTCTTATTTTCAAGGGAGAATACTAGTTACATAAAAAATTAAAAGAACCACGTGACGACACCCACTGGATTGTGGAATATCAGTTTGAAGCCTTGAGATTACACATGGCACACAGCAGCAACTCAATTCATTTAGGCATGTAGACATAGTCAGGATGTTCTGCTGAACTTCAAACTGAGCATTAGAATGAGAAAGAGGTGATTTAAGTTACTTTGAATGTGGGATGGTGGTTGGTGTCAGATTTATCCATGTCAACCAGCTCTAGAGTTTAGAGAAATGCTACATCCAGTGAGCAGCAGTTCTCTGGGCGATAATGCCTTGTTGGTGCTAGAAGTCAGAGGAGATTGAGCTTATAGAAAGGTGCCAAACTTGTTAACAACGTTTTGCAGAACAGCATCTTTGAATGTGCAACAGATCAAGCCTTGAAGCAAGATGGGCCACAGCATCAGAAGACATTCCTGTCACCTAAAAACAAGAAACTCAAGCTACAGTTTGCACTGGCTCACCAAAATTGGATAGAAGATTGCAAAAACATCGCCTAGTCTGATGAGTCTTGATTTCTGCTGCGTTACTTGGATGGCAGGTTCAGAATTGGGTCTAAACAGCATGATGGTGTTGGTTTATTCTGTCTGATCAGATCAGGCTGATGTTGGTGGTCTTATAATTCTACTTTTTTCGGACACTTTGGGATCCTTAGAAGGAAGTGTTGTTGCTGTCTCCATCCCTTTCTGGATACTTTGTGTACTCAAATAGCTCCAGAGCCAAGAGGTCTCAATCCAATAACACCTTTGAGATTTTGGTCCATGTTATCATTCTGTTGTTCCACCACATCTCAGAGGAGTGTTTCCTGCAGCTTGTTGAATCTTTGAAGAATGTTGTGAATGTCAAGGCAGATGGTGAAAGGAGTAAAGTGTACCTAATAGTAAAAGAGTTATCACGTTAAAGTACATTATAATGAACCTTTTCCCCCTAATATTAGTATTACATTTTGACTGGAGTGCTGCATTCTAAAAGAACAAACCAACACTTGCGAGCAAATCTTTCCTCACCAAAAAAAAGATGTTTGTGCAGCTAACACCAACGATAAGGACTCATATCAGACATTTAGTAGTCTTACACTACTGTCTGCGAGTTGTTCCCGGGCGCCCGGTGCATTTTAGGCCGAGTTTGGTTAAGCAGCGTGCATGTGGGTGTCACTGAGTGGAAGTGCCTGTTTGTCCCCAGCAGCCTCACATAGACATGCCAGGGGAATGCCCTGAGAAGCCTGGCTGTGTAATTGGTGTACACAGAGTGTGCTAATGAGCTTCCTCCTCTGTCACGCACACCCGAACACCTGATAGATAATTACACCTCCCTCTCTCCCTCTGTTTCCTGCTCTGTCTCTCTTTCAGTTCATCTCTGCACCCCCATCTGTCTCTCCCTCTGCGCTGCTGTCTCTCTTTCACTTCCTCTTTGTCTTTCACTCCATCCCTCTGCACCGTGCTCCGACCTCCTCGCGGTCTCTGTGTCTGTCTGTTAATACCGGCCCGTGTCTCTGTCTGCTCATCTCTGAGTGATCTTGTGATAATTTCTTTATGGATTAAGGCCACAATAGAGGAGACATGTCGGAGAAGCTGGCTAAATAAGGGACAAGCGAAGAAGAGGGACACATTTGCACAAGGGTACAGGGAGCTGAAAGAGTGAGTGGAAATCAATGTTAGCCAGCGGGAAAGACGTGCATCCAATAAGCCCATACTTCATTCAGAATAACCGATAGCTCAAATGACTCCACGCTATCAATCTCCCTGCTGCATTTGTGACTGCTGAAGAAGAGGACAGCATCCCAGCATTACCCCGTACCCTTCTAGTGATAAAGACGCTCTTCCACATGGTCCGCTGCTGTCCATACGGTGACCACCTCTTCCGCACTTGCTTCCCATGGAGGTCTGTCTGATGGAGAAGGTGGTGTTCCTCCCTGACAGTCTCCTCAAACATAACTGACATCTTTGACAGCGTGATCTGTAAGAGGTGGTTATATGTGGTAACCTAATAAAATGGAAAACATATAATAATTATAAAGTGATTTGGCAAGAGTAATGCTAAATGTGCATGTCTAGTCTAATCACACACACACACACACACATATAGAAATGGACTGGTTCTGTAGTGCTTTTCGACTCTACTTGAGCATTCTAAAGGTTTTATACAACGTGCCTCTTTCCAATGAACGCTCAGGGTTCAGGATACTTTTTCATGCAGACTGGAGCAGCCAGGAATTGAACCACCAACCTTTCAATTAGCAGATGACCTGCTCTACCTGCTGACCCCACTGCGTTGGGACAGTTTATGGTTCAGTATCACACAGGATGGAGGAGCTCAGGAAGTGGACTGCTGAACTTCTCTTTACCTCCTGAGCTGCTCCTGAGCTGCAAAAGTGATTTTTTTCAATACAGACTTAACATACAGTAATAAGGTTAATTATGAAAATAGTTTTGAAAAGCACAAAAGTGCTGCTTTTGGCTATTCAGATGTAGATATTTTGTTTGGTCGGCCAGACAATGAGCAGTCTGAAGTTTGCAGATGTGTCGTTCTTTAACAATGTCAGCAGACTGCTTTTAATCATCATTTCCCAACCCTGTGGTTTCGGAGGTAGAGCGGGTTGTCTGCTAAAGAGAAGGTCTGTAGTTTGATCCCCAACTATTTCTGGGCAAGATACTGAACCCTAAGCTATTTAATCTGTTGAAACAGTTTGTATAAAGTAGTGAAACTCGCCCATCAGAAGACCAGCATTTCTTCTGAATCCCCCAAACAGTCAAATATATCTAGGGCTGGGTATCGTCACTGATTTCTAGAATAGATTCGATTTGAATCGGGGAAAATTTTGCCTCAGACAGTCAAAAATATTATAATTCAGATCATGCATCAGCACATCTCCATATTTTTGTATCTATAAAAAGAAAGCTGACACTTGTGAGACTTTATCAAAGGTGTGAACATCACAGCAGATGCCTTTGTGTCAAAGTAGCTGAGGATAAAACACCTGGGATTTTATAAAAATATTCTGCAGTAGATCAAAAACAAAAGAAAACCATTAATCAACACATGAACAGTACCTGATGCTGCTGAAGTGAAGCAGAGCAAAGTTACAGAGGTTTTATTAGAGACGCAGCTAAGCGTTTTGCAATTTTGCATAATTTTTTTTTTTTAAGTTTAAATTTGTTCAGTAGCCTATTGAACAACAGAAATGAGGCTTTCTTATCAGAAGTAAGTAAAAGAACACTGCGCTTTGTGTTTACGTCTTTGTGCAGAATCAGTGTTCCTGCTCTCATTCACTGTTTCAGCTGTTTGGTGGTTGTTGAAATTTTGTGAGTTTTAACCTGAGATTCTGGCATCTCAGGCAAAATAAATTTATATTAAAAAAATCGATTCAGATTCAGATTTTAATTAATCGATTTTAATCGATAAATCGATAATCAAAACCCACCCCTAAATATATCATGGAGCCTGGTAAAGTGAAAAGCATTTGCAGTCTTGTTACAGTCCAGTGTCCTGCTGGGAAACCATGTGGATGTGACTTACCCAACATTAGACGGTGGTTTTAATGTTGTGACAGATCAGTGCATGAAGCAGTGTAAAGCAATAAATCTTTATACTTCAGAATCTGCAGTGAAAAAAAAGATTAGCATAATATTAGCACCGTGTTTGAGTACTGGTGATAATTTTACTTGTGGTATTTGTGTGTTACTTTTCCCTCCTGAATAACACCCCAACCCACACACACAACGCCAAGTGATCGATCAGATCGGATACACCCACTGAGAGCTTATTGTAGAGGTCACTCTGCATTAAATGTGGTATGTGAGGTGACCTCCAATCTAGGCCCTGTTTTTCTGCTCTGATCTCCCTGGAGAAAGGCCTCTCTAATCTTGGTAAGATCACACAGGAATCTCCCCTTTGCAGAGTGAGACTTGGACTTTAATGTAGAAATAATGGATGGGATTTCAATATGAAGCCCAAGAATGATACAGTTCACAACACACACTTCTTGCTCATGAGGCTTTGTGTTATAGATCACAGCGCTCTAGTCGGCACAGGTGCTTTTTAACAAAGTAACAGCCTGACTCCTCCCAACCCCCCCGCCTCCCATCTACATCCCTGCATTCCCCTTGTTTATCAGCAGGGTGCAGCACTGCTTTTCCCAAACAGGCATGAAGGCTGAGCGGAGGTGGAGGGGTGGGGATGCCACTGAAACACAAAAATTGATTGCTGGAAAGGAGGATGGCAATAAATCAAGCAGGAAAGCAAATGTAGAAAACGCTGTTCTTGTTTATGTCTAAACAGGCGGAATAGAATAAATGTGCTCCATTTTTCAGTCCGTTTGAAAGCAAATTTGATCGAATTTTGCATGCATTGCCAATCCCTCCTGTTAGAGGCTAATTTTGAAAGGCGATAAATAAATAAATAAATAAAAAACTCAGGCGCTTGATTTATAAGCTGTTTATTCTCTTTACTTTACAATTTGATATTATCTTTTTTTTTTGTCTAAACACTGGATTTTCCTCTTTTTCACTGAAGTTGTGTCTGTTTAAAACCGGACTAATTACACAAATGTCCTCTGTGGCAGGTTTATTTTATCTTTTATCTTCTTGTTCTGGTCCGTGTTTGTCCTCTGCTGTCTGTCTGTCCCTCTGCCCTTTGAGTGCAGTGCTGCAGTTTGTCTGTATGGCTTAGCTCTGGAGATGCGCGGAGGGTTCCTGGTTCTAACCGGGGCTAATAGCTTTGGCCATCTGCCTGGCTGCGGTTGAGTCTGCTCGCTTGTGTTCAGCTCTGGTCTGGCCTCACTGACCACTCAGTTGAAGGACACTTGTCCACCTGGCCAAGAACCAGCATGGCTCTAGCATCCAGCTGTAGTCTTCACACAGTCAGCTTCAGCCTTTCTGATTTTGGTGAAAACATACATGATGGTTTTTGGGGTTTTTTGTTTTTTCTTTAATCAAACATGGTTGCATGTTTAGTTGAGATGCGGGTGAGGAGTGTGTACTTAATCCATTCTTGCGTGCCGAGCCGTATCCTCTGGGCCTTCGCTGTCTTCTCCGCGTGAGGCTGAATGTAAAGGTGAAGCCGACGTTGTGTTTCCAGTGACGGGGTGGAGGGGAGGCAGATGGCACACACAGGCTCTCTGCACTGAGGAGAATCACAGATAATTGGAGAGTGATGCTTAGCCGCAGCCCTGCCGATCGATGCCAATCCACCTGCTCTAAGTCCAGGGGTTATGCTTTGCTTTTCTTTCCATACACTGCAATTAATCCAGTGTTTAGCCCGATATGTGAAGAGTGCAGGAGAATACCAATGACCCATTTAAGGCGCGCTTGACCTTAATCTTTCCCCCTTTTAGTCCTTAAAAACGCGCAGAGATTGTCTGATGTTTATGGTGTTTTTTTTGTTGTTTGTTTTGTTTTGTTTTTTGCACCTGCACACAGCTACAGACGGCAAAGGGAGAGTATTCAAAGCAAATACGCTCAGAAATCAAACCCAATCATGTTTCTTTCAGTCGCTCTTATTACCACACGTGAACAAAAGCCCATGGCAGCGTCTCCTGAGACGAAATAAAAGCAGCCTCGGGGTAGTGTTAACTGTCTGAGTAAATAAAAGATTTATATCCTAAATCTATTAGCAAAGCCACAGGGACCACATAGACACCTTAGGCTGTTTGACAGTGGGGGGAGGGAGGGTTAGGGAACAGGGCAAGGGACAAGCGTTTATGTTTAGATTTGTTCGTGATTCTGCGGTGAAAAAAGAAGAAAACATTTCCTTAGCACAAGTAGGATTTTGTTGTTTTGATTGGAATGCAGTGCAGCTGAAGACACATCCTGCACACAGCTGGAAACCTAGATGAATACACATGCCCGGAATTATTTAAAGAAATAAGAGCGGGGCAAAAGAGGTTGGTACTTTTGCAAGAGAGAAATTCATCCTCTTCATGAATGGCTGCTGTTTCCTGCTGAAGTGGCTAATATTTTAATTAAGCCTGAGGAGGACTCTCTCTCTCCTCCCTGAGAGCTCCCTGATAAACTCCCTCTTCTCTGTTTATGGTAATTTAGCAGCATCCCCAGAGACACGCCACAGACACACTGGGCTTCATTGTGTACGCATGTGCCCCCCACCCTCCTTCCCATCTTTAACGTGTGCGCGCTAATTGGTGGATGTGCTAGTCGCTCCCACCACGCAGCCTCTGTGACGGCGCCTGTTCACGGGCCATCCTGTGGGGGCTCTTCACAGGCTTTAGTCAGGCCTAAGTGGAGCTCTTTGTGGGCTGTTTGTCAGGCCTAAGCGGGCTGCCACGGGGGGTCTTTGTTGCGCGATGTAGTGCTAAATGGAGGCAGATGGCTGAGAGTTAGCCACGTGAGGCTCAGAGATGCAGAGGGCCAAAGGGGGGCAGGAGAGGGAGCCCGGCACCCTCAAAGAGGGTCACACTGGGTCATAGCCCCTGTCTGCCTCTTGTTAGCACTCTCAATGGGGACCATGTGTGCACAGATATGCCCCCAGTCTACAGGGGATGGTATCCAAGGAAACGGGAGGCTGAGAATTCTCCTCACTGCCCACAGGGAGTTGGTTGGACGGAGCGTCCCCCATACTGGTCTCGGGGCTCCCACACACTCACAGACACTCGGAGTCCATAAAAACAGGAGAAATTGAGTTTGACTGACTGCAGGGCGTGTCTCCTCCCTAATGAACTGTCTGTTGCATTGCTCTCTGTATTTCCTGTCACATCGTTTTCCTCTTTTGTCTCATTGCCTAATTTAGGGTAATTACAAGGTGTGAGATGTTAGAGAAGCTTCCATTGCAAAGATTTATGAGTTTGGGGAAACAATGCAATTATCATTTATCAGTGTTTATGTGGATCTGAAGGGGTAAAATTTTAGTAAAGTTGTTATTTTTTGTGCGTACAGCAGAGATTAATAGATATATGAGCTGATATCACAAAAACATTTGTGCTAATGTTTCTGTTTCAGTTTTTTGCAGACAAATGTTCAGATGGTGTGATGAATGTTTGAAAGACTTTAAAGTTATTGGGTATTAAATAACACAAACTAATCAAGCAGACAAAAATGTCAGCGCTGGGGTCAGCGATCAGCTGAATCTGCATTTTAAATTGCAGTATTGGCTTAATATCTTTGTTTACTTATAGGGGGCAATGTCATTCGCCTGGTTTATCGGTTGTTATCAGCTCTACACTGGACAGGTTCAAAGATAGTCATCAAATAAGATCAGTAATCATAAAAATTATAGAAATTTGTATTTATCGGTGGTATAGAATTAAACAGTCGCTCATAGTATGACCCATATGTGCCTTTTAAGGTCCCACTCTCAGCCTTGCACTTCAGTTCCTGGTTTCTTCTTTGGTTGTTTGAAACTGATCCAAGTGTTCCTCCTCTCCTGCAGGTTTGCTGGGCAGACAGTCAGCAGCAGAGCTCTGGTCTTGGTGTCTCTAGAACTGAGCGAGTCCTCGGGAGCGCTGCTCACCATCAACACAGAAAAGAGCGTCATGGCCTCCATGCTGCTCCGAGACCTCAAACAAGCCCTCGCCCAAGCGTAGGATCCTCCCCTCTTTTCATCTCGCTGTAATAAAAAATAAACGGGGGCGACGCTTAATTGAAGATTTCACCAAAATGCAGAAGAACCATAGCGAGAAGTGTTCACAAAGAATGAAGTGTAAACAACTGAAAAATGCTATTCAGTGTTTATTTCTGTGGCCTATGTGTTTGGAAACAGAATATCTTCAAACACGGGAATAATTGAAATCTTAAATCTTTAGAAGCCTCACGGAAGTTAGAATAAATTAGAATTAAACTGAACTTGCTGTCGTTGTGTTTAAGTATTTCCAGACACAACTCCATGGTAAAAATATCCGACTAACTGGCCATTTTCCTCGGCAGTAATTACTTAAATCTCATGCTGTTTATGGTTTGATGAAGCATGATAATGTACCAACATCTGTACATACATTTGGGGGGAAGAACTGCATCACCGCTCCACTCACAGTGCCAACATGTCTGTGCCTCTGCGATGTTTCGTTCGACTTCTTTGCTGCCAATAGGGGGGGGGATGCTCTGTGGCATTTTGACCCACAAACACAATGTCAAATCATAAAACTGTATGAATACCGTGACACCAAACACTGATTCAGTTTTACATTCTAGTCTTGAAACGTTACCAAATCACATTTGTTACAGTGCCTGACATTATCAAGAAAACCAAACATCAGACTCGGATCTCCAAGAGTGTTTTTTATCTGTACTGCTACATCTCAACAATAAAAATGTGACTTTACTAAAACGAAGTTGTGTCATGCAGTCTAGTCATTTAACAGAATGTGGCTGAAACAAAAATTGAGCTCTAATTGGCAGGCTGAGGCTGGTAACGTTTGCACAAGCCCCTACTTGTTTGCACTTGTTTTAAATTAGAGAGGTTGATTCCTCTTGAATCACTGCCCTCCTACAAGCTAAGCTCATTCACTTTTAAAAGAGAGCGCATTATATGTGGAAGCAGAGTCAGTATAAACATGAGAAGAACACCAAATTTAGTCGTAGCTTAGTTGCAAACTGAGAAAAGTAAAAGTAAGGTGCAAGATTAGGTGCACCATAAAAAATGTTTTATGGTAATTTTTGCAGTGCAAGATGCATGAGGACTTTGTGTATGTACAGCCATGAAAAGGCTTCAACTTGACTGTTGAGCAAAGCTGCTTCTTGCAAACTAAAACCTCTGTGCCGTCTGAAGGCAGTTCTGCCGTGTCGCTCATTGTTGAGTAAAGTTGTGCAAATGTACGTGATGTGTTTGAGCACTGAGGAGGCCGGTGGCGGAGTGTGCTTTTGCGTCTGGCTGTCTTTTCCGGCTCATAAATAGCGTCTCTCTGAGGGCTGTGGTGAACACCTGTTAGCTCATCTGTCACAGGAGCTCCACTCGCATCCATCACCTCTCCCTCTGTACTCATTCCCTCAGCCAGCTGTTCCCATTACACACACACACACTGTGTCAGGCCTGCCAGACACACACACCTTGCATTTCATCATACAGATCCACACGGAGAAGGTTTCCAAAAATACTTGCATGCTTTACAAGTTTTCACACAAAAAGAAAGACTTTCTTTCACATGAGGCCCACAGGAAGCAGTGGGTTGGGCAACTTGTTGGTGATTATATGATTGTGTCTATGTGACTGGCTCTGACACAATCAGCCCAGATTTCTGCCTAAAAGAAGACTCGTTTAAGTTACAATTTCATTGTGTGTGTATCGAAGAATCTGATTCGTCAGAGGCTGAATGAGGATATCTATATCTGAGATAGTGAGTGACTTAGCTGGTAAACTAGAGGTGTTAAATGAGGACAGAATCATCCACTCATTCATTAAGTCAAGCACCTAACCCTTTAAACGTGTACCTGCCCTTGCTAATGACTAGCCTCAATTGGCAAGATATTCACAACCATATGGACCATTTAAATAAACAATCATCATAACACACAGGTGATGCTCAAATTACAATTTTCTTCTCGAAGTAACAAAGTGAGCAGATTTCAGAACCAGAAGCAACCATATTTGGATGAGAGAGTGGGGTGCAAACAAACAAGCTAGCACTAGCAAGCTTAGCAAGTCGTTTTACCAGATAGAGATACCTGATAATTAGTGCATATAGGATGAAGTATGTGGAACATATGAATAAAATAGAACATAACCAAACAATTATCAGGTAACTGTTTTTTTTTTAAGCTTCAGAAATCATTAACATCAACATGACCGCGAGGGTCAGATTAGCTGATGTTGAAGCCCAGAAAGCAGCTAGCGGTGGCTACAGACTAAGCAGCCAAGCCTGTAATATAGGGTTTAATAGAGTTTAAATGACTGGGATCTTAACATGTTAGATGCTCCACATGTTAGAGCAGAATTTTAGCGGCATGACTGCATGCAGGTTAACAGTCCATGTGGAGAGCAAAAGAGATATTGCTCTTAATTCGCTATTATCTGACAATGAAGTAACTTTCTTTATGATCTAATTATATTCTTAAACAACACTGATGGATAGAACTTGAGGATACCTGCTGGCTCCCCCAGAACCACAGAAAATTTTCCAGTTGGCCCCCATACGCTCAGTCAGCAGATTACCTTACTCACTGAGATATTTCCCAAAAAAGAGACATGTGTTGGTTTTCACTAAACAATATTGAATATTAAAGAATATTATTATAATTTTGTGATTTAGGTTCAGTCTGAAAACACTAAAGTACAAATCCTGAGGTTATTTTAAGTAAATAGCCCATGTCCATGTCACAGTATTGTCTGTAGTCAGAAGCCACGAATACCTGGTTGGTAACATGATGATGTCATAATGTGTGATAGAAAAGAACCTTCAGCGGCCTAAAATATAAACGGGTGTCAAATCTAGTTGCTGAACTCCTGATCGTGTAGGAGACGTTGGCGTTAATATGTTGGTGTACGATGATGAGCATAAACGGAAGAAGAGAGCAGCAAATGGTGGAAAGGTTTGAATAAACATTAGAGCCTTACTTCAGCGCTTGCTGACTGATTGTTTAGGGTTAAATAATCCCTTAGAAATAGAGTAATTCATCTTTCATTTGTTAATTTAATTTTTAAAATTATTTCCAGCTACAGAAATAACTCGTTTAACATCTTGGTGATGAATAGATGCTTTTTGTCTGACTTCAGCTTCATAATGTGCATTTAATTAACGGAAGCTTAGCTGGCTCTGGTTTATCGTCTTTTTATAGCTGTGCAAACAGAATCACTTTGGAAACCTCAGCATAACAATATAAGACTCACAGATACTAGAGCAGAGCCGAAGGCACCTACATATAGGCCAGGTGCAGGATAACTGATGTTGTGAAGAAAAATGGCATTATACTGTCAATAGGTTGTATATGGACATATTTTTAAGTAACTGGACTGATCACATGTCAAATCATCAGAGGTTAATGTAAACACAAGGATGATTGATATCGGATAAGTAGCTATGAAATCTATTACAGACACATTAACTGTGGTGATCATCTTACTTTCAATAAGCAACTTTATTTTCCTTAGCATGTGGTCATAAAGCAAATACTAAGGAAAAGAGCACCACTGCACTGGATTTTCTATCAATCAATATGCAACTGAAGTAGAGACTAGTGATCATGTTACACCTCCCAGCAACCTCAAAATCCAAAGCTCATCTAATGGCCAACTGAGGCTGGCTCCTAAAGCGAGTTGATCCCAACAGATTCAGATGTTCAAATGCTCAACTTCAAGCATCATTAAAGATTTTCTTTAGCATTTTAAATTCATATTCTGGAACAAAAAAACAAAACAAAGCATATGTATAGTAATTGTGTGGGAACATGACTTGCTGTGAATTGCAGACATTTAAAAAGTTTGTGCTTCAGCTTTAGTAAGTAAAGCTATAGTATGTCATCACTTTGTTACTTAGCACTAATTATCAGATATCTGTGTGTGCGTGTTCCCTACTGAGTCCCTAGTTCCCTAATGAGTGTGACTTGCTAGCTAAGCTTACTAATGATAGCATTAGCATTTCACCTTCTCACCAAAATAAGGTAACATTTTAGGGTAAATAAAATGTAAAAAAACAAAAAACAACACATGACAGAGGCTAAGATGCTGACACTGTGATTAAAAAATGGGTCTGTGCTACTCTGTGCTAGTAGCTCATCACCTACTAGATTTCAATCATATAACTTTGAAGAAAGAATGCTAACAAGCTAAACTAAAGCAGACATGGTAACATAGCAGAATAGAATTACCTTTATTTTCATTGTACAACCTCACTTGGGCTGACAAAATCAAGTCGTCATAACATAAAACATTACATTTTCAGGGTGAAGACTTGGTTTAAGGTTGGATAAGTCTCTAGAAGATGAATGTAAGTCAGTGCCATGTGCTCTGAAGTAATGGAAACAACACTGTGTGTGTGTGAGTGTGAGAGTGTGTGTGCATGCGAGATCTGTCTCCCAGTGTTGGCACCTGCTATAATGGGCTCTGTGGAGGGAATGGGAGAACAGGCGGCTACCTCTCTTCCCCTTCACCTCTCCCTCAACACTCCTGCACGGTGACAGCTTGATTCGGTTCCCCTCACTGGGCTGCAGCACAGTGACATGATGGGCCTGTTCACTTGGTCTTATCACAGCCTCTGTTTGAACAGAGCAGAGCGAGATGAAGGGAACGATGGCGCAGAGAGAAAGAAGAGCCTGGCTCGGGAAACGCCTGTCTGACCTTACCACCGAGAGCGACTTCTCATTAGCCTGTGCAGTCTGATCAACCCCTCGTTCATCTGACAAGGAGCCACGGATAGTGCAGACAAAGATACAGCACGCGTAAGCAAAGACGGCAGTGGCAGTCCAAATTATTCCTTCGCTACATTTCGAATTTTAGTTCTGTCATAACAATAAAATTACATTTACATTTGTTTAATCAACATGTCAGCTTCTCTTACAGACTCAAACAAAGCAAATAGTACTCTTAGCAGCTCTTTCTTTATCATCGTCTCCCACTTATTTGATTTATCAGTATCTAAAAAGCCATTCACAGACAACACATGAGCTCTCTCTCTTTATAACCCTTTGGAAATCTTTACTGTTCAGTTATCTTTTAGGGTGTGCTCTTCCACTCTTACAAAAACCAATAAAGGTCATGTTGTGAATTATAATTATCCAACACTTTTCATATCCCCTCTCGTCCACGGGTGAAGACTGAGCTAACAGCACGGATGTATTATAAAGTGATGGTAACATATTCATACTGTATACTAGCCGTAACCTGGACTATGACCCACTGGTTTTTAATGGGTTTTTAATGACATCATTAGAACCCCAATGATTCTCACTATTGCCATCCTGTTCACCATTATTGTCACCACCACAATCATTATCACCAACATCACCTATTGCCATAATCTTTGCTATCATCATCAGTGCTGTCTTCATTACCATCATAGTCACTATTATCACCATTATCATCATCATCATAAACACCATAACCAGTACTATGAGTAGTAGTGTAAGTGGTTTGGAAGAACTATCCCTTATGCAACATTTTAAGCGCTTGGTCAGGCATTGGAGTTAAATGTGCACACACACATAATAATATATATATATAATCCAAGTCATTAGCTTTCTCGCTAATGGCTTGTGATTGATAAGTTAATAGCTAGTAAGTGTGGGTTTCATAATAAGATCTGCCTGTTGCTAATCACTTCCTGTCTCTAGAAACACTCATTTTGAGGTTTTAAAATAGGACTTCACAGCAGTTGCCTCCATCTCTTTAACTGTCTGTGGTTTGCACACATGAGCCCCGGACAGTGTCGGGAGAATCCGATTAGAGACTGTTGGCCTTCTTCATGTGATGCACACGACAGATGTGCTTCAGCTGTGTTCTTACTACTGAAAATTCTTTGGTTTAAGTGGGGGAGTTGTCCGGGCACAGCATGGAGGCTACAAAACACATGGCGACCCCTCGCTTTCTGTGAATTAACCGGACTACTACCTGTGCTCATCTCACATGGGTGATCAGACTTCACACAGACTTTGTACCAAGGTAATGGCAGATTAGAGACTATTTAATGTCCAGGCCAAGTCCCTCAGACATTTCTGGTGTCACGTTTACCCTTGTTGAGTAATCTATATGGGGGGAAAAAAATCAGGGTTGCACAACAGCTTCATGTTTCCGAGGGTTCAGTTGTTTTTATAGCAGGTTAACGTTATCAACGCAATACATTATCAATGGTTAGAAAAAGAATAGGGGAATGCCTACAGTCAGATTTGAGATATTCATTAAGATATTTTCGCCCAATATTTATTTATCTTTTTCCTTTTAAGAAGCTGATTGAGATCGCCCATTAGCTGATTCCAGCCCTCAGGCCATGTTTGGCTCACGTGTGGCCTACAACAAATAATATCACATAAGACTTAAAGTTCTGAAAGTAAAAAATGTTTCAGGAAAGTACATTATGTCAAAAATAAAGGTGACACTTCTTGGAAAGAACCTCACATTTTGTTTCGATTTTTCAGTTATTGCCGTTATTATGCTTAAAGGCACAGTGTGCAAAATCTCACCACTAGATGTCAGTCGGCTAAGTTCTGTTTTCTGACCCATCCCAATTTAAGTGCATAATCCTAGCTATGGTGGCTGCTGTAGGACAAACAACTCGTTCATCTATTCAATTTTTTTTATACATGGTAAATGGCCTGCATTTGTATGGCGCTTCACTAGTCCCTAAGAACCCCAAAGCCCTTTACACACTCAGTCATCCACCCATTCACACACACACTCACACACTGGTGATGGCAAGCTACATTGTAGCCACAGCCACCCTGGGGCGCACTGACAGAGGCGAGGCTGCCGGACACTGGCGCCACCAGGCCCTCTGACCACCACCAGTAGGCAACGGGTGAAGTGTCTTGCCCAAGGACACAACAACCGAGACTGTCCAAGCTGGGGCTCGAACCGGCAACCTTCCAATTACAAGGCGAACTCCCAACTCTTGATCCACGATCGCCCATAAAACTATACAGGGCCTAATCACAACAACAGTCGCCTCAAGGTGCTTTATGTTGTAAGGTAGACCCTATACTGTACTGTAGTGAGTCTGAGCTCCGTCTAAGTCCTCTGTTTACCTCAGCTGGTGTCCACGTCTATTTGCTGTGGAGGAGGCTATAAAACTTTGTGAAAGGAGTTGGATATGAGGCGATGAGTCAGTAAGTGACTCATTGTCATGATCATTGACAATGATCATCATCGACAGTGATACTGAGGTGAGTTGTTTAGGTTATCCTGAATTTTTCAAACATAAAACGTAGCAATTTTTGCTGCTGTTAGCTACTATTAGTGAAACTTTCTTTGAAATGGATCCACTTCAAAGACAGTTAGCAAATAAACTCATACAATGTGAGAATGTAATCAAAATGTTTATCAGAAGCAAAGAAACTCAAGCCTAAAATTAGATGATATAATGTTAGCTCATAACCAGCTGTTGTTGTTTAAGACAGGAGGATAGCGTGCCTGATCTGCTGTCAATAAATAACTGTGACAATATCGTGACCTGACTTTAATTCAGGAGATGAGGCCTGAGGTGTGGAGGAAGAGGATGAAGTGGAAATGAGGGAGGAGGCAGAATGAGAAAGACATGATAAAAATATACACGTACAAATGTTAAATGGTCATATATAGTTTAAAGAGGTATTTTTAAACTTTGAATTAAAAGGAACTTATAAGGCATACGTAACCGATCTGTAACCACAAACCTTAAAACACAATTAAGTGGGATGGTGATGTTGATCTTGCCCACGTTTCTATTGTGTAACCTCAAAAAAAAAATCACCTACTGTGCCTTTAATGCTGTTAGCCCATGAGTTTAGCTTTAATAATTCTGCTTTCTGACACAAAGAATGGCCAGACGTTCCTAAGCTTTATAACCACAATTATTACCCAAGCTTCGTAAAAGAGAGCTGACTTAAAAGAAGGGGCGAGGAAGTGAACTGGGGGGCTGGACCAAGACCTAGTATGAGATACAAAAGGAAAGTTACTGGAGTCCCAGAGGAGTCACATTACCTCAAAAACTTTAAGCTCAGAACTTTACGCAGAGTAGATTTGCTCCTTTCTCGGATTTAGATGACATGAATGTGGTTTGATCGCTAAGGCCATATTTTATAGATTGACTTACCACAAGCTGTTGTAAAAACAATTAATGGTGACAGAAGACTGATAGGATACAAACAAAACAAAGCTTAAAAATATGCCTGGCAGATTAATTTATGCCCAGTGGGCTAGACTGCTGTGGAAGTGAAAAAATATTCTGGGTGGTTAAATTGATGCCTGGATATGTTAAAGGTTTCCAACTCAGGGCAATGGGAGATCATTTAGGACGACGATGATAGAAAATCTCCTTAAGCTCAGTCAAAAAACTCCCATTTTTACTACGCTGTTCACTTTGAAAGTGTTATTTTCCAGACAGCATATATTTTCACTTTTCACATGTATTTACAACACAATTCTTTCCTTAGATTTCATTTAAATTGCCATAAAAAGTTAATTTAAACAAAAACATGTCTGTAATTTCCTTGAACTGACCCTTTAAACTATCTCATGAAACACACACATATGCACGCGTATTTGATTTGTTTCTCAGGCTGATTGGTAAAAGTCTGCAGTGCATAAACAGCAACTGATCATTTCACAACACGCTAATGCAGTTAATCCTCTGGAAACACAAAATTATGCTCCCTTGATGAGCTGAACGCACTTAAAACACAGACCCGCGCGGCAACGAGAAGATGTGTGACATCTGAGGAATAGGTGTCATATCTTCGCAAAGACGTTTTCTTTCTTCTTCTTCCCTGAAAACAATCACAGTGTAACTTCAGTAGACCCATGGGAGCAGTAATTGTGGTGATTATGCTTAAATTGATGCTTCACAGCTATTCCTGTGACTCCTGTATTGTAATTTGATTTTTTTTCTCCTACTGAAGTTTCTTTTAAATGCTTCCTTGGAGCACAGAGACTAATGACTACATGTTTGCCCAGTGAAATGTTCAATCAGAGGCTCATTAGGAGGACAGACACATTCAGCTCCGCTGATTTGATTTTTCACTTTCTTTTTTGGTTTCCCACATTTATCGATCTACAGTCCAGAGGAGATGAGGAGCGAAGGGTTTCTGATAGGTTACTTGCCGAAATATGCTTTTAAAGATGTCACTGATGTAGTCTGTACTTACATGGTATTTCATAAGTGACACTATAAATGAAATGTGTGATAACAGTTAACAGGTATTTTCTATACTAATATATTTTTACTTTTTTAGTGAAAATAAAATACAAAGTAGAATACATATATCGGTTTGTGCTTGTCTTTTAGATATTTCAAAAATAAAAAAGTGCCTTAATCTTAGTAAAAAGAGTATTCGCTGCCCGCGTGACCACAGTTTGGTCTGCCGTCTCCTGTTCTACCGTATCCCAAAGCTGCTCTGTTGGATTGAGATCTGGTGACTGTGGAAGCCGTTTGTGTAAATTATCATGTCTGAGATGATCTGAGCTTTGTTACACGGTGTTGGAAGATTCCTACCCATCAGAGGATGGGCACACTGTTTTGACAAGGACTGGGAGTAGTGAGCAACAATTCTCAGGAAGGCTTGGGTGTTTTAGCAATGCTCAGTTGGTACTAAGGGGCCCAAAGTGCACCAAGACAATATCCCCCACACAGTTATACTACCACCAGCCTGACCCTTCGATATAAGACACGATGGATGCAAGCTTTCATGCTGTTTATATCAAATTATGATCCTACACTCCAAACGTTGCAGCAGAAATTAGCACTCATCATACCAGGCACTGTTTTTACAATCTTCTATCATCCAATTTTGATGAGGCTATGCAAATTGTAGTTTCAGTTTCATGCTCTTAGCTTACCATCTAACTCAGCGGTCCCCAATCTTTTCTGCGTCATGGACCAGTTTATGTCCAACAATATGTTCACAGACCAGCCTTTGAGGTGTTGCGGATAAATACAACAAAATAAAACCAGTAGCGGTACCCAAAAAAAGAAGATTTATTCATAACACACGGTAAAAGACCTGGGGAAACTGAGTTAACAATAAAAATGATAAAAATGTAACGATAAAAACCCTTAAAACCATACATTTCACACCGGAGCCTCAACTCTCGTGGCCTGGCACCAAACAACTCACGGACTGGTACCGGTCCATGGCCCGGGGATTGGGGACCGCTGGTCTAACTTGCACTCAGTGCTTCTCATGCTGTAGCTCTTCTGCTTCAGTTGCTATGTGGTCAGGTTGTAACGAGTGACTGTTTAAGCTACTGTTGCTTTCCCATCAGGTTGATGCAGTCTGTATATTCTTTTCTGACCTCTTACATCAACAAGGGTCTTTCTCCCAGAGAACTGGTGCGCAATTGGGAAAATCCCAGTAGATCAGCAATTCAACACATGTTCAACATTACTTAAATCACTTTTCTTCCTCATTCTGAAGCTCGGTTTGAAGATCAGCACCTCGTCTTGATCATACCTAAATACCTAACTGCACTGGGTTTCTTTCATATATTTGGCTGAGTAAATCTTTGCATTCACAAGCAGTTGAACAGATGTATCTAAAGAAGTGGACAAATAAGAGTACGTTCCAATGTTTTTTGAAAAAAGAAAAAAGAAATCACAATGAATCACATTTTTCACAATGAGTTTTTTTTTTTCTCTCAAAATCTCCAGAAATCTCCACGTGACCATCCAGTTTGATTTCTATCAATATTGTGAACATTTCAACAGGTGGTGTTTGCTCAGATATTATTCAGGCTGCAATTTGCCGAACATTTAATTCTTAAAAACATGATGATTAATTTTTCTGGCTGTTAAATTTCGTTCCAACAAAATGAAACAAGAATTGAATATGGCTTCAGATTTTGTTCTGAATTTCGTATTCAAATTGGCTCATATGTAGGTCCATAATCGCTTGTTTTCATCATTTATAATTGTTATACAACAGAATTTGTTTTAACTGGGTAAGAAAACTGAATAAGATTCATTGTGAAATCTAAAAATAGTTGCAGTTTCTCATCTGAACTGAACATTTTAATATGATTTTCTTAAAAGAAAATGTGGAACATACTTGAGGTTTAAAGGTCTGTGCTCTAGTTTACCCACCCTTCAAATGAAAAAGAAAGCCCGGCCACTTGCTAATTCTTTCAAAGGCGACATTCTTCACCTTCTATTTTCTTATTCTTTCAAAAGAAGCACAGCTCACCGAGGGCCGTCTTGCAGGTGCTTTTAACAATTGACTCATGCTTGTAGTTCCCCCTTGTTACAGAGAAAGTGTGCACAAAAAGAAAACACATTTATGGTCAGGCTTTAAGAAAAAAAACCCGCCACTAGCCTTTAATTAGCATTTTATTGCACTTTAAAAACCACTCAAGTGCATTAAAAAGTGATCACACAGTCAAAATGGAGATTGGCTTCTTTAGTAGTGACTAGGGGGTGGTGGGGCAGGTGGGGGGTGGGGGTGTGTGTGTGTGTGTGTGTGGGGGGGGGGTGTTTTTAAAAAAGGCTTGATTGTGTGTGTCTTCACACAGGGGTAAACACATTTTGCACTGAGACACACTCTTTTGCACGCGCCGCTGTGATTTATTTGGGGATACACACGCAGCGCAGTTGACAGGTTAAAATGAGTTAATATAAGTTAATAAGTTAAAAGGGGTGAGAAGAAGGTGAGTGCTGTTAAAGTGCTCCGCTGTCCTATTCGCCACCAATTTGCCCCCATAAAGGCTTGCACTAAAGCAGACTCCATCTGACATAGTGGCATATTAGTGGTGCAAAAAGACACATAAACCTCAGTGATTCACGCGCACAAAAGCCCCCTCGCCAAGTCTCTCGACGCTCCTAATGAAGACCTGTATGTGACAGCGAGCGCACAATAAAGCACGGCGAGCAGAGTGCCAGGGCTCTCTGCCTGCAAACACTTTGCATCTGCATCAGCCTTCCGTTCCTCTCAATGATTATAAAAGCCGGAGCGGAGCCTGGAAATCAGAGAAGAAACGCCTCTGTGTGTGTGTTTGTTTCTGCTTTCAGTGAATGGGATGTTCATTCAAGGAATTTAGTTGCATTTAGAAAATTGACTGTGCCCTTCCTCATGATTTGGTTACTGACAGCGGTCGTATCTGCTGTTTTTCTTCTTGTTACACAGTGCATTATGTTTGCATGAGTTTATTTCCCCTTAGAACACAGTGTATTTCTGCAGTTATTGCTAATAATCGGAGCTTCAACCACGCAGATGAGAACAGTGAGGATTTGTACCTTTTGTTTGTTGGTCTTAATGTGCATTCTGGACTGTCTGCCTCTAACACCTCTGGGAAGTAGAGAGTTTACACTTAACAATTCACTGATTAACTGAGAAAATAAACAGCATCAAATTATTTTTCTTGGCATTAGCATCTCTTAAATCTTACTGAACCTACCTGCATTTATTGTGAGGTTTACCAAATGCGCTCTTTCATATTAAAAAACATATCGATTTTGCCAATACTTAACTGCTTTATGAACACACCATGATAAAACCTGCCAAATTTGTGATCTCTGACTATCTTCTGACTTAAAATCATAAATTTATAACTAATGAGCGCCAAGGTAAAAAAAGAAAAAATATATATTGTAAATTATAATAATGAAATAAAACATTAAGAAACACTATCCATACCTTCTGATGGTGGGCATTATTTAACCTCTGATAAAGTTTGTGAACCATTTGAAATTGCAAAGTTTTCTGGGGTGATTGGTCTTCAGCTAAATCACAGCTGTAGGCAAACTCAGTTTTTAGTGAACATGTTTCAGTCATGGTTCAGTCTGGAAAAAGTAGGTAAGTCAAAGTCAACCCCCCGCTCATGAATCATCATAAATATCCATGAACAGAATCTGTTTTGTGGGAACAATTATAGCAGCTTCTTTTAATTGTACAAGCTTTGCAAGTAAATACAGGAAACGTCTAATGGAGATGCTGCTTGCATGGATCCAAACATTTGAATCACTCCACATAATGGAGTGACTTCTAGGCCGAAGACTGTGTATACTGAGTGCTACAGGGGGCTGATGGTCAGCTAATCACCGCCATGCGTGCCACTGACACTGTGGAGCTGCTGTGAAGCATTTTTAAGTGTTGTGGCCTGCAGACTCGCGCTCACTTGTTTGTGATGCATTCACGCATGACTACTGCGCAAATATGGAAAAAAACCTCTGCTCAACTGTTTCACTGTGCACCGCTGAATTGTTAAACCCCGGCATGCTGACATTGCTGTGCATCAGTGTTAACTTTAGATGATGTGAGGCTGAAGAAGATGTATTGACCTCTAGTCATTAGATGGAGAAAATGAACGCCTCCCCTCCCCGTGGAAACAAGATAGTGAAGGCAATTTCAGACTGAAGATGGAAACGGAAAGGGTAATCAGCTGATAATTCTTTCTCGAGGAAGTTACTAAATTTACTACATTACTTTTTTCCGAGCTGCACTGTGAATGAATACGGAGTGTGTTTGATAAATGCATGAAAAGAACAGCTGCTCTTATCAGATAACTGTAACTATCACTTTTTTTAAAATATATTTTTTCTGCTCTACCTGAGCATTCAAACTGCTCATTGACACCCATTCATACAAGCGCTTTATTTTCCCTATGCATGCTTTCTATATAACATTTTACACTCTAGTGGAACAAGAACAGCTTGTCAGAGGTTTCTTCCTGTTGAAAGGGAGTTTTTCCTTCCTCCTGATGCTCGCTCACACTGAAAAAAAGGGATTGCCCATCTCTTGGATTTATGTAAGCATTTATGTATTTAACACAATTGCCTCATGCTTTAAAGTTAAGCGTAACTATATAGTAGATACTACATGATATGCAGAGAGGGTATATTAAATTGTTCATATCATGTTCAAGTGAAGTAAGTCAATAATAAAGCAATGTTAAATCTTGCAACACTGCGCATGATTTTGGCTCGCGCACTTTGGATCATGGTTTGAGGAAGGCATCCATCTCATTCAAGTTGAGCAGCCGCCTCTACTTTTTTTTGGAATACTGAAAAAAAGGAAAATGGGTGGTTGTTTTATTTACAAAAGTCTAACTTGTAATTTGTACAAAATAATTTTGTGTTTCTATCTTGAACGTAATTAAATCATGTAGGATCTGAAATTCAACAACTTAATTTGATCTCGTTGAGATGACATGATACAGTCTAGTAAGAGTGGTTAGTTGCTATTAGAGTTAGGTTAACTGGTGAATGTAAGTGGAAATGGTTGTTTGCCTCTATGTGATAGACTGTTGAGCTGTCCAGGGTGTACCCTGCCTCTTAACCTATCACTTTGGGGTTATTTCCCTGCAACCCAGATAAAGTTAGAGTCTGGTTATGTTAACCAGACTCTAGACTTTGTTGAACAATATGTTAATATGAAGACAACATGTAGTATTTAAGTAACCAAGTAGTATTGGGGTAAAAGTTATTAAATAGTGCTGGAATAAAATGACAAATTTGTGAAGGATTAAAATATTCCAAGAGCTCAACTTACTTCATCTAAACATGTTTCAATCATGTTTTAAATTTAAATTTCTGCCAAAGCAAAACATCTGTGTGCAACTAATGTCCACTATTGAATTAAGTAAATCTAACATGCTCTTTTTTTCAGTGCAGGGTGGGTCACCTGATTGTTGAGGTTTTCTCTGTATTATAGCAGGTTCTTCACCTGACAATATAAAACACCTGGAGGTGACTGTTGTTGTGATTTGATGGGTTATAAAAAAAACCCTGAACTGAATTAAATACAGTGTCTTCCTGTCCATCTTGGGCCCACACACGTTGCAGCTCTTCTTTTTGTTGTTACTGGATCTGGAACATCCCAGTATCGGGGATAGCAAAGTTCAAAATCAGATTTGATGGCACACGAGTAACCATCATTTATATTGGCTCTGGTTGTACCACGCTGGCAGTCATGCAGGGTGGCCCAGAGTGTACCCTGCCTCTTAACCTATCACTAACCTATAACCAATCTTTGGGCAAGAGGGCCAATCAATTTCATAATTTCACAATTTTTTGGCATTTCTCTCCTTAATGGTTGCTGATGAGCTTGTTTTGTAGTTGACAGACTCTGAACTGACAATGCTGCTACAGCTCACCTGTTAAGCTGATGAAACATGTCCTGAAGGTGAGTGACCTCACTGCAGGGCCTGGATTTGAGTCTACCCCAGACCATTTCCTGTGTGTCATCCCTCCTCACTCCCCACTCTCCTGTCTAAAGTCTGCATTGTCCTGTCCAAGAAAGGCGAAAAAAGCCTCTTGCTCTGAAAACTCTTCCTCTTTATCATGTTCCAGATCTTTTCTCTCTTCTAAAATCACTCCTGTCTGAGCAGGGACTCTTTTTGGCACCTTGATCGATTAACAGCCACCCTAGCAAAGCTATTTGTTGTTTCCCAACTTGAAATTTGCAGCTTGGATAGAGTATGAGAAAACAAAGGCTGGGTCCGGCAAACACAAAGTGTAAAACGTGTGGCATTGTAGAAGGAAAAGGTGTAGGTGCTTGAAATGTGACAATGTTCGAACATTGTGCAGGAATAGCAGCAGCACAAAGAAAACATACACATGGTAAGAGCAGGGTGTGAAGGAAGACAAGAGAGTGGAGCGACACCGCGTTTCCACACCTTTCTAACCCGAATGCAACGTATGTAATGTTAACGTGTGCATGTGTGGCAGAAAACAAGCCAAAGGAAAGGAACCTGAAGATGAAATAGTGATCAATCACATCACTTTTTCTTTTAGTGAAATACTGAAAAGAAAAACCACAAGAGGGTAAAGAAAGAAAGAAAAAAAGACAAAAACTTTGCCTCGTGAATGCAGGCTGTGTCACAAGCACTCATCAGTATCTTCCCCTGGACATAAAAATGTATCATCTTTAACTCTTCCTGTCCCGCTCTGCAGCCCAGAGCTGTAATGCACCTCATCTGAATGCTAATTTACTATTTAAAAATCCTCCCTTTATAGGCAATGGGGGGGCAGGCGGATGAATTTGCTAGGAATCACAGATGTAGAGAGAATCAAACCTGAACTCTCCTTCTCTTGCAGCTCTGAAGGCCGCTTAATTAACCCCCAGGCGGGGCAGGTTTCCTGGCAGCGCATGGCCACAGGCGGCGGACACTGCTCTCAGATTTAAATGCGCATCTCATTTCCACGGTGCTGATCACGCACAGGCAGGGCCTCTTTAGCGCAAAGAGAAAAGAAATAGTTGGGGGGAAAGAGAGTGTTGCAACCTCAATTCTCCTCCTAAATCCAGCATCTAATCCCCTGAGATGGCCTTTGAGTGGGCGGATCTAGGTCGACCGGAGTCACTTTTTTGGGGGGTGGGCGGGGAGGCTAAACGCTTTGGAAAGATCCTTTTGTTTGCGCCACGCACACAGCGGAGATCCTTTGAGGCGGCTTAAATAGAAAGCAACTGGCCTTTAATTGGAGTGGTCTGTGAGCAGTTGTCATATGGAAATATTTGAATAGAGATCGTGTGCAGCACTTGAGCCCAAATCCACTGGCGGTTTGGAGAGTTTGAGGACAGCGAGGAAACTGAGGGATTAGATAAATGGACTCGTTCAGCCAATTAACAATTTAAGCGGCTTCAAGAACATGCTGGTTAACATTTGAAAGGAGTTTAAAGGCCCGGCCCCCTCAGACCGACACCTTTGTCACATGTGCTAATAACAGATGTGTCATAATACTGCGGGGGGATTACACGAGAGGGCGGCGGTAATCTTGTTAGGTTAAGATTACAACTGTGATCTGGACGCGATCGTGTGGATTTCGGTTTCGTGCCTCGCGAACGCTATTTGAAGTTCACAGAGAGGGACCCAGTGTTTGGTTTAAGTGTCAACTTGTTCCATTTAGTTTCATTTCTCATTGAAGATGATTTCATATCAGCTCGCCGGGCTGACAAGGTTACACGCTGCATTTGTTTGAGTTTGGCATCTCTAATCATGGCGTTTCCAATTGTGTGATTTATGTTCGCCGTCCAAATGCGGGCTATGATTACGAGGCCTGGTGGCGAGCGCAGTTTGGATGTCTGTGGTGGGCGAATGCGGGGGGTGGGGGGAGTAAATGGGCGTTTTATTTATCACCGGTGCCACAGCCCCCCTGGAGCGGAAGAGCGCCCTCCCAAATTGAAATATAGCGGAGTTTACTCTCCTGATTAGGGCTCTCTCCGCCGTGCGCAACCCAAGGCTATCATCAAACTGCGAACAGCGGCGCTCTGACACCTAATTGCGTGTGGATTAATGTGGCCCAGAATGACAGCCAAGACACCCCCTCCCCTCCCCAAACCAGTCAGTGCACCTTCTCTGTGGGGACAATGAATTCAAGAAAAATCACTGGATTTACGAGCTTCTCCAAGAAATAAAGTACACATTAATGCGTCTATGTGTTGCCTCATTTGAGATCATTGAGCTAAGTGTTATCCACTTCTTAAAATTATTATTAGAAAAATAATAATAATAAAACAAGTGTGGACCTGTGCAGCAAGCAAACATAAATCTGACTAATATCAGTTCTGAAAACATCTTCTGTGATCCTTGAGATTAAGTTGCCACCAAGACACAAATCTACAAAACTATTTCAGCATGAAAGCAATACAGTAACCTATATTACAACAGCAGTCTGGATCTGGTTCTGGTACCTGTTGGGTGTCTAGGTATTTGATCTATAGGCTTTAAAAATGTGTAATTAGCAATAAAAATAGACATGATAAAAAGTTTTGTTATTAAGCTTTCTAAACAAAGGATGCAAGCGATAATAAATATAATTGACAGTGTAGTACTTGCTCAGATGTTGGACATCACAGATTTCCTTACTCGGCTTCATCTATTTGACTTCTCAGACCTGAACTTCACCAAAGCTCTGAAGGTTCCCTGGTGCACATTTTATATGGCATTACTAATATAGATGTTATAATAGCCAGATATTATAATTTTTAAAAAATGTAAACCCCCAAATCAAGAAAGAACAGAGCCAAACTGGACTACAGACTGAACATCTTTAATCACCACTGACTGTTGTTTTCTTTTAATAAATGTATTGTACTCATGTATTGTCAGCAAGTAAATTACTTAGGAAAGAGTTCTGCGTTGGGTAGTTTGACAATATTATATTACACAATTAAAATAAAGATTGGCTTTATTATAACCACGTAACCCCAGAGTAAGTCTGCAGAGGTTTGAGTGACGAGCATCTGAAGTTTATTATTATAAGTGCTTCCTCCTCCTCACACTCACCGATATTCTTCTACAACTTGTTGCCAGAACAACAAACACCATACAGTTACTGTCGGTACACTGCTGGTAATGTGGTAATTGCAATTACAGGAACTGTGTGTTTGCTTTTTTTTAAGTACAGTTGAGTACCACTGTGTGCATTATGTGTCTACATCATGTTCCTGTTGAAATTAAATTTTATTCTTATGAATTTATAAGAATATAGAATATATAAGCATATATAAGAATGACAATAAAAAACTCATTGAACTTGAGTTTGTTAAAGGCTGATGAACTTGGATGATAATGTGACTGTGATGTCTAAAAAGCAGATGATTTTAAGATAAAGTCTGGGTAAAATGAGATCCACAGGGGGAACAAACATGTTCACACATGAATTAACTACTTCTTTAGTAATGTTCATATTTAAAAAGATATAACAAATTATTATCATCTTATAAGTTACAAACATTTAAATTAAAGGTTTATACGTGCAATAAATACGTTTATTACAATTACAGGTACATTAAAAATGTTTGCACATCCTGATTTACTGTCATAATAAGAAAAAATCAATGCTGTGTTTGTTAAGTCTTAAATAGAACTTTATATATATCAACCAACCAGCTATAGCCAAGGAACATGTCTTTATTACCATTACAAATAAATACATAAAAAAGTCAACTGTAAATGTGCAGGAAAAAAAAGGTTGATAACTATAGCACTGTTTTTTGTTTTTTTTTTGGTCTTTCATTTTTATAGCGCATGAAAGACTAACACCAATAACAAGAGAAATACTGATGTACTATCAATAATCACATAAAATTATAATTCCTCTTCTTGTACACTTACAGAATTAAAAATCTGATATCTAAACCAACAATGTGAGCTTCCATTGGTTCATTGGAAAGTCATGGATAATGAAGAATTCCAGTACAACAATTTTCACTGAACTCCGTGATTTATAGCACAGAGGGATTGGAAATGTATAGATATATATTTTCTAATAAACAAAACTTCCTGTTTATTTCTTTTACTTTCAAAACTGAGGGCTGTTTATCTCACTTGTTTTCTGACGGCCATATGCTCCTGGGAAGCTGAACTTAAATGTAAATAGGAAAGTTAAAGTTGTGTTATCAAAACAGTGATCCCATCTCCACTTTTTTTCCTCTTGAGATCAAAAACCTCCAACCTGATCGTTTATGTGTGAGTGTGTGAGGTACCTGCCCGGCTGGCCAGCCGACCCTGGAGGCACTCACCTGAGCGTTAACATACAAGCCCTCCATAAAGCACCAGCAGGCTATGACCTTTACTATAATTCATCACACGGCGCGAAGACAGAGGGGCCCTTCACAGGCCAGTAATTTGATTACTATAACATCTGTAACATCAATAATGTCCGATGAGATTGTTTTGCGCAACCAAACATGCAGAGGCTATAAAGGATTGCTGTGGCGGAAAGGGGGGGGAGGGAGGGAAAATGAGGGTTTGTGACATTTAACCGCGTGCAGCCAGTGTATAGCTTTATGAGTGGAGGATGATGGTCGTGCTGATAGTGATGACGATGGTGATTCAGGGCCATAGCATGATTTGGCATCACCTTTTACGCACAAGTGTCAGTGCGGGTCAGGGATGCAGACTCAGTAGGAGTAGGAGCTTTAAATTGAGCTGGACTCCAATGAGCCAATCATCCAACCATCTAAGCCCTTAGCCACGAAGTCGTGAATGAATTCGGATCACCCGAAAACAAGCAAAGCCAAATTATTGCGCATGGCCCAGAGAAGGGTGAGCAATTAAGCACGCGCTTCCGCAGAGCTGTTTGTGACGTAACAGCGACAGTATGAGAGAGAGGGAGAGAGAGGGAGAGATTGTGGGATATAAATGTTTTGCTTAACCAGAGGAAACACTGTGCCCGCTAACCGATCGTCGAATCCATTAAGCTAATTTATTAAATGCAATTTGCCGTGTGTCATTGAGCTGAGTAATGCCGGGGAGAGCTGAAAACGGGGGCGACAAAGGGGCCATTGGGCGGGACAGCGGGGATGCAAAGCCCTGACACACGGAATTAGAGAGGAATTAAGAGACTCATTGAAGAGCTGCTTCCAGGATAAACAGCACGGCCATCAGACAGACAGATAGACAGACAGACTCAGGGAAAAAAATCCAGCGGCCTCTAAGCCCCTCAGTGGATTTCTGCTCTCTTTTCTAAGGTAGTTTGATTATTGAATTTCCATGTCCAATAAAGCCTATATTTAGCCAAGCATACAGCTTTGATTTGCAGGCGCTTATTCCCACTGGCGACCATGCATGATTAGCACTTCTCTCTAGAAGCTAATATGCTCGAGGTTGTTTTCCTCCACGCACCTTGCATTAAATCATCTTCCAGTGTGTTTTGCAATCCTCTTTGTTCTGCTCTGCAGATTCCTTTATTCCGCAGGTACCCCTGGTGTCACCAGGAGGCATTCAAGGCCCCTATTTAACCCACAAATGCAAGGTTGACATTTTCCCCCCAACTAAATAGTTTTTTTTCTCTCTTCGAATTCCTCTCTCAAATCCTCAGCAGGCTTTCAGTCTCACCAGTCACAAAAGCGTCTTATGTTTCATCGTTTTGACTAGTGCAAAAAACAAAAACAAATGTGTTCCAATTCCCACACTGGAGAAATAAAAAGAAAAAAAATCTAATGCGCCCCGGTTATTAGCTCAGGCAATCTATGTGTGTGTCAGAAAACAAGAAGAGCAGAAAAAAAAAAAAATATAGGCTTTCTTTTTCATTACCAGACATTACAACCTTATTTCCATCACTGCACCGTTAAGTAATTTGCGGGGGAAAAAAACCAACACAGCCTGGCGGCATTTTCGCTGCGTGTGTTTAAACCCATTACTTTGCCTTTTAATCAAACGGCGCGCTGGTGTCAAAAAGCACTATTTTCTCCATGCATCTACCCCCCCCCCCCGTTCCAGTTCACTTGGTGACCTTGAAAATGTTTGCTCTTCTAAACGTCTCCCTTCGCCATCCCCTGCAGCCCCTCTGGGCTCCGAACCTCTCATCAATCCCGAAAAAAAAATAATAAAATAATATATATATATATATATATATATATATATATATATATATATATATATATATCCACGGATTCATGGCTGGACATCAAATTTAAGATGATGACGGTGTCGACGATGGTGTGGGGCTTTGAGGTGGAGCCATGATTAGGTGAGCAAATGACCTCGTGGGATTATGAAGATACTAATATCAACCAAAAATCTATTACAGTTCCAGAAAGGCGCGAGTTAAATCCCCCCCATGATTGATCGCATTCATTTATGTCATTTAGATTTATACGAGTTTCAAAAGGGCCCGGATTACCATGAGAATTTGAGGAAACGACGACGACAGGAGACTTCACCTGTGCTCATGCTAACACATGTCTATCTATCTATCTATCTATCTATCTATCTATCTATCTATCTATCTATATTCAAAGGAGCTTGCAAAGAAAAGCGTCTGAAAGAAGTCCAGACGCTTTTCTTTGCAAGCTCCTTTGACTACGATGACCTGGATGACTGAGAACCTTTACAGACATATCTATCTATATATATCTATATATATAGATATATATATACAAATGTGTGTGTGTGTGTCGATTAGCCCAAAGAATCAAATCTAAATCAGATCTAAATTAATAAAAGGGAATAACTGTTTTGCTGTCACCGTATCAGATGATGGACTAGTGCTTCAATTACACTGCTGATCGGTTGATTTAACCCTGCAAGTGCAAAGGTGAGAGAGAAGCGCGTGGCCAGGCAGCACGTGATACTCTACTACTAGTGAGCGTGCGCGTGCCAAAGCGAGACTGATGTTGGGAGGGAGGGGTAAAAAGAGGGAGGGCATGATGTGAGTGTGAGTGGAACAACATTGGGCCGTATGATTTATCGCAATGGGAACGCGGCTCCCGTTTTTTGGTGCCCGGCCTGTCCTAACGCATTTCGCTCCAGCCATCAGCTATGATTAAACACCTGCTTTTGCGGGGGAACAAAGCGCACTAATCCAATATGTATTTCTGACATCTTAAATATCACCCAATCCCCTGACATCACGGGCTGGGCTTTTTCCGCGGGATGGAATTCTAAAACATATTTTTCTAATTTATGGACGGACTATAAATCAAAATTAAGGCCGGCGCACAGCGAAATATACATCAGTGCAAAAAAAAAAAAAAAAAAAAAAGACTGGAAAAAGAAAACTGACGATGAAGGAGGCTTTCACAGCTATCGCACACACAACACTGAATGCCCTTGTATGCTCTCTCTATCTCACAAACACACTGTGGTGCCTCTAGATAGATTCCTTGATGTGTCACATTGTTCGTAGTGAAATACTGATCCAGTTTTTTGTGATGATGATGTGTAACATATATATTTATTTGGTCAGAACCTAATGGCAGCACACAACCTGCTTTGTGCTAAGAGCCCATTCAGCCATTTGAAACCCTTCAAATGTTCATTTAGCTCCACAAATCGAATCAGGACTAGTGATAAGTCACTCATTCGCGCCTTTTAAACGTGCTCGCAGTCGATTAGACACAATTTAAAAGCTAAACTGGACAGGGACCTGTGGGCTCTTCCTTAATTAGTCTGCGATTTACATCCCTCTCTGTTGCCTATACACACCATGCACCATGGGGAGCTTTCATCGATGGTATCGGAGGCACATTTGGTATTGTGTTGCACTTTTTATCAAGTAGCTGAGTACTTTTACTTGGTTGTGAAGTACTTGTAATCCACCCAAGGGGATCAATGCATCAACACATGCAAAACCTAAATGGAACATAAAACGATGCCAACACGATGGCCGTGACATTAAATAAATACTTTATTTCTATTTCCTGACAATTTTCTATTGGAAATGTCAAGATATTTTGAAGATAAGCCCATCTTAGCACCACAAATGTTGTATTTTTCTATTGTAAATGTTAGCAAGACACTGATCATAGTCAGATTTCAGAAACATGGAGCAAAAAATTAAGGTGTGTTTGTTAGTGGTTGACATTTGGTTGACAGTTGTAGTAAGATGACACTCATCAACAATCCTGTCATTTCTTGTACTGCGTTGGTTTCAACCCCAAGTCGGCCTTTTACATTGTTTCAATAAATATCAGCTTTACTTCTTTAATTTAAGAAAAACCAATTTTTCTGTCATTGCTGCAAAGTTGCAGCAGTGTTTCCAAAGGTAATGCTGAATTTGCCCCTCGGGCTCCCCCACCCTCCCACCCGCGGTCACTGTCCCCCACCCCACCGCTAAGGTGACGCTTATTGTATGTGACTCTTCAATTTCGCTGCTTCCCTGCATTTACAGCACATTTCTGCCGCTGTATTACCGCACTATGAACTATCTCGACAACCGCTGTTTGCACCAGGTAATGGATTGTTTTTTTCCTTATCCTCTGGACCCCACTGCTATTGTGCTGAGAAGCCATTTCTGCCACAAAAAGAAGAAGACGAAGAAAAAAAAACACCCATAAAGCACAAACATTATTCCATTTGTTCTTTTACTTGCTGCTGGAATTCATGCCCTTTGTGCTGTCCTAAGTAGCTCTGTGTAGAAATTAGTCTCACCGTGGTGCTGATTCCATCGCAACAATGACCCATTCAAGGAATACTGAGAAACTAACCCAGATAATTGTTTATAGTGGCCTTAATTAATACACTAATGACTGCATTTCATGCCTCCTAATGAAAATAAAGTATATTTTCAAGCATATAAAGTTTGTGGCCAATAGGGCGGATAATTGTCATAATGTCTTCTTATTGATATTTATGTAAATAAGCGAGTTTCTTTAATCCAACAATTTGAATCTAGTGAAAACGTTCATTACAATGCACACACGGTGAATCAATGCAGCATTAAATTTTAGCACCACAGACAGCGCACTTTAAGCTGAGGACGTATTGGCCAATTTGCATCTAAAACGACTCTGTCAAACATGTTTTGGTAATGCGTTTATGAATGTTATTCAAGCATTAGTGTTGTGGATAAAGAGTGATATTAAGGTGGGTTATTTTCCCTCATAAACACACGCTTCAGTTAAATAGTCTGGACTGGGAGAATGTTAAGTCCTTTAAAGTGGGCTGAAGTTACAGACTTTAGTGCTGACAAACTGGATAATATCCCTACTTGGCACACAAATAACAAAGTCAGATGAAGACTTTGGAACATAATAGTCCCGTTGGATCTCTTCTGGGCTTTTGGGCTTTTTTGTAGGGAAGCCAGTAACACAGCAGGTGATCCGTTTCTCTCCTTCAGAAATGATTCTAAAAGGTTTTGGGGAAACAGGTGGCATTAATTAAGAGAAGAGTGAAAAATGTTGACGTTCCCATCCATTCAGCGACTTTTATGTCAGACAGCACAATTTAATGGTGATGTCGATGTACACAAAATGAATGCTTTAACTATGATTTTCATCTCCCTGACAAATTGGGTTTCTTTTGCCTAACATGCGTCCCAGTGAAGCTGTTCTTCATTTTTCACCCTTGCGGCTCCCATCATCCACCTTTCTCCTTCCTAAAACTCCTAGTACTGAATTACTGCAAGTGTCCTTTTCTGTCTCATCTCAAGGCTTTATCACAAATATGCAATGTTCAAAAGCAGTGCGTTTGATTTAGTATTGCAGTTAATCAATTAATATACTTTCATGTTACATTAATACCAACTTCACTTATTTCACAGCTACCTATCTAGTTACTTAAAAAACTCTTATATTAATAATTAGCTAAATTTACCCTTTTTTAAGCAGCAATTGGCATTAATTATAGCTCATTACTTTATATAGTGCAGTATTGTTGCTTTCAATTGAAGACCAGTGTATTCACATATGTGTGCCAACCAAAGACATTTTACATATACAATTTACAAGGTTATAGTTTACTTGTACTTCTTTTCATTCTTTGAAAAAATTAATTCTACTGCACATAATTTGTGAATGAGTGGTTGGTGAATATTCAAGGTTTTCCTAAACCTACGATGAACTCATCACATAGTTATATGTTAGCATGACTTGTAAATCACTAAAAACCAGCAATCAGTGACTGGAACTTAAGATAATTATAGATGAATAATAATATAATCAGAGGCATAAGTAGCTTTTATAAATTATTGAGGGCCAGATTTTTTTCTCTTTATGCACCATAATAAAAATGCTCCAATGAACAGTAGAAAAAGCTACACTTTAGAAGAGGCTGGGTCCTGGAGTTGCAATACAACCAAAACGTAGACTCAAAATCAAAACCAGAGACAATTGTATACAAAGAAATATAGAAGATGACTGTTGTGTTTATAAAACAATGAAAAAAAAGGAGTTATTTTATCGCTTGAAATGAAAATGGCACGATGGAAAAAGTTCCTTACTTCCCTGTGGGGTTTGTATAATTTGTAGAATTCCCAAAGAGTCTTTCACATTAAAAGTCACGTTGAAAATCAGACATTGATTCATGGCATTTTTTACTGTCTTTGTTTAAAAAAACATACTGAAGTTCAGACCTTGATGACATCGTAGGTGGTTGCAACCATGAGTATAATTATATGTACATGACTCTAAATAATACTTTTATAGAGTGAAATATAACGTTATAATAGAACTCTTAGATTATCCAAACATCTCAGTCACCACTGAATACATGTACTTTTACATTTTATTGCTTTTATATGACATAATAGTGAATTTTTTGCGTGCATTCAGCATTGGTGGAAAATACGTTATTAGAAGTGCTATAAATACACACACAGGTATATTTTGCATCAGGAATCGCTGTGCAAAAATTAAGGATAGGGAAGAAATCAGCTTTATGATTATGGACTGAGATGATTGAGCTTAAACTAATGTGCTTCTTTGAATAGTAGCAGTATTATTTTGTGACAGTGACTGACTGAATGAGAGAAAGCTGAACCATACTGCACACATGAACTATAATCAGGTCATCATGTGTGATTTAATAAAGTACCATTTTATACAATATTTTGCTCATTATACTAAATCAAAAACAATGAAACAAAGTATCAAATACTACTCATACAGTAGTCACCGTTTGTTCTAACTTGAGATGATAAAATGATAAACTACTGGCTACACAGTGATGCCTCAATAATAATAATAAAAACAATAAATTTAAAATATAAGATGTTTATGTATCATCAGTGGCATCAGTGCAGTCACACGGATAAAGTAATGAAATACTTCTTGCACAGCTGCATTTTTAAAAATACACGGCATTATGTAAATTAATGTGTTTGTATATATTTTCCAAAAAGCCACATATAGTAAGAACACATGTACAATGTCAAGTAACTGCTAAAACATTCAAACACAGGCATCCATGAATCTGTGTGCAAGAGAAATGAGAAGTGCGTGGGGAGATGATTTTTCATTTGGTGTTTCGCTTCAGCTCTGCCCCCTTCTACAGAGGATCCAATCAATCTGCCAGCTATTAAGTTTGTTAATTGATAATGCATACTAATTAGGCTGTGCGCAGTTACTTTGGAGACTCTGAGGAGGTAATTGTAGGCACGAGTCCAAATGGAGTTTAAAACAGCCTGTGCCAGGTAAAAATTCATTAGGCGGATAGATTGGAGAGGACGAGGAGTGGGAGGAGGCGTGGAGCAGAACAGGTGGAGGTGGGGGGAGGGAGGAGGATGGGGGTCAATGCTAATGCCAGTCTATGGAGAAATTTCCCGCCGTGATCCAATCATTGTTTCTTTGCTGCGCGGTTCAACACTTATGGAAAGAATTTGTTGTTGTTCTATAAACTTCTCCATTCAGCTGGGAGGTCAAGAAAGAAACGCTGAACTGACTTTTCTATTCTGCGTAAGTGAAACTTGTTTGATCATTTCAAACACTGCAAAATATGTCATTCTTTGAAACTCACACTTAGGGCCGCGGTTCTCTAACTCGCTTCTCTCCAGCACCGCCTCCTTCGCTTTGTTGCCCTGAGGCTTGTGTGATTGACATCCATTTAACATAATGAGACCTATCTTCGGGATCCATGCGTGACAGCTGTGAATCAGCTGCTAATTGAGACGGTTGTGGTGTGTTTACTGTCCCCTTTTGGTGTCAGCCCGATGACCCTTTGAACTGTCTGTCAGTCTACTCGACAAATGAATGTGTCCCTCACCGTGAGAGGCATGTCTGGGGATCATGTCAAAAGCATGTTTTACAGCTCGGCTCAGTGTCTTTGTCACTGAGACAGAGTGACAGAGATATACTGTGCAGGAGTGGAAATAGATTTGGCTTAGAAGCATCTCCACATCCCTTTAGGACTCAGAGATTGCAAATGGGAATTGTATTATAGTGGACAAGAGTGCATGGATTGTTGTACTATAACTCACTTGAATCCAAATCAGCGGTATAAATGGCCTACTCCAGAGGGAACTTCTGCAGTAGAGAGGGCCTACATGGAAAGATGAGCAACTGTAAGCAGACCTGAACAAGTCTGAGCAGAACAGTTAACTAAATCAAATTAATAAGTAGAGAAGCGTAGCTCAAAGAAATGCATAAAATATTAAAGGAGATAATCTTTAAAAAGTGAGTAAAATTTTAGAAAGAGTTTTGTAAAAGTCTAATAGCTGAAATTATTAGCTAGGGGTACAGATAAATAAATAGACTACACACATATGCTTTTCTACTCTGAGCACTCAAAACACTTTCCTACTTCCTCTTTCACACAGTCATTTTATTTTTGTTTTTTAAACAAATCCAACATTCACAAACACATTTAAATAGATGATGCTATGATGATGATGCTACTTGCAGCTAGCTTGCACAGGGATACTTCAAAAATAAAAAATAGAGGAGCCAGGAATTGAACCATTAAACTTCTAGTTAGTAGACTCTCCTACGGCAAAATTAGGAATTAACGTTTAAATACAGTAGTTACCTAAAACTTAAATAAAATGTTATCAATTAGCTAAAGTTATAGCTAGAAGTTGAATTCTTCTGCAATATCATTATAGATAAGCAAAGAAAAAAATAGTAGCTAGCTAAAATTATGAATAACATATAGTAGCTGTTTGGTTCTTTAGCAATATCATTAGGCCTATGAATAAATTAAATATAGTAGCTAGCTGACTAAAATTGTGAACAAAATATAAATTACCTAGCTAAATTCACGGCTAGCATGTCAGTTGTTTAGAAATAATATCATGGATTAATAGTTCAAATTGCAGGATAAAAATACTGACTCTGTTATCTAAAAGTGCTAATGAAATATTAGCTGAACATAGGAAACAGGTGAAATTAGTCGCTAATCACTACAAGTAAAGATACAAATAATATAGTAGCTAAAACCAACATCGTAAAGTATGCATGGACTGTTAATACTAATAAATCTAGCAATTACTAAAAAAGGGTTGACTAAAGGTTATCCAGAGCCAGTTTAAAATGACTCCAGCTGAACTCATTTGAACATGAAAGATGTTGAGGGAGCAGACATTCCTGAGTCCATCTCACAGGGCTGAGTGAGTAGATAAAAACAATGGGAACCATTGGCCTAACTGAAGAGAAAATAATCCAAGTACACACAAAAGCAGGCATCTTGAGTACAGTGTTGATGGGACTTTTTCTGTCAGACAGTCACCTTTGTTTTTGTCTGTTTCCCTGTTTTTGTAGCTGACAAAGTGAATTAGCTATTCTGCTGCTGTAATATGAAAAAGCAGGACAATTTATGGCATCCCAAACTCGATGAAGAGAGACCGTAAACTCTACAAATTGCTTTGATGTTCTGCTGTTGTCACATTATTTATCCAGCAATATCCTCCATTTTAAATATCGACGGCCGCCTTTTGTTGCGTTAATAATAATTCATAGTGAGAGATTTCACTTGCAGTGTGAGCCTATCCTTCACTCTTTTCCCCCCCAGTGGTCACTTGTTAAATAATCTCTCTCTTTCTCTCTCTCTCAGTTTCTGTTTCTCAGTTTTGTTTGTTTCACGCTCGCCTCACGGGACACCCAGAGACAGACAGCCTTGCCAGATTCATTTTCTGATCAAAGCTGTTTGATTTGGTCAATTTTGCCACATTGGAGACGTTCTCTATTACTGAGATAAATAGCCTCGGGCTAACTGTCAACGAAAACTTGTAAGCTAATAAATTATTCCAATTTCTTCCAGCTGGATTTCTCTTGGGAGTCAGCCTCTAGGAAATACACTTTTTGATTAGTAAATTTCTGCCCGAGTGTGTGTGTGTGTCTGTTTGGGCGTGCAAGCTTGCGCATGTGTGTATGTCCGGACATTCGGATGTGTCGTTTTTGATTAGCGGGCAGGCTTCTGGAGTGGAAGGCGGCAGAGGGGGCTGTCAGGAGAAGGAGGCCTCTAATGCATTATGCATTGACAAGGCTTTGGATCCTGCCACCTTCGCTGGCACGCCTGGGAGAGGAGGCTGAGTCTGGCTCACCTAAGGGGCTGCTGCTGCTATATGCTCTCCTCCTCCCTTCTTCTCAGTCCTCACTTGTACTCGTGGGAGAGGAAACTTTGACAGAAGCCAGCCCCCGCCGTCTTCAGCACTTCTCCCCTTGGACAACCCCCAGGTGTGTGCTCTCTCTCACTCTGTTTCAGACTGACACACACACAAACATGCACATTCAAGACAAACACACACAGCTAGACTTTCTTTTCTCGCTCTTGGCCTGGAAATGGGCCGATGGGCAGAGAAAGTGTGTCATCAGCAGAAACGGACAGAGTGAGAGGACATGACTGATAGGCTGGAGGAGAAAATTGATCGGCTCCACGTCTCCGAGCCAGGCGGTCTGTCCTCTTTCCATCGCTCCATCCCTCCACCCCCTCCCATCCTCCTCCTCCTCCACCTCCCTTGGCCTGTCTCCTCACTCAGCTAGCCCTGGTGACTCAATAAGGCTCAGCATGCTCCACATCTCTAGCCCTGCTCGGCTGGGTTTGGGCCGGAGCAGATAAATAGGTGTGCATGTGCGTACGAGCACCAAAGCCACACACACCATTCATCAACCTACCAAAACTGTCCCTAGATGATTACCTCTTCCAAGCTCCCCAAAACCAGGGGGAGGGAGATAGAAGGGGGGAGATGGTAAATGAAACTTTTGAGGGGTCAGTGGTTTTGTACTTTGGCTATTCATCTTCTCTCTCACCTCGCAGGGCTGCAGAACGGCAGGAGTGCTGCTGGGTAATTACCTCTCAGCGTGCCGCACTGCTTCATTATGTCCTGCAACTCCAATCCACTGAAACATTTGTAATTTAGTCTGGGAAGCTTCGCGCAGGCCATGCTGAGAGCAAGATGGTTGTGTGTAGATGCCTGCAAATGTGTGTGTGTGCGAGAGCAGCCGTATATGGTGTCTGTGTGCCTCTGAGGGTAATATGTGCATGCATATTATTGGTTGGGATCACTTCTATCTCTAGCTAGCCCATTTAGGAAATGATTTGAAATTTAATTCATCAGCGGCAAAGATTGCCCATTATTTTCGATGAGTATTGTTTTTCAAATCTGCGATTGAATTTGCATCCACCAATCCTGCTAGAGTGCCGTATACATGATGCTTATGGAAGAACAACTTCATCTAAATATTGTATTATTTTGACACGCTCTGCAACTAGTACTTGAGGTAATTGACCAAAACAACCATTCTTCATGCTTGACTTCAGGAGAGACTCTGGAAATCAAGCTGGACTACAACAGCTATGTCTCCAAGTTCCACATCTTACCTGTCATGACCTCTAAACCAGGAATGAACCCCTACCATACACACAGACCAGTCATAACATACCTCCAGCCCCCACAGAGCTGTCGTCCATGCTGAGGCCCAGCGTCTCAGATGTGGACTCAGATGAGAGGACTGATGGATGAACAGGCCTTTGTTTTGACAGAACCGACGGGACTGAGGTTACAGTCCCTGGCACAAGTTGTGTTTTCTGATCTTCTCTCTGAGAGAAAACACAGTGCTGTCACTCAAATGTATATGATCCATGTTTTACCTCTTACTTATCTCAAAGACTGCTCAAACCTTGTGTACCAGGTGCAGGGGAAATATGTTTAAGAATAAGACTTTTAAAGCTCACCGAGCACTCAGTACTTAGAAATACATAGATAATTTCATTATTTTATCATGTTCTTTGTGCATCATTACTTTGAATTTGTCAGCAACTAAAGCAATGTACTACTGCTCAAAGAATTAAAAAAAAGTGACCAGAACTCAGGGGTCCACTTTGATACAAATTGTGAGTATTTCAGATAGCACTTAACTCAATAAACAAATGTGTTTTAATAAGAATGAAGACGTATGTTGATCTATAATTTTAAATGACAGTACTGAAAACACATTAGCCACTCGGTACTTCATGATTTCCCTCCACAGTTTGTAGGATATTGCCCTAACTCCCTGATAGATGCCATCCATCCATCCATCAGTAGCCTTGGTCTGCTCTGGGGGTTTCTGCCAGTACGACATGGGAAAACCTCTCCCTAGAAGGCATTCTCCCTTGGGAGAAAACTCATTTTCATTGTTTGTAACCGCAACTTATTCTTTCAGTCATTACAGACAAACAGCGATTCACATGACCTCAAAGAAAAACAAAATCCAAATGATCCTGCCTGGGACCAGGGTTACCAGGAACCTGCCCTGGAGCCTGGCCTGGGGTGGGAAATTGATCGTGATTGCCTGGTTGTCAGGTCTTCATTCTTGAGGCCCAGCCAGGTGCAGCCCAAAGAGGTAACATGGGCCTGCCTTTCTGCAGGAGGCCCCGGCAGTCCGAGCCCCAGCTTCTGAGGCTGTCTGTAGAGACAGTGGAAGATACAAGTCTTGTACCTGCCATTTTTTAATTAATTTGACTTACTTTAACTTACTTAAATTTGTTGGAAACTGTTTTCATCAGCAGTATAATGCACATTTATTGGTTTATTTAACTTTAAACTGTATATAAAATAAGCATAATCTTTGGATCTGAAACATAAAACCAGTGCAGAAGTACCTTATACCTGCATTTTTTCTAATTTCCCGTAAGGCGTGACCCCTATGGTCGGCAAAGAGAACCCTAATTCTGTAGAAATCTTGAAGAATGTCATATTTTTACTCCATTTCTAACCTTTAAAACTTTACTAATGAGTTTATGGCCTCTAGCAGTTTCAAGTCTTCTTTAATGAAACACAGTGTTCATTGTGTAGATTTATGCCAATTTAAAGTAAAATAGAAAAGAAAGCAAGATGGTGGCCACCTCGAAATGCCCCCCCCCGCCCCCCACACACACACACACAATCACACACACCCTCCCTCTAACTAAGCAACTCCCAGACAAGTCCCTATTAGAGACCGTTGGCCTCTAATCTGCTAATCAGAAAACTCATTTTTCCCTTATCCATGAAGTCCCAGCAGGCCACAAGCGCACACACATTATGCTTCTTCACTTGGATGTTTACACACACACACACACACACACACACACACACACACACACACACACACACACACACACATGGTGTTGTTCCTGTTAGAGGTGGGGCCTTACAGTAGGAAGAAGACCCCACTTCAATTCCTCCTCCTCTCACCCTCAGTGGAGAGGAGAGAGTGTAGGGAGGGCAGGAGCAGCCAGCTGGGTTGTAGGAGTAATAAAGAAGGAGAATCAATAGGGCATGCAATGGAGCCAAGGTGCTGCCATTCATCACGCCGCCTCCCTGACTCCCATCATTCATCATGCTCAATGAGGCAGCAAATAGGAAAATGACTATTTGTATCAAACACATCTGCACTCATCCACCAAGGTATTTTATTCCCATTAACTCTCAGAGTAAAATACGCACAGGGTTGTTGTTTTTCCCCCCCCTCCTTGTGTGTGTTTGAGTGCGTGCCGTCTCTGTGTTGCATGTGTCTCTCTGTTTGTAAAGAACGGTCGTGAAAAATTTCTCGGGAAAAGAACATATTTGTGGTGGCGTTAGCTTCCGTCCCTTTTTTGTCTCATTTCTTCTCTGTCTTTTTTTTTGGAGGGGGGGGAGGGGGACTTTTTATGATTTCACCACACCCACATCCCCACCCACCTCAACCCCTCCCCTCCCAGGTTTCACATCCGCCTCCCCATCATCCTTTATGAGCTGTCACTGGTGGATTCTTGTGGATGTCTTTATTCTTGAACGGGAAATAGCAGAAACACACACACACACACACACACCCCAGCATGTCGATCCTATTTGCCTTTTGGGTTTACACTCCCATAATAAATCTCTGCGGCTGACTCTAAGTGCTGGTTGTATTATTCCAGAGCGGCTTATTCACGCCTTCGCTCTATAAATTACCCGTGCCAGGTAAGATGGTGGTGCAGCTCAGCAGCTAAAGGCTGGATGGGATGCAAATGTCGAGGACTATCATCATTATAGTGTAATACCCCATGAAATGGTGGGATCATTACAGTCTATGGCAGGATCATTATCGTCTATGAGCTTTATGAGGTTCTGGAGGTGGGGGTGGCAGAGAAGCACGATACGATGAAAACAGGCTCGTGTGCACGTACGCTCGCATAAACTTGTGCCTCCTGTTCGAGCTTTTGTGATCCAGCCCCTCAACCTTTACATTAAACCAGTGCTGTTTGTTTTGAGGCTGCTCCCCTGGTGGCAACCCCATCACATCATTATGGGCCCACAATTTTAATTGGATCTGTCAAATTCTAATTAATGTGGATGATCCTCAAAACACACAACATAAACAACCAGATTCTCATTAAGATCAAAATAATGCAATATGAGCTTTGAGGGACTCTTTTTTTAATTTAATATAAATAGAGTGGCCAAACAGTAGGTAGGCAGTGAACAACTGATCAGCTGAGCATATATACTATCTGTATTTCACAAGGCCTGTAGGTAACATTTTAGCATTTCTAAATAAAGTTTTAATAAATATCCTCTAAATCTTTAAGTCATATACAGCAAAAGTCCTTTAACTGTTCTGGAGATACAGAGCAGTGTAAAATATGCCTTGATTAGAGATTATAGTGCTGACAAATACTGAAAGACAGCATATCTGTTTACAATTACATTATGCTTTTTATGTAATTCTAGACTTAAAGAAGTTAACTTGTTGTTTAATTTTTTATGATACCGTATAATTAAAAATACTATAAATTTAAAAGGAGGAATAACTGATAAAGGTTAAAGCTACAAATAACAGCTAAAACAACAAAAAACCCCAAGAAGTTAGTAAAAACGTTTTTTGCAATCACTTGCCTTCATACTTAGAGCAGAATGAAACTAAGTTCAGATGAGGTGAGGCTGGTGGTAAAGTAGCTGTTCGCTTCTTAAATAAACTGCATCCTTGTTTAGGTTCTTAGAGGGTGACTGCAGGACTCAGAGAGACACTGATGTTCAGTCAATTTTAACTGTTAGTCAGCTCTGACATTTACCCCATAAATCTTTATACCAAGTATGTTGTGTTCTTTAGTAGGTGTTCCAATTAAAGCAGCAAGATATTAAGGCTGCAACAGTGACTGCAAACACGCCCAGCCTTTGACATACTGTAAGTGTTGCTAAACATTTGCAGAGCACTAATGCACACAGCAGTTTCTGATTAGTGTTAAGAGCTGACCTTATCACAGTTCTCACCCAGACTCATTTTGCTTCTGTGCAGCTAGATGTCACAGTGACATCGTGGAAAGTCGCCACCGCCCACCACAATCAGGGACATTGTAGTTGAGGGAAAAGGTGACTGACTGCCCGGGGCCTCCAGTGGAGGGGCCCCTACAAGCATGGAATGAAAATTTGTTTTTGTTTGCAAAAAAAACTGTGAGCATCATAAGTTGCAAAGTTGCATGAATTAATTGGACAAAGCTGGAATATCACAAAAAAAAAAGAAAAAAAGAAAAAAGCACACACAAAAAAATGAAATGGGAGGCAGAGAAAGCAAACTGAGAGAAGTCAGCTATAACACTATAACTGTTAAATGATGCAGCACAACTGAAACACATGGCTCTTGCACACATGGGTCTGAACTCATATTGGCAACTAAAAATTATTGAAAGATTTGTACCGTTTTAACTGAAAGTTGTGCAACACCAACATTGAGCAGCATTAAGCTTTATTGTGTGCTGGACCAGCAGTTCTCAGCTGGTGTGTTATAAGGAAAGCAAAGCATTCTGCAGAGGCATTTTAAAATACCACAAAATACCACTTCTTAATTAAAAAAAAAAATACGTTTGCAGTTAGTCACTTGAATGCTGATTTGATTTGTTTAGTGCACAAACGTACCCGAGTACACGCTTGTGAACATTTTGATGTATTACTAAATCACCCAGAATATCCACAAGTCTAATTTAGTGCAATATATAGCAAATGTAACTTTACCACTTACAGAAAATACAATTTACGTGTCAAATCACTACTCAACAATTTAATCTAATGCATTTTAAAATACTGCTGTTGGGTCTATTTAAACAAGAGTTTTAGTGTTACACTTTCAAAAACACAACTATGATTGGACATTTATTTAAACTTTAAGATAATTGCTTTGTTTCTAATTGTTATGGTGTACCTTGACCTCTGACCTCTGATGGGCATAAAAAAAACTCCTGTATTTTTCCTTCTGTGTAGCAGACAGTGAACAAGAAAATGCGACAGAGGATGATGAAAGTGCATTTTTAAATTATATCTATCTATCTATCTATCTATACACCTTTTGAACTGTTATTTGAAGCTGATTCTTTTTGTCTGTTTCTGAAAATAAAACATGTTTCTAGTCTTGCTTAATTGCATTTTTCATGCTGTACAGTATTTTCTCAGTGTGAAGGTTATAACACCAACACTGCATTTTTAAGCATTTGTATATATGAGAATTACAAATATTAAAAATAAAGAACATATCACACCCTTTCACCTGTAAATTATACATTATTTTTAGCAATGAAGGTTGAAATGTGGTGATGTTTTAAACTGTGCAGACAGAGACCTCCTATGTTTTTAGGGGCTAGAGTTCTATGCTATGCCACTGTGCATAACTCAGCAACCTAATGTTACTGACTTAGAAATCCAATTACTGAAATATGATGCTGTTAAATTACAACATTATGGGAATACATACGTTTTAAATGGTAATGTAAATGACGTTACTGCAGGTAAATGTTATTGTGGTCTTTCTACTGAAACTGATTACAGATAATAGCCTGCTGAATGGTAGGTTATGTTTAAAGATAGCAATTATCATTGTGCCAAAAGGGTGCAAATGGAGCTATAGGCATGTCTTAAACAATATTAATAAAAGTGTTTAGTGCTCAACAGTGTGATCAAACTTTCTGACCTCTTCTGCCAATGACCTGGAGTCTAGGGGTCTACCCGCATATACATAGTTGTCAAATTCTTTAGGGACAGTTTTTATTTGTACAATATGCAAAAACACATTTTGTGTTTTAGCATAGACTTTAAGTAATAATAATAATAATGATGATAATAAGGTTTACAGAAAGATGGATTTATCATTGACATGACATGATAACTACTTGCATTTCTAACAGTAGACCTGTGTGCTGCTCTAAAAGTATATTTAACTTCAGTGAATGTAACAAATAAATGTGCTCAATATATAAAATTTAAAAACAAAAACAAAAATGTGATATTTAAAGGTGTAAAATTAAATGATTTTGTTTAATGGAAAATCTAAATTTGTGTTTGTGTCTGCCATTATTCCAGCTGTGAACATTATCATTATTGCATATTACACATAGCTAAAAAACAAACAAACCCTAACTTTCTCACATGCTTTCTTGCTTAAATGGCATCTAAGCATCTTCCAGTATGATCAAACAGCTCTTTTTGTCCCTATGACTAACTCTGGCTATTTTAAACTCTCAGTTGTCTTAGACTGCAGACATAAAGTTCTGTAAAAGCCTTTCTGCTCCCCCTTTCTCTTTTAAATCACCTCCATTTGGCCTGCTCCCTGTGCCCTACTTTCCCCCGGCTCCTCGGGGAGCAGCTAGCAAAGTCACAGACTGCAGGAACAGACCTTTCAAATTCATAAAATTCATAGGATTTTTCACAAATGAATGAACACAATTTTCTACCAATTTCCTCATTATGCAAATATGCAAAATATCACATTTAGGCCAATTAAGGCTCCACACAGTTCCAAATTTAACCGTTTAAGCTGTAATTGCAGAAACTATCAAATAATTACCGCCGCTAATTGTGAATATTTGTGACAGATACAACAAATTCTCACACAAATTACATTTTATTCAAGAAGCCACTGAATGCCACTGCAATTTCTTTCTTTTTTTGTGTAAAGTCTAATTTAACGTACATAATAAAGCAGATTGAGTGCTTGTTATCGTATCTGAACAATTCATAAGGCTGTAATGCGGAATGATGAAGTAAATTGGTTAGAGATCGGCGCAGTATTTTACTGATCTTCTTCACTGGCCTTTTCATTTATGGGAAGAATGTCTCCCATGATTACTGTAGGTGTCACAAAATCCTTCAGTCTGTGATAGAAGCTAGTAAGTGTGATAGTCTCTCGTCGCCAAACCTCACCCCTCCTTTCAGAACTGCTGCTCTCTATATTTTTTTGATGAAACAAGCCTGTTAATAACAATATAATAAAGCCTTTTGTGACAAAGTCTGTCTTTCTTTTTTTTCTTCTTTCTTTTTTCTCCCTTTTCTATAATAAACTGCAGGGAGCACTGAGCTCTGCATTCAGGGAAGGTCATCTTTGGACGTGGACATTTATCCTACCCCCAGTAGTAGACACAGGCATTTATAACTGTCTTGCTGGTGACCCGTTAGTGGATTATGGATGTCCCCCTCGGGCAGTGATTTGTTTAATCCGTGGAAATGGTCCTGGTGCTATGTAAACAAGCCAAGTGCGGAATGAAGGTGGCCACCCAAGCGTAGCAGGGAGGCCCTATTTGTCAGGAACCCTTCAAAAATATGGGGATGGTGCTGGAGATGTGATGTCTTCATTTTATACAGAGGGCAAAAAAGACTCAAAGGCTATTTCAGTCAATTTAATAGGTTCTGTTCTGTTCTTAGCCACTGAGTGGAATGAAAGTATTTTAGAGTTAATTATCTGGTTAGAATATATTTTAGCTTACACTAAAGTTAATTAGTTAACATTTGCAAAGTCGAATTATTTTTTGTGTGTGTTTTCTAACCTTGATCAAAATTACTTCATTTATCTCACTGACCTTTTTTTTTAATTTTATTTTTTTTTATTAGTTTTTGTAGTTTTGTAGGTTTTCTTATGCCAGTACTGTTATTTAAAGATATATTTCAGGATTTTAGTATCTGTCTTTCTTGCTGAAAATACAACAACCAGTAAGTTGCCAGGTGGCTAGCATAAAGGTTGCTAGCAGAGAAAAACAGGCAGCCTCAGCAGAAACCATTAAAACTGATGTATTTAATCTGTAAGTGTAGCTGTACAAAATAAAAAAGACCAAAACAAACAAAAAAATAAATAAGAATGTTTTACCATAGAGTGGGGCTAGCTGTTACGTTAGCTAAATCAAAGGTTTAAACAGGCATTCTTTTTAATAGCAAGGGCGGCCATATTGTAATTGCAAAAACACTCATGGTCCTGTAGAAGGCTATGGAAAAATGTCCCTCATCCTTGACCCTGGTAAAAATGTTCCTGTTTATTTGTATGGCCTCAGTTACTCATTTCAGATTATATTGAATAAATATTAAAGTTAGTGTGTAAAACTTCACCAGTAGATGTCAGTAGATTACAAAGAACACAGGCTGCTGTCTGAGCTGTCAGTGCCTATTCACCTTAGCTGGTTTCCATATCTATTCACACTGATGGAGGCTGTAAAACTTTGTGAAAGCAGTTTGATACAAGTAGAAGAGTCAGTGACGCTCGCTTATGTTCAATGACGGTAATACTGAGATGAGTTGTTGAGGATAGCCTACACTTTTCTGTCAGTAAGCGCTGCTGTTTTTGTTAGTCCGTGTTAGCTGCTGTTAGCTAGCGTTCATATCCACTTAAAAAAAAAATGTATGTAACATTGTTAGACACAGTCATTAAACTCTCATACAATGTGTGAATCTAATCAAAATGTTTAACAGAAGGAAAGTGTGATTTGTAGGGCATTTGAGCCTAACATTAGCTAGCATATTAGCTTATATATGAGCTTATAACAGCTGTTTTTGAAGGAGGAAGAGGATGAGGTTAAAATGAGGGAGGATAGAGGAAAAACACATGAAAAAAGTTGATGAAAATATACATGTACAAATGTTAAATGATCATATATAAAGTACTTAGCACTAGCTAAGTACATAAAATTTCCATCTCTGCCACTGTGTTTAAGATGGCAGGGCAACGTGGTGGCTCCCACAAACCAGCTCCTGCTCGTATTTATTTTTTAGTGGATTAATTATAAGTTCATAAGACCAGACCAATTTTTTGGTAAATGCCATCACACACCAATTAATGTATATTTGTGAATACAATGTTCTTGTTTCCTATTAAATAACCTGAAAAAATTACTTGATGTACCTTTAAGTCTATTTTACAAATTATGATCTTCCTGAGTTCCAAAAAAGGACTATTATTCAAAGCATGCTCAAGCAATTTCACAATCAGATCAGTCAGATCACTTGTCACACCTGACTTTTAAAATACAAAGTCATCGTGTTAGCTAAGACCATGTTTTATACTGTCTTTGATCGGGCAATCATTTATCACCTAAACAATACATGATATTAGTATATAATGAGTCTTGCATTGTCATTCAGTTTCATTTTACATGTTTGGATCCAATTTACATGTGAGGATCATAAAGGTACAAGCAAGCAGATGAATACCACATCTGATCCTGTTTCATAACCCCTCAGTCACCCTCTTATACACACACACACACACACACGCACACACGCACACACACACACCTACACACACACACACACACACACACACACACACACACACACACACACACACACACACACACAGGATCCTCACAGAATGATTTTGGGAGTGAATATAGATGAAGGAAGGGATATTAAGTCACTCTATATAACATCCAGGACACAATGCTGCAGTGATTGATGGGGACAAAGTGGGAACAGCAGGACACAGGGGGTGGGGGGTCCTCAGCAGACAGGAACAGTATATATGGAAAAGGAAGGAGAGGAGAAGAGAAGAAGAGAGCGAATAGAGAGAAAAACACATTTCGGGAGGGACCAGGCAGACTTTGGACTCTATTTGTATGAGTAATCAGACAACCATCTACCATCCAACACACCCACATACACACTCACAGCTCTCTCACCCTCTCTCTCTGTCAGCCGTGTTTACTCACTGATTTTCTCAACAAGACAGCCATTGACACTGGATGGATGGGGCTAATCCGACACAGAGAGGAACAGCTCTGCCAGGGTTACAGGTCTGAGATAGAGCGCCCTAGACACACTCTCTTCACCTAATCTTCCGGCAAATATTTATCACTATCAATTTGGCGTGACTCCATGACATTAAAATACCACGTATAGATAACCTCTTGCTGGAGAATCGATTGTGGACTCCTGCTGGCTCTTCCAGCCCTATCTCCCTGTACAGCAGAGGATCAGGTGGAGAAGGTCAGTAGTGGCACATCACACCTGATACCAAACAGGTCATCCATGCTACTGATGCTGCTGCTGTGCCCACGGAGGCCCTATGCATTTTAATAGGGGTTTTATTATACAGCAGTGAGTCCCAAAAAGAGATTCAGGTGCCAATTGAGTTCCTAAGGAGAGGGGAACACCAAGGGCTAGATGGCAAGAAAACTGAGGAACTCATTACAATGGAGTTTAAAAGCCCCGGTCTATGCATTTATCTCCCTTTAAACAATTCAGAGCCTCCTTATTAAAGGTGGGATTTACAGAGTAACACTTACCTCAACACTGTTTCATATATTGCTTGGATACAGCAAAATACGACTCTACAATAAAGAGACAGATATTACAATATCAGTTTAACAGGACGAGGAAAATCATAATAATTATTCATGACTTTATGGAAGTTTTCTAACGTGCTTTTCTAAAATAATACATTCATGTCATTTCTTTGTTGATCTGTGGCTGTTTTCTTTATTATTATATTTAAATATTAGTCCAGTTCAACTAATTTGCTGTTTGATTTGCATCCCCTCACTGTCAGCCGTATCGACACTGTGAAATTACAGGTGAGAAGCTGGACTGATACTTTACCCTCAATTATTTGAAGACTCAAGATGTAGTGTCTCTGGTCAGTCAGAAGGAAAATCTGTTTACAGCAATGGTATGATTGGATACAAATATTGATATCTGGCACTAGTGCATCAATAACATAATTCAGGAGGAAGTATGATGTCCTACATTATTGATATTTTGCGACACATATTGTCCTTGTTTTTGGCACAAACTCAACACAAACTCATGCATAACAAAATTAAGCCCAACATACACACACATTCATATATATACATATGGAAAAATTGTAGCTTGAGATACAGCTGTTCTACACATTTTTCTTTGAGTGTGTTTTTTTAAACAAACAAACAAACAAACAACCTTTTTTGGGTTTTACCATCACAGAAAGGCTTTATTTCCCCATAGCTATTGTTGAACAATCATTTTTAAAATATTTTAATTAGTTTATTTGTAAACCTATTATAAACCTAGATAGGTTTTTATGTTTTTATTTTCTGTGCTAAATGCATTGAATTTAAGTATCATTAAATGTGCTATATCAATAAAACTGCCATTGCTATAAGTGTAGTTTTGAGTAATAAGGTCACTCGAGTGAGAATACTTTTCATGTGCTTGCACTGTGTTTGAGAATTAAACAAATTACTTTGACTGCACTACATCGTGGTTAGTTACATTATAGATTTTAAATAAACAATATATATATATAACAAAAAACTGTACTTTTTGTATAATGACACATTATAAAAAGGGCAGAGATACAAATTGGGGTAATGGATATCTCAGAATCTGACAAATAAAACTATCTTGCATGCCTAGATGCCACTAGTGGCAGGGTTTTCCTTAATTTGAGTGAAATAGCACTTTAAGGTCTGTGGGAAAAGAAAAAAAATCACATTTCACTAATGTAGGTCTAGGAGATGCAAACAGCCAATACAAAACAATTGTCTTTTGTCATCAAGGCCACAGAGGTTATTTCTCCAACTTTATTAAAATACAGAGAAAATCACATAAAGCTTCTGAGATGGAGGGTGTGTGTGTGTACTCTCCGGACAACTGTTCACTATGAGAGTACCAGCTCTTCCTCTCGCTTGTCGCTAATTGACCGACAGCGTTCATGCGCACATTTCTCACTAATTTCGCATTTGCTATTCCAGCAGTGGCCGAAGCGCGTCTCGAGGAATACATTCCACCCTCACGGCAGCGGGGTCCGTCATCGACGTCCCCTCCCCTCTTATAAATGTGATGTTTTGTTTGATAATCAAATCTCTGCGATTTTGCCACACACACACACACACACACACACACACACACACACACACACACACACACGCTTTCACAAACTGTTTCTTATAGAAAAAAAACGCCAGAATTAAATTGGGATTTTTGGATTATTTTTTTTTTAAGCCAGTTGGAGAAAAATGTGCATGTTCTGATTTAAAATATAAAGAGCACAAGGGCGCAGAGACATGCGCACAGGCAAGGCAACACATTTAGAAAACTCCAAAGTCATCCAGTTTGCTCTAATCATTACAATTAGTCGTGAATTATCACCGGACTCTGACAGACGTTCCTTGTAACTCTCTTTTATTTCCACCCCGCGCTAATCAGCGGCTCTCATTACAAACGCTGATTAAACTGCAAATTACCCAGCAGCGGCCCCGTCCGCGCCTACCAGTGCCTCGCTCAATATCAATTAAGTCTAGCAGCCCGTCTGTAGTCTCACGGCGCCTCCAAATGCTTGATAGTGCCACTTATTAGTTTGGAAAACTCGGAAAATACCAATAATCAACGGCCATGAAGCTGTAGGGAAAGAGCCCGGGGTTTTCCCACCACTCAAATGCAATCACAGCAGCTTTGCCCAGTAAAGGATTTCTCCTCTGCTGCTGAAGGAACACCCATCATCTTTTATTCATGTCTACTCCTACTCGGGAAGACGAGGGAATAATATATACTACAGGAGCTTATATCTTTAGCTTAGAAGAAAAAAAAAGACATCCATGGCAGATCTCCAATTTAGCATCATTAGATCGATCTGGTTGCAGAGAAAATGAAACACTCTCTACCCTCTTATGCTAACCGATTTAGCCTTGGTATAGTACAATTTAAGAATAACTAATTATAATGATTTTGTATTGGAAGAGAATCCCTGTCTTGCCCCATTAGTGCTGCTCAACAAGAGAGCTTTGAAAACATCTACACAAGCAGTGGAAGCAGTATTCACACTACTTTTTACATATAGTAGTGAAACATGGAGGTAAATCACTACATTACAAGTCTTCAATTAAAATAAATTCTATATTGATTAATCATTAATAATCCAATGATGATGATAATAATAATATCATAGTAATGAATTATTTTTCATATGATGCTGGGTTTTTTGTACTATAAATGCAGTAGGAAGTGTCAAATGCAAGTATTCAAGTCCAAGCAAATTCCACTTAATTAGCGTGTTTTAACATAATTATCATATTTATAATCATATATTAAACACTACTATGTAAAAGTATCAAATAACTTACCTTTACCATGTTAGTTTAGCTGTGGTTAAACTATGTTTGGTTTCACATTTGGTTGTATGGCAATATGTTTATTTTATCATATTTTGGGGACTGAGCATGTGCAGTGATTAATGATTCACCATGTGCCAGGGTTTAAAAGTGCCACATCTAAATGAAAATCTTAAGTTCAGGTGGTAGAGTATCAAATGTAATCACATATAAACTAAGTTTGCAGATTTTTGGCAGCACAAATATTAGTGCCGTAAGTCAACACAGCATGTAGATTTTATCCACTTGTACATATTTTAAATCAGGATATATAAAAAAACAAACTAACAACCAAACTAAAAAATAGATATTGTATATTTAAAAAAGGCAAATTGCTTTACAAGAAACAACACCACCACTAGCCTGTAAGTCTTTCGACCTACTGCCTACAACAATTAAATGGTAAATGGTATCACATTTACTTTATGCTAATGTAAAAATATTCCATTGTAACAAGTAAAAAACTTGAATTCAAATGTAAACAAAGTAAAATTATTACATTTAAGAGAACTGTACCATAATAATAATAATAAAGTTTTTCTTTGGACGTTGGCTGCCTGTTCACTCATTTTCAAGCCATTCCTTGAATCTGACTGCAGACTTCAGACTAATATTTTTCTTTGTTTGTTGAATGATTATGAATCGTTCAAGCTTAAAAGAGGCTCCTAACTCAAGGAGTCAACCAGTGTTGTGTCTACACACGTAATTGACAACTTAGCAGAGAAGCAATTTTATATCATACCTTTAGGCACTAGCACTAACATTTTTTGAGGAAACTAGATAAAAGAAGAACCATCAGGCTCAAAAGCTATCTGCATCAGATATACAGATCTGAAAGTCACATCTTTAAAAAATAGGAAAAAATATAGCATAGACCCGACACAGGACCTAAGAGATGCATCTGACCCTTTAGTTGATCCATCTACCTAAGCCTCATCAGAAATGGTGTCAGTGGTAGGGTGGCTGTCGAGAAGCCATTCTTAAGAAAAGCGAACAGAGAGAAAAGGCTGAGATATGCCTAACTACACGAGCACAGGACTGAAAATCAATGGTCAAAACATCTTTAGTGAGCATCTAAGGCCTTCTGTCTTATAGCCAACATCCAAAGAAGAGCTTCAATAATCCTGGAGAATTATTCCTGAAGATTACTTCAAGAAATTACAAGAAAGCTTACCTAAGATATTTCAGACTGAATTGTAATAACTGGGGGTTTTTTTGCCTCGTATTTCCATTTAAGTCTGTACCTAGATTACTACCTTTACTTTACTACTTTCCAAGCAAAATATAACGAAATCAAAGGTGGCTCAAGAGTTTTTCACAGTACTGTATGTTTGAATTTCTACATAATTTGAGTATGTGCACGTTAAAAGATCTATATGACCCAAAACTTGGATTTATTAGATGAAGTGGAATTGCATTATGAGACACAACACCATCACTGCAAACCTGATTACTGCCTCTAATCCAATTTGACCTGATACATACAACAATCTGTTGTGTGGCCCTGTTTCCTTTTATTTCACTTTATTCTGAATGTAGTTTCTTACTTAAATTATGCTTGTGTGCATGAAAAACATGACTACTGAAGCTGTATTTAACACAGTTTCTCTTTTATGGATAATGTGGGACATTAGGTGTCTTTTTGCATTTTGTGAGAGTGGGTCTCACAGGTGGAAACTTTTTCTCTTGCTCAAATAAAAGAAGTTGTACTCCTTTCCCAGCACTAACTTCACAAGTGTGCTGATGTTCCAAAGCTTTTAATGTGCACGAATATTGTAAACCCTTAATGTTATTGGGAAAGCCGAGGTCTCTAGTATAAAAATATATATATTTTGATACAGGCAGCCATGTAAAGTACTGTGAAATTGATTCATTTTGTTATAGATCACACAAATCAATATTAAATACACAAAGATTCAAATGATATTGAATTTTGTGTCTTTGTAACACAGCTTTATAAGGCATGTCAATCGTATCATTTAAGTGATCTATTGTGTAAATAAAAAAAGGCTCATTTTGTGGCTTATAAACCTTAACTTACACACACAATATTTGTGTATACACAGTTTAATTCTTAAAGAAACTAAATATACAAAGCTTGTGAAAAATAGCAAGGAATAATATTATGGACATTTCTTTCTTTCGCTTTAGAAAAAGAAGATGCAAATCTATAATCTGACATCATTAGATTATTAGAGTCTTATTCTCTATTCAATTCCATTCAGTTCAATTAAATTCAGTTGAGTTCTATTCAATTGTTTCTTCTTCACTTGCCTTTTTCATTCACTGTGTTTATACACAACTCTGAATTGCATCATTAGTTATTATTAACATTTGGCTCTTTTAGACAGTGGCTTTTGTCCTGTCTTCCCCCCATCAACCACAACAGGTCATGGCAGGTGAGCCTGGTTATGCTGGAGGTTTCTTCCTGTTAAATGAGAGTTTTTTCTTCCAACTATTGCCTAGTGCTTACACAAAGGGGGTCATTTGATTGTTGGGGTTTTCTTTACTTTCTGGCTGTAGCTCAGGATGCAGAGCAGGCCATCTACCAATATAGTTCAATTGGTGGCTGCTCCAGCATGCATGTCAAATATCCTTGGGCAAGATACTAACCCCAAGTTGCTCTCCGATACATCTGGGTCTGAATGTGTGTGTATGTCAGATAGAAAGTACTCAAGCATGGAAAAAGTGCTTGTATGACAGGGTGAATGAGATACGTTGTATAAAGTTTTGAGTGCTAGAGTAGAAATGTGCTATATAAGAGCGATTTATTGTGGGGTCTTTAGCTTACTGTGATTTGGCACAATATAAAACATCAAATGCAAGTATTCAAGTTCATTTTTTTTGTTTTTTTTGTTTTAGATTAGGTTTTTAAAGTTACCCAAAATATTTATTTGTTGTATATTGAGAGGCTCATGTGTAATTGTAACTAACATTGTTAATTGGTATTAGTGTAACCAAATGCTTTGGTCCCTTTTAGTATAGAAGGCTTAGGTTAGGCTTGCAAACTTGGAGTACAAGGCCAAGCTTAATGGAAGAGAGGGATCTTTCATATTAGTTACCCTGTACTGTTCCTGTTATGTCTAAATGTTTCCTGTAAATGTCTTCAGTCAGTTTTCTTCAATGCCACAGGACTACCTATGCAGACACACAACAAAGCTACTTTACTTTAGACAGTTGAATATGTTTAGTTTTTCTTTCCTGAAAAAAAAAAGGCATCAGGTCAACATTTCAAATTATCCTTTTCTTCGCAATCCCTACCAATCATATAACTACAGATGTAGCTCTGACTGGCTTAGATACTCATATTTTGGTGCTTACATAGTATTGATGCCCACAAAGTGATACTGACAGATATCTTCATTTCCTTACCCAGAGTATCTCAGCTGATTTCTCTTATCTAGAGGGGCAGTAGTTGGCCATTAATTCCTTTGTTACAGCTTCATGAGGTAACCTTACTTTACCCCAAATTTGGGATCACTGATGAGCAAGTAGTAGTTTTTTACAACAATTATCAGACTTTGTGGAAAACCAACTACATATAACATAGAGCTCCCAGTCTCCATCAGATACGATAAAACATCATACACCCAGTCTCCCAAAAGGAGTAATTATTTGGAAGAAAATAAGCGAGGTCCACCAGCCTGACAGATTTAGTCTTCGTTATAACGACACATAATTGCATAATGAAACTCTTGCCTAAAATTGAAAAATTGCAGAAACAAAGATATCAGCTTGTCAAACTAACAATACTATATCATAAATTTGATATTGCTAAAGCGAAACGAATTAAATCAAATAAAGTCAAATCTAATATTTCATCAGCAGTATTATGAATAGCAGAAGCCTTAATGGTACTCCGTAATTGCTCCTGATTTAATTAACTTAACCACCATAATGTTTATTTATTTTCGTCATTCTATGATTTCTGTTTATGGAGGTGTAATTTGAAAAATAGCAAAAGCATGCACAAGAACCAGAGAAACACACTCACTAAACTGTATTACCTACCAGATCTGTCATTCAGACCAGAAAACTCGACAATGAGCTACTCTAACGATCGATTTATCTGCCAGCAGCTCATCATCCTTCCTTCCACTTCCACCTGCACACCGTTAACACAGTAAGCTAGCGACAACACGTCACCCAGTAATACATTACATCTACAGCCATGGCAGATCCAAGAATACGGCAGATTAAGATTAAAACTGGTATTGTTAAACGGTAAGGCTGGCTCTTCGTTTAATTTAACTAGTATTTCGTATGTTATGCAAGCTACTTATAGATGCTAACGTGAGGTCGGCGTTTTTGAGCTAACTAAGTTAGCCGGGCGGCCAGGCGAAAACCTACGCCGCAGGTCGAAATGTGTTACCAACCACATTTTAACTTTAGTGCGGTGTTGGGGCGCGGCCTATAGCTAGCGGCTTGAATGACAAGAAAGTGTATTCTGTTCAAAGCGGCTATTTCTTACCGTCGCTCAACCCTGTGTAGCTAATAGTTATAATGTTGGGGTTAGAGTTCACTGTTTGTTCAAACATAGTGCTGTATCATAATCGTAGTGTGTGTAATTCAGCTCAATTCAAAGTGGTGGTCGACTGATCCCTAATGTTAGCTAGGTAGCTAACACACTGCTGATCAAACGTAGAAGCACCGTTATATTATTATTATAATTAAACTCTGCGGGTGTGGGAAGCACCTGCTGAGTAAGCTAGGTAGCTCCGCATTGGTACGGTGAGATGGACTTGGGGTGAGATTTCGCAAATACTTGCATCCCATTTTGGGGTCAGAATTGTTACAGGCAGGCAGGGATGACAACACAGTCTTGACACGTACATATTATAATGAGGAGTAAAAAAATGACAACTAGTTAATGAATAATACAGGCCAGTGCACCTTCACTGCGCTAAAGTACTGCTGCATATGTACTTTGGACCCCAGGCTTCCTTAAATTGGTAGATGATCATAACTGGTTTAATAAAAACTGTTGTTAAACATTTTTTTTTTTTGGGGGGGGGGGGGGGGGGGGCTGGTTCAAGAAACCGTTTTTTCAGGTTGTGGATTTTTATTCATACGCAGTTTGTACCCAGAGTGTTGGGTAATTTAGGTTGAGTCGGTACAATTCCTACTGTAAGTTGCTATATGAAAGTTATAAGCTACACAAATGGAGAACAACTGGAAGGAGTGAAATCCTACTGGCATAGGGACTAGTTGGTAGCCAGCTGGCAACCTTTGATCACTCTGGAAAAATATGTATTTGCAAACCTTTCAGTGAGTGTTCCTGGAGATTACTGGCTGTTGGTGGGTGAAATTGATCGCTAAGAGGGTGCTACACTGAAAACCTTGTTGTGATTGCTTTGGTTGCAAGCATCTTGCTGTGGTTGCCCATAGTTTGCACTATACTTTGCATGGAAGACGTTGGCAAGTTAGGATCTTCCATTCAATCTATGAGTAACCAGAGTCATCTTTTAGCAGTTGCCACAGCACCTTGTAGCTTTTCTTGCGACCAGTTTCAGTGATCACAGGCAGCCTCATGCAACCACTCACCAGTCTGCCTGGGAATACACATTTTTCCCAGCAGGTGGTGGCTAACAGGGCATAACTGACCGGTCTCCAGCCCAGTCTGACTGAGGCTTTGGCAGTCTTTTTCACAGTGATTGCCAGTAACCACAACCTGCCAGGAGAGTACACATTTTTCCCTAGCGACTGGTGATTCTCAAGCAGTTGCCAACTGACCCAAGGCCATGTGTGACTAGGCCTTAAATGTAACTCTAAACCTAACTGTAGCTGGTTGCCTGATGGAGTTTAAGAAGTTAAAACCTGGTTTGATGTTGTAAATAAAGTTTGTACCTACCTAACCCTGACCCCTAACCCGCATCAAGCATCATTTAAATTATTATTTTTTTTAAATTCATAAAACATGTACCGTCAGTAAGTTGTTTGCTTAGTTCTTCACGATCACACAGTACACTGGAGGGCAGTGGTACTGACAGTGAAGTCATGTGATTTGTGCACTGTGTTTGTCTGTGGATGTTCTCAGTCATCCAGGTCATTGTAGTCTAAGGAGCTTGGAAAGAAAGGCATCTGGACTTCTTTAAGTTGCTTGAAGATGTTTCACCTCTCATCCGAGAAGCTTCTTCAGTTCTAAAGGTCAAATGGTGTAGAGTTCCAGATTTAAGCCTAGTGGGACTGTCCCCCCCCAAGAGGGACAATGGACCCCCTAATGATCCTCTGCCTAATCACACGAGCGAAGGTGTGAAGATAGGTGTAGGTCACAATCACCCTATCGTGTAATTTACTGAGGTCAGATGGCCCAGGATGTGAGTGGGCGTTAAGGCATCTGGGAAGGGATCTCAGAACTGGATTATAGATGGCAGACAGTTGGTGTCATAAGCCACCGCCTCTGTTCAAAGATGGTCGTTCGCAGTTGACATAGAAGGCTTCTTTCACTCCTAAAGAAAAGAAACCTTACAAGAGAAAAGTTCTTTACAATTAAATTAAACGTTTTTCTTTCAAATAGATGTGAGCACAACTAAACTGTTCTGTGTGGAGTGCAACCAGGACATATTCCAGTTCACAGTTACACCTTCCTTAAACAGATATCCTGTATTACACGCCCTGCAATAAACTTAGCCCTTGTTAAAGACTTTAATGTAGAGTTTGCTTGGTTTAGAGAGATGTTTGTTATGCTGTTAAATTATGTTGCAAACGGCTGATGAATATCTAATGTCTTCTAATGTATGACAATCAGTGAGGACAGGCTAGATAATAGACTCACCTTTCAAATGAAATTAAATTGGAGATCAAGCATTTTCAGGAAAATTTGAAATAGTATTCATAAAAAAGAACTCAGGGATGTTTCTGGTTTGTGATTTATGAGTTGTTTAAATGACAGAAAAAATTAGGCTAGTTAACTAGTATAAAAAACTGAAAAAAAGAATTCAAAAGCACAGAATATCTTAAATGGACAAAGTTAAATAATGGCAAAACGAACATTTTGTGTATTTTTAGGAGCTTCATGAACCAGTAATTGCAGTTGTACATTATTAAAATAACAATAATAGGTTTAACCGACTTGTATTTCTGGTGGCAGTTAGCAACGGCATCAATGTTTAACATCAAGTTGGCTAGTTGCACACATTCCTGGCAAGTTCAGACATCTTGTATTGTATTTTAACTTTAACAGTACAACTGGGTGTACAGTAGCTGTTTCGTCCCATTTGTTTCTTCATTGTTTGCCTAGTTTTCCAAATTTTCTAATGAACATATTCCATCTTGATTCTTTCTCTTTTCCAAACTGTAAATCCTGTCTGTAGGCAAACACTGCTTATCTATAATGGTTTAGTTTTCGCTTCACTTCTAGATAGATTTGATATGGGCCTTTTGATGTAGGACCTGCAAACTCATTAACTAGTCTAAGCTGTCCTACTAAAAGAGTTGGCATCTATTTCGAGCTTGGCTCCACATTTGTACAATGGCCAAATGTACCATGCTGGAATAGAAAATATTGTAGACATTATGAGGATTCTTGAGATAATGGGCTCAGTTGTCTGTGGGATGGTCTGAGTGTACCTCTCGTCAATCAGGCAGACCTCTAATTCCCTCCTGTCAGTGCTGTTTGTGTAATACGCTATCGATTGCACTTTGATGAGGGTCAGATTACCAACAGGCTCCCCAGTGGTAATGATGGAGGCTGGACATCCCAGAGAGGATAATGTCACAGAGTGTCCAGGAGTGGTCAGTATAGGAAAAACAACAATGCAAGGGTGCAGTATTTTATTAGCCAGTATCATCCCTGCTTTCTCTTCTGAGGTTTTTAAGTTGAGTATATTATTTGAACAAAAGACAAGATTTAAAATCTCACTTCCTCAAGGCCAACAGCTGTACGTTGACATGAACCTTTTATCAAACTGTTTAAGTGTAGAGTGTCATTGCTCTCTGTTGTGTCCTTCTCTTTTAGTCTCTTTTTTCTCCTGTTCCCAGCTTTTTCACTTCCTCTACCCTCTCTCTCTCTCTCTCTCTCTCTCACTCACACTCACACACACACACACACACACACACACACACACACACACACACACACACACACACACATTTATATGTACGACTTTAGAGGAAACCTGCCTGCTCTTTTAGCCAGGCCTATTTCCAGTGGCTTCTGCACATTCCAGTCAGTGCCTTTCTGCCCTAGCGAGGCGGATGCCCTTAATAAAATGACAACAGTAATTTGCCTTTGTCATTCCGGTCCCAGCGCAGACTACATCGCGGCTCAAAAATACAGTGCTAGAGCAGGCGACCGAATGTGTGTGTCGGCTGGCTTCTAATTCCTTTTTTTTTTCTATTTTCCAGAGAGCTGCCTTTTCCATTAAGCCTGAGGTGGCAGGTCTATTTAAAACCAGCCACGACCCCACCCCTTATTCGCACAGCACTCCAAGTCTGGGAGAAATAAGAAATTAACATCAGGACTGGAAAGGGGAGGAATGGACATTTTGTTATTAGACTGTCCTTCAGTTTTATTCAAATTATTTCAGCCTCCCTACCTCCATCGTTTCTCCTCTCTTTGCCACCTTCTTTGACTCTTAACAGGTGACATAACTCATTCTACATCAAGCATGAGAGTGAAAGACAGGATCTGCTATTGCATACGGTGCCTGTTTAAAAGCTTCCTGATGGAACCGTATTAGAATGAGTGGTAATTGATGTAAAATATGACAGAGTGCTATTGGCTTCCTTGGCTAGGCAAAGAGCAGTGCAACGCGTAGGGAAGGGTCTCCAGTAATGTGACTGACTAATGAAGGATTACTCACTTACACACACACAGCTGATTTTATGAAAAATGAAATTTGTGTTGTCAGTCCCACCAGCAGGCGCAGCCGGAAAAAGACTGTTACTTGGAAATCATTATCAATAGCTATATTTTCAAACTCCATTATGCCAATCAGGGTCGGAATCTATTTAAGAGATTTAGTTCCATTTGGGCCGTAATTGATAAATAATCAGAATTTATCAATGTACTCAAGCCTATTTTCACTAATAATCAAGAAAAAGAGGCCCATTTACCACCTGACTTGGTCTAAATTAGGGATTGAATTGATGATCAATTAATGTCTAAAAGAGAACTAGTAGCTTCTGGGAGTGTGTGTGTCGAAGACAATAAAGGTGGATAAAGGAGCCAGATAATCATGTTGATAAGATGTGAGCTGGATGGCAGTATGTAGGTTACACTGATTTCTGTGTGTTTTTCTGTGACATGCTAACACAAAAGACATGAGTGACATGATATAATGTCCTACTTTGCACATTTCAAAAGTGTATTGATAAAAGTAATATGTATGATGTAATATGATCTTTAGATGAATTCAGGGCAGAGACCTACTATTAATATTTTTAAATAAAGAATGAAATGTAAATGTGTTTTCAGAGGTTTTCCTCTCTGCAGTAAAAATCAAAACAAAAAAAGATCTGTAATTGTCCAAATTCGTCTGCCACAGGCTCAAGTTTCCAAAGCCTTTGTTAGAAGATTGGAAATCCACTGGGATTACTCAATTTTAGAATTTTTAAAATTCTTTAGTTAGCTTTCCGTTTCTATTACCCATTTTCCCTATGTATGTAAAGGAGAGAGTTAAATCATTTTAAAAAGAACCAGCCAAATGTAAAGAAGTAATGCAGTTTCATGTGTTCATATATGATCACTAGTTAGATTAGGCAAAATCATTTATTGCTATTAGATATGCAAAGGAAGTTGACTGATTTGTTGCTCTCATGTAAGCTATATTGCTTTTTCTTCACATTGAAAATAAACCCTCCAGGCATTGAACCCCCTCAGCTTTTCCATTTATTCCATGCAGAATGCTGGAAGTTTCCAGACAGAGCTACATTTATGTGCGTATATAGATTAGAGATGAACAAAATATTTGATGATTACAAAGAAAATTCTGTGTTTGTTGGTCAGCCTTCTCAAAAATGACGATTTGCGATTTTTGCTCTGTGACTGAGAAGCGTGTATATATATTAATTTCTTTATTTTCAGTGCACAAGACAAACGTGAACTTGGGCTTTTGAATCCCTTCTTTGGCCATTATGGCAGAAATTTTAATTGAATCATTTAGTATTATTATTTTTTTAAAATCTAAATTCAGTTTAGTTTAACATTTGTATCAGTGTTATCCTGTATGTAAGTTTATGATGTTGCATTCTGTGTACTTGTCGTTAAATAAGAATCAGATCTCACTCACTAGTGACGGATTCATATAATGTAATATATGAAGTTAAATAAAATAATTAGTGAATACTGTTGACTGCAAGATGCACAAGTTCAAGGTTTAAGTGCTGCAAAAAACAATAAGAGGATACAAAATGAAATGCATGTTAATCAAATATATTACATTAAATATATTGCTGGCAATTCACTAACAAACATTGGTGTACAGGCTAAAAAGCCCGATGTTTCTCTGATGGTTGTAAAGAAACCAAAAACAAAACAAATTTCCAAATCTGACTGCAGATGAATGACAGTGTTGTGCTGTTTAATCTCAATTTTAAAGAGTTTAATAAACTCAGTTTTAACAAGTGTATAAAAATAATAAAACCTCATATACTCATATAAACACCGTAGTTCTCATCCACATTATTTTCAGGCTTAGATCTGCTACTGCCAGTTATTAAAGAAAAAAACTTATCTGGTTTAAATTTAGTGTAAAGTGTTGCTCCTTTCCAGAAATAAAATGTCTTTCATGTAAATGCATCCTATTTTAGCCACAGTTAGAGCGCTGTGTAAATGATAAGTTGAATTTCAAAGCATTATTTAAGGCTGATCTCCACTTCAGAGCAGTGAGGAGAAGTGATGTGTTTGCTGCGTGTTATTGAGGTGTGTGTCTTTCCATCCTGTGGGAGATGATCTCACTGTGTCCTCCTCAGTCACAAGAGTGCTGGGGAGAATGAGGATAGATGGCCCTGTCTGTAAAAAGTGACCATCACAGTCTGCTTTTCTTGGTTCAGCCTATATTATCCATCTGAGAGGCTGTGCGTTTACGTTTTATGTTTGATGGAACAACACTGTATGGCTGCCTTTAACCGTGTCTTTTCCCGTCTTCTTGTTTCTGTGCAGGCTGGCCAAGGAGGAGATTGCGTACATAACTGAAGCGAAGCAGCAGGAAGAGAAGATCGAGCGCCTGAAAACAGAGGCGGGAGATGATTATGTCATCAAGAAACAGGTACATTTTGCTTCTTTGGTGCTGTACAGCAATTATGTGTCTTAATTTGAAAGCCTTTGAATTATCCATTTATCACCACCTGTTCCTTCTGTTGATCTCAGCCAGTAAAGTGAGGGAGGGTTGTTGCTCTCGCATAGTTAGGGAGTGAATTGTGTCTTGATAATTCGAGTAGCCCTTCGTTCATGTAATGAGGTCAGTCCACAGTGATAATGAAGAATTAGGTTTTGAGAGGAGAATCATTAGTGATTTTGTAATTTGCTTGATTCAGATGTAATTATATCATGTTACTTTAAAAGAGTTTGATAATTACTGACACATGCTGGTAATTTAGTGTCCCTAACAGATCACTGGCCCATATCCTGCTCTCCATTCTCACTGTGCCTGCATCCCTCCATCATTTGCCTGTACACAGGTTGTGGAATTTTCTTACTCCAACATGTTTCTTATGTCTTTTAAAGTATTCAAATTCAAATAATATAATAATATTAACGTTAGCTAGCAAAATGGACAGTCATGTGGGCAGTTTTTGAGCTTTTTTTGCTTTACTTATGTATGACACAGATATGTATGGATATTAGGACTGTTCAATATAAGGATATATATCGGATGACGATATAAAAACGCCTATCGTTTCATTTTACGCTATCGTTTGTTTCGTGGTGTCGCAAAATAAACTGTTTACGGCAATATTTTTTCATCGTTTTGATGGTCACTGTAGTGGCTATATTAATTTCTTAAAGTTCTCTCTTTCTCTTATATTTAATATAACCACACTACGGACGGACAAGCGCCTGTTTTTATGCGTTGTGGTTAGCAACAATGACAGTAACACCATTGCGTGTCCGCTTGTTTATGTTCCACATAAACCTTTCACAATAAATCTCAAGATCCTGTCGAGACTTTTCAAAATAAACTGAATCACGTGAAAGAGCAGATTATTTGCGGATGAGAATTAAAAAAGAGCTGCCAGGTGCTAAAAAATAAACCTTAGACTCAAACGTTAGAACAGGCTTTTCCCCGCAGCACGCCGTGTAATAAATACTCAAAAAGAAAACGGCGGCCGTTACAACTTATGTCTAAAAATGTATCGTTTCATGCATCTGTTAAAACACTCGACTCCAGCTACATGACGCGCAGCTGGAAACACGTCCCGCAAAACAAGCTGCCCGAGATTCACAGAATTTACAGAAAATGTTACATTTTTGTGATTTATATCGTTATCGGGACGATAGAATTCTTATATCGGGATATGAGATTTTGGTCATATCGCACAGCCCTAATGGATATTCTATCTTGTAATTCTAAACATTTTCATTATACCACTGTATATAATCAGATGGCAAACACTTGATGGCTTATAAACACCAAACATCAGAATGATATATACATAAATATATTAATGTGTCATCTTTGCAAGCTACATAGTCAAGAAAATAGAAACCAGTTTAGTTTTAAAGGTTTTGTCCTTGTGAGCACTGCATCAATTTTAGCATTTTTGATATGGAAGCTGGAAGTCTGGTTCTCTTCCATGTGCACATTTACCCTTTCACCACAGCAAGGTCCAAAATCTGCTTCTTTGTTAGACTGGACCAATCCTCTGCTGATGAAAACAGTCTCTAGATATGGTGTCCAGAGCTTATAATGTCAAAGCCAGAAGAAGAATTTTCTTTTAAATTTGGCACATAAGCACTCAACTTTGTCACATAGCACTGTGCAGTGAACCCAGTTGTTGTCCACCACCAGCGCTACTTGCCAAATTTGGCTTTTTACCATTTGCTTCTTCACAAAATAATATTGAAGTTAAAGTTAATGACACTACATCACTGTTTTGATCTAGTCGAGGAAATCTGGTGTGTGTTGCGGATGTGGAGGTGATCAGGGTTGCTGTTTTTTTTTTTTTTAAATAAATAAACAGATGGAACTTTTTGATTCCATGTGGTGTTGCAAGCACAGAGACATTTCAATTATGCCTCAAAATATATAAACAAATCATTACCCGCCGTGTACAGAAAATGAAAGGACAAAATAATTTAAAATCGGAGCGTTGCGTTATGGGTTCTTTATAGCCCTTATTTTGTAGGCTAGCGAGGGGGTTTATCAGCTTTAAATGTTAAATGAATTTCTGAATTTGCCTTTAATGTGTGTTTAATACCTGGGGGAAACTAAATTCACAGCTTCTCTTGATGTCTTTGCTTGATTCCAGTATCACAACGATAAAGAAATAGTGTGAAAAAAGGTAAATAATCCAAATATTTCAAGATCTTGTCAAGAGAGCCTGATACTCATATATAGACAAATATGAGTTTTGCCTATTACGGTATTTTATGGTCAGCTTACACAAGATTGTTGGAAGGACGTGGTTTTTCATATAACTGCCCTTTATTTGGGCCAGTGTTCGCTGATGCGGATCCAAACTTGATTCAGACAGGGAGGAACTGAACCACAGATATCACATCTGATTATGTTTACGGCTTCCATTAAAATTCAGTGTGTGTGTTGTTTTGTTTGTTCATTCATAGAGTGGCAGCTCAGGCTGAGCAGCAGGCTTGGTTGGTGTTAAATGGGGAGATTGGGAGGCCAGATGGATTATGGTTGGAGATGAGAGGTCTGAGGCAGGATGGATTACAGGTTTTTATTTTAATGGAATCAATACGCTGTAAGTGTCATCTTTATCCTGTGCTGATGGGATCATTCCACCGAACCGGGAGGGCACCGTGACTTTTCTCTGTTTCAGTACTCTTTTGCCTACTCTAGCTTACCTTGTCACATCTAGATGGCAGCCAACTTGACAATTTGTCCACTATTTTTCGGTATGTCAGTTTAGGCACTTGGATGAACTTGTACGCCATCAGGCAGGCAGACTGTTAGTGTGCATAGCCGTGTAATGTACACATGTGCAACTGAGTCCATGTTTTGACTTTTTCCAGCTCGACACAGGCCTAGCTGAGGAAGCATCTGTCATGAGTGACTGTGTCTGACAGTGTTAGCCAGCTCCTCTCCGCTCTTTAGGGTGCCAGCTGGGGGAATTCCACATTAGCCGCGGCTGTGAAAGTACCCCAGGCTGCAACACAGTTACACTGCAGGCGTAGTAATACCTCTTTACGCCTGATCACAATGCTCTCGGCTCATTCATCCAGGTGTGGAGCCAGATCGAGGTGGTCCCCCGCTGCCCAACTCCCGGCCCGATCAATAACTCAATAACATTTTTCATACTGCCGGCTTGTTGAGAGATGTTAACCACAGCAGAGTGCATGAGGGACACCCTGCATGTCACTGCCAGGAGTAAAGCTACAGCACAATCCAGCCAGTGAATACACTTTGTCTAGCTGTTCAAATTAATGGTCAAAGCTTGGAAAATACATGTTCAATAATGTGTTGACTTTTGTGAAGACCTGTAATGAAAGCTGGTAATAGGAGCAGTGGCAGGGGTTTTCGGATTAATAAAGGTGGTGATGGCACTGATGCGGTCTCTGTGTGGTTTCAGATGGAGGTGTTGCAGGAGTCCAGAATGATGATCCCAGACTGTCACCGCCGGCTGGCCATAGCACACGCAGATCTGCTACAGCTGCTAGTAAGTACCACCATGAGGTGAACAAAATTTTCATAAAACAACAGGACACAAGCTATTGTGATAATTAATTCAGTTGGACTTCTAATATCTCATGGCCTCCCTGAAAAGGAATTTCATGCTATGCGTTTGTGGGTAGAAGAAAAAAGGTTCAGCTTATTATACTTTTAAATTCCAGCATCAAGAAAAATGGTTAACCCCAGCATTCAAGTTTTATTTTTAATCTTTTTTTCTCTTTTGTATGTATCACAATATCTAATAACTAATTTTGTGTTTCTTAGTAAAGCTTCATTAAAAATGCAGATTTGTAATTATAATTGTATGAAAGACACACAACTCTCATAGTCTTGCTTTCTAAACATAGTATAGTATTAGTATTAGTGAATACCTATCCTTTTTCACATCTGGTAGACATGATCAACACCTGGATCATGCTTAGGAATCCCTTCCTGTCAGGCTTCATTTCACTAAAATAGTTAATAATTAAAATATTAATAATCAAAAAAATTAATAATAAAGAATGAAAAGGCCTAAGATCCCCATTTTAATGTGTTTGAATTTCAGTTTAATGCCAGATCTTTAAAAAGTTGTCTTTCCCAATGAGACCAGCATGTAGCAGAAGAAAAAAATGATAATGGAAAAGACAACATCAGGTTATGTTTACTGCTGTGATAACAAGCTACATAGTTCCCTTAATGCTGTACCATAAATAAGCAAGGCTGTGGTAGTAGTAGTAGTAGTAGTAATAATGTTCCTGTTAAATTTACTGTCACATGTCACAACAGGCCTCCATGCCTAGAGACCAGTTAACCGCAGTTTGCTAGGAAAAAAAATAGTTTTCCTTTACTGGTTGTGAGTGTTTACTGAAGGTTTCTCGCAGTCGCTCTGAAATTTGGTTGCTAAGCCCCAGTCACACAGGGCTAGAGACTTTATTTTGAAGGTGAATGGTCATTTTTTATTATGCATTATTCCTTTTTCAAGTTTCACTACAGTTTAGTAGTTAGTTATCAAGTATTTGCAGACAAATCTGCATCTTCCATTCAAATTATGCAGGACAGCAACAGGCTGCTAGTGACAGAAGCAATCATAAGGAGTTTTTTTTAGTGCAGCACCTTGTGGCAACTGATTTCACCTACCGGCATCCAGCAACCAGTGAATCGGAGAATGCAAATTTGAATGCACACTTGTGACCAGGGGTTGCCAATTGGTCTCTAGCATTGTGTGGGTGAGGCCTAGCAGACACTAAAAGCCCTTTTCCACTAGTACCTACTCACCTCGCCTTGACTTAACACTGTTTTGGTCGTTTTCCATTACAATCATTACCACCTAATGTGTGTAGGGTCCTTATAGCAATGCCGCCAAAAGTCCTGTGATGTCATTTGTATGCGACACAAACACCATAACAAAAGTTTCCGTCGAGGCGATTGTACACCTGCTGCTCAGTGTATGGCTTTTTGTCACACTTGGGGACCAGGATGTTGTTTTTTGTGCAGCCTTTTCCCTTGTTGCCTGGTTTCAAAAATGGTGGTTTTGATTTTTATGAAGGACTCTCATGACTCAATGAGTGACGCCACTGACTAGCCAATTGGGGGAATGCTGTCTGTTGATGTCATGTTTTTGGATCGTCTCAGATCACTTGGAGCCCTGGCTAAGTGGGTGCAAAAAAAGTAACTGGTGTCAGGTACTCCCACCTAATGGTAGACCTTAAAATCCAAGTCGAGCCATGCCAAGCTGACTCAAGTACATACTAGTGGGAAAGGGCTACAATTGGCTACAGTTTCATGCCAGGACACCTGTGGCCACATATTTAAAGTATATCGTGGTATCCTGGATATTCCAGGGTTGAGTCAGATTTTTTTTATTTTACATGTGTGTAGACTTAATGAACTGATCATTAGAGTAAGCTTAAGCACCACACTTTGCACTTATATACAGATATATATACAGTATATATACAGCCACAGAGCATGCCAAACCCTCCAGGACTTAAGCTGATATGGTGAGAGGCAAACATCAGCATGGATGTCTCAGGGTCATCGAAATTAATGCAGAGCAACAGTCACGACAGCTGGAGGTGTGAGTCACTCACATGGGAGCTGAATGCTGGGCAGAGGGAGCTAACCTGAAATTAGCAACCTGTCCCCTTCCCCGTTACTCATCCTCCCTTCTTTCTTCCCTTCAGACAGGCATACGCATATGCACATGCTCATCACAGGTCATTAGAAGTGCTGTCACTGTGGTGACTACCAGAGGAACACAAAAACACACTTCAGTGTCAGGTTTTACCTCATATCAACCCTTCCTGGATGAATTTGGTTCCTACCATTATGATACAGTTTGAAATATTTCCTCAAGAATGCTTTTATATGAAGACAACAAACCTGTTTGTCTAGTGAAGACAGTTGTAACTCCTTCTTTGGAAGCATAGTAGATGGCACTAAAACAAAACCTATATGTGTGTTTGTGTGTTTTCAGGAAACAGAAGAGGAATTGGCTGAATCAGAGGAGTACAAAGAGGCTAGAAGCATATTGGACTCAGTGAAGCTTGAAGGATGATTTCTGATGCATTTCTGTTCTCACTGTGAGATTCACTTGCTTAAATGTCCATTCCTTTCGTCAGACCTTGTTTGGAACCGTGGAGGCCAACTGAATCCATTCAAAGTCTCTTTTCTTGATGTAATTATTTCTTTTCTTTACTGCTAACGTGCCACCACATTTTGATCACGCTTCTCCTGTGTGAAAAAAATAAAATAATTCCACAATAATATTATAAAACCTTCAGTTTATTATAGTAGATTAGTGTAGTGTTTTCTTTAAGTCTTGTTTGACCTTTTATGCACTGTTTACACATTGAAACTGGGAGAAACACATGAAAGTTATCTTTTGATCTGATAGATTAATGACATTAATGGCATTAACAGTGCTGTTATTCCTGTTAGCAGCAGTGAAATGGACTGTGTCTTGATACCTACAATAAAGGCAAGAGCTCTTTTGGTAACCCTGTCAGTCATATGACAAATGTTAGTGTGAGCCATGAATGACAAAACAGGCCTGTAATGTCGCCTCTGCAGCTACATCTATTACCCAGATGGCCTAAAATAACGACACCTTACATTAAGGCTGAGGGAGTCCTTCCTAAATAGTCATACTAATAAATGAACTCAATTGCCAGACAAATTAAGGTTACATTTGACTTGATCCTTATTTTACAGATTTCGATAATTATCGGGATCACCCCAAAGTCTCATTACCGCCCTAATGAGGCGCTGCTACTCCGTGACATCTACCCCGCTCCATCTCGTTAAGGAAATCGCTCTTCAATGCTGATTATTTTATTTGGAGGTATAATTATATTTCTTTCGGATAAATCACGGGCCTAATCGAGTCCGTGCAGAGGGCAGCGGCGCTAATTGAGGAATGAAATGCGGCGGCGGGGCGCTGCACCTGCGGGTTTGTGTGACCGGAGGACCCACGCAGGCTGCTGCTGACAGCTCGGAACGTGTCGTGGCCGGATGAGAAAGTAACAGCGCAACGTGGAGAAAACACAGACCCGAAATCCCGTGTTGAAGTGGACGGAAATACTCGCGTAGACTGCATATAAAAATAAAAGCACTAATCAGACGTATTAAAGCTAATAGTGGCATGGCAGACGGTGGGGCTGATGTAGCTTTTTCCTGGTTAATCCGTTGAAATGCATTTTAATTTGCGTGCTTTGTAAACATGTTGCTCTGTAGTAATACATTTTTCAGACTGAGTACAAAGTGGACTACACATTTGCTTCTGAGATGCACGGGAACCCTGCGTTGCTGCTTTTTACAGCTGTCACCTAGAAGTTTCATTTCGCGCCTTCCAGAGTCACGTGACTTATCAGGAAATCCAATTAAGTCTTCAGAAACGACTCCTTAATGAGCTAATTGTCTGTTATAGCTTCGGAGCATGCTCTATAGCCATTTCCAACCTGAAAAAGGTTCCTTTTTATTCACCTGTTCTTTATTTGAAGTATCTACACTTAATTGTGGCATATTTTTTATTTTCCCCTATACTGTAGACAGCAGCCTTTATTTGCAAACTGTGGATTACTGTTAATAAAGTGGGTAGAGCCATACATATTCAAATTTCTATGCACACAGTGATTTTACATTTAAGGAAATGTTTTAAAGTAGGATATTATGTAACAGGCTACATAGTTTTACGCACAGCCCCCATCAGTCATTTCGGTCAACACGTTGTTTTCGTCATATTCTGCTCCTGAAACTTTGTCTGTGTCAAACTTCTTCTTTTTTTCCCCTTTTTTCATTTCTTTTCTCTCTTTTTTTTGCCTGACGCAGAGCGGAGAGCTGTAGGTTGCAGCCGAGTTGCAGCATCAGCTGCAGCCGTTTCTCAGCTCCCTCGCCTCTGTATAACTTATTACTCCAAATACCCCAGACAGCCACCAAATCAGCTGCGTGAAACAAGAATCTCATTTGTTAAACCGGGAGCTCGTGCAGATGGAAGATCAATTGTTTTGCTCCTCAGAAATCTCGAACTGAGTGAATCCAGACTGCAAAGGCAAAGCAGGGAGAGCGAAAGAGAGAGAGAGGTTGCAAACAGTGGCCTGGGCCTTGGTTTGGCGAGCCTGCACTGTGAACCAGAAGGTCACGGGTTCAAGTGTGGTCTGTTATCAAAGGTGCCTCCATCAGCAGCAAGAACACATGGGTTTGACTACACCACCCCACACCACATCGAGCAGTGTTACATTTTTATTTTCATATATATATTTTTTTACTCTCAGTTTTATTAAAAGTCAGTTCTCATCTCCACAATGCGTGAAAATGTCTACTTTCCACTCAGATGCGCCGCATTAACTTCCGCGGGGGCGGGGGGATTTGTTTGTTTGTCTATTTTTATTTATATGACGGAAAAGATTGATGCGAGCATGTTAGAAGAATTTACAGGAGGATAAACGCAGTAGCTGTGCCTAGGTCATTTGCTTACCCTAATTAGCCAACAGCCTTTAGCAACACACACACACACATAAAATCTATTCACGCTGTAAGGTGAAAGGTTGCATTTAATGAAATACACTGTTATATAAAAGTAGACACTAACAGTAATAATATTAAGAAGGAATTAAAGATGTATGTCTGAGTCTCCATTGCACTGAAAACATGAAATATTTTTGGTTTCATATTCTCATTAATGGCTAAATCGTTATATACAATCTAAAATAATTAAACCAGTTAAATAAACATGGGGCCAATATTCCCAGCACTGATATTTAATAATAAATACATTAAAATAAACGTTGCATCCATAAAATAACTATCGCCTCTCCTTTATCTTTTTAGGATTAGTTTTTTTTCTTTTCGTTTTGTATCTCAGGCCCACATTCAGCACAAATATCTCACGCTGCTTGACATGTCATCATCACCTCTCACGTTGTGTCGACCTGCCGCGACGAGAGGAGTCATTCGCTCGTGTTTGTACAGCTATAAAAGCGTGCAGCTCTGGACAAGTCGTAAAACGAAGCGCACGATCCATCATCGGGGAATGTGAGGATTTGAAATGATCCTCACAGCTTTGGGGGCGTCAGGAAAACTTCCTCAAACACGATGCCAGAGGAAGAATATATTTCACTTTTGCATTCGAGTATTAATGCGATCAGTAATGACATAGACCCTTTTTGGTTTGTAAAATTTGGATTTAAAACGGCTAACTCCGGCTTAAAAAAATCTTCACAGCTACCTCAAGTCCGGCTTTCAAACGGATCCTTGGAGAGAAACAAATAGAGACGAGACATATCTCCAAGTCCCCCCCTCCCCCCCTTTGTTAAAAAATCTCCTCCACATCCCAAACAGACCCCCGAGCGCGACTCCTCTCCGTCCGTCCATCCACCCATCCCTCCCAGTGTGTCACTTGTGCCACCAGATTGCATGCAAATAAAAACTGCGCGGAGGCAACTGAAGCCCGGACGGACGAAGAAAAGACACCCAATCGAGCCCCGGGTTCACGCTCGGACGCCTCCTTTGTGTCTCTATTTTTTCCCCCAGCACACAATAAATAAACCGGTTCTCTCAAAACGTTCCGACATCTGTCTTAAGTTTTTTTTCTTTTTAAATATATAATGTAGCAGACTGTTGTGTGCATGTGTGTGTAGGCTAGTAAAAAAAAAAAAAAAAAGCAGGCGTGCTAATTGAGTCTAATGGTGGTTTACTGACAAAGAGAGTTTTCAGTTAATTTTTAAAAGCTTTTTCTTGTTTCTTCAACATAATTTAGACAGATGATTTTAAAAAAACAACTGATGCCTCCCCCCATCCCCACCTGAAAGTGTTGGAAACATGATTACGTGGTTGCCCGTGTTGTCAGACTATCTGTTCAGGTGTCAGACTTTCGGGTATATTAGGCTGACTGTGTCCCTTTATCAAAGGCGAGCATCCTCACTTTACTGTTCGCTGAATTAATTTGCTCACACATCATTTAGACCGAGTCTCTCCCTGCCTGACAGTTGGAACTATACAGGAGATCACATCCACTTTATACTGCTTTTATTTCAAAGTGCTCAGATATGACGAATTTTATATAAACTTGCTGGCCTTGAACATTAACCTGGTCATAAATAAAGTTAGTTGATTCCAGTAACGAGAAATAAAAAAAGAAAAAAAAAGTCTGACCTCCAAGAGGTATTTAATGTCGTAAATAGGTGGATGATATCGTCAAGCTGACTAAAAGAGAAAAGAAATGAATAAGAAGAAGCAGTATTAAAAGATGCAGACTCGTAGCTGTCATGTGGTATCTCTTTATGTGGTTCTTCCTAATACGAGTAATAATAATTCTTGTCCGAGTGGCTTGCTGTAAAAGCACGCGCAGAGCAGCGTGCGCAATTAAACAAATATTGTGGTGATCCAACATTTCTTGAGCGGGTCGAAGCTTTCGCTCAGATATTAAATCAGGTTATTTTATTGGATGTAATTTGGGGGGAGAAATCAAAGCCAATTACAGGAATGAGGAGGAATGAACTTGTGGATGTGAGAGGATGGAGGAGGAGGAGCAGGTGGAGTGGGTGCTCGGGTCTCGGGCTAAAGCTGACATACCTCAGGCTTCAACTCTGATTGGTCCTCGTTTGGAGAAGCTCATGGGTTCATTCCGTTGTTAAGCGCCTCCCCATTTCGCTAAACTACATTATAATGCAACGAACCTCCCTTTTAACCACAAACCGAATTTGCTTTCATTTAGGCTATATATTTTTCTTAAATAGGTTAAAGTCATAGAGATTTTTTTCTTTTTTTCGTTTCCTTTTTTTTTTTTTTGGGAATAGCATTTCGCCCTGGAGCGGTGCGCAATGCTATCTCATGCCGACCTCCTGGATGCTCGCCTCGGTGAGTTAACATCACCAAACTCCGGTCTTCAACTCTACTGTAAGCTGGAGGAACTTCTAATCTTAAATCAAGCTCAGAAATTGTCAATTTGCTTCTTATGTGATCTTAATGGGGCTGAAGTGAGCTAAACTCGCTTAATTCATTGGAAAAGTAATTATTATTATTATATTACTGCGTAATTTGATTTAACAATTTTCCAAGATACCAGTGTGATCAAATTGAATGAAGAGTATTTAAGGAGCAGATTGCAATGTGCATGCTGTCTCTTGAAAATAACTGCAGTGGCTGTTTCTGTTCTTTCTTTTCTTTTCTTTTTTTAAATGTCTGTATTTGTGTTGAGGCGTTTAAAGCATGCACAACAACTGCTTCATCTTCTACTGCAGCCTAAACTGCTTCAGCGGCTCCTAAATCCGCCTTTTCGCATGTAAGGCATGCTTGTTGTGTGCACTTGAATATGTCACTGCCTTTGCTTAACATGTTCCTTTTCCTTCCTGTATAGACCAAGTGTTTAATGTGCAGCTCTCACCTGCTGCGGTTGTCTGTGCAGGGATGAAGGATGCCGCGGCGGAGCTCCTGGGCCACAGGGAGGCTTTGAAATGCAGGCTCGGCGGTGGGGGACCTGACCCGGGACACTCCGGGGAGCTCGGCCCGGGCCCGGACGGCGTGGAAGGGACTACGATGCTCCCGGGTGACGATATCACCAGCGGCGGGGGATCCAACCCGGTGCAGGTGAACAGCAAAGAGCAGGACAAACAACAGCAGCAACAGCAGCAGAACAACAACAGCAACAACAACCCCAACCAGTCTGGAGGGCAGCAGCCCCAGAAACAGAAGCGACACCGGACCCGCTTCACGCCGGCGCAGCTCAACGAGCTGGAGAGGAGCTTCGCCAAAACACACTACCCTGACATCTTCATGCGGGAGGAACTGGCTCTGAGGATCGGCCTGACGGAGTCCAGAGTGCAGGTGGGGCGGCTGGGAGTGTGATGTTGATAAGAAATGGATGAAAATTAACTTTTGAAAGCCCAGATTTGAAACATACAGGCGTTAAAAATAATATCTCCCCGAGTACCGAAAATGCAACAAAATGATACCTGCACATTAAAGTGATTAAATATTGAACTATTTAAAAAAGCCCAAATGCTTTCATTTGGAGCTCAGTAGTTACTGCAACATAACACAATTAAGTTACTCTGCAGACGCTACAACGGCTCTTTAGAGGAAGCTTACTGAAACACTTTATTAGGATGCAAAAAAACAAACAAAAAAACAGTCAGGGTTAAGATTTTAGATTCTTTTGTTTAATTTACTCTTTTATTTTTTTCTCACAAAAACCAAATTCTAAGCTAGAGGAATGTGTTATATCAATTTGTGCAAATAATCAAGCTTATTGCTTGGTTGATATATCAAAATATTGCCTAAGAAGGAATGCAAAAAACAAGTTTTAGTATTTCACAGAATTGTAGTCATTGTAAAAAATAAAATAAAATAAACGACGTTTTATGGCATCCGTCTATTATTAATATTATTAGGTTTTTATAGTTTAATTATTTTTAATGTTAATGTGTCTGACGCACACTGCGGTTTATCTTCGCATTGAACATAACGAGTGCAGGTGTTATTAAAAAAGCTTGATACTAACATGCCATCCTTTCGTTATAAAAAAAATAAGGTCCATTAATTGGGTTGTTTGTAGTGTTTAATTTGATTTTATTCAAACTTTATAAAATATCACTTTTCTTTTAAAAACCGAGGGTGCTTTATTTTAATATTTACTTATTAAAATGGCCCAAATTCCAGTGTCTGCCGCATGTAATACATCTACAGGGAACCAAATGCTGACGGCAGCTTAATTATACTCGATTAATCGCCTCGTATCAACCTTTTAACAGTCCTGAACTAACACTGATGGTCAGTCTACAACTTCATCAGACTGCATTTCATTCTCGCTGTAATGCTGCCACTTCAGTGGCCTTATTGGATGAGAACGGCAATTGCGCTTGGATCGCTCGCATGTGAAATAATACCCCATAATAATCATTACTATTATTGCAAGAGTCCATTCAGTCCCTCCGCCATTTACATAAAATCTAAATTAGCGAAATGACGCTCATCTGCTATTATGACAGCGCTGAAAATAAAAAGCAAGATCCAGATTCGATTTAGCGATGGGCCTGTCACCGCTGTCTGCGTCTTAATGCCGGACGCGCTGAAGATGCACTCTGTCTCATTTTTATTTCTGTTTTTTAAGGGGGGATGAGAAATTGCGTTTTCTTTCCTTTGAAGTGTAATGCATTTCAGGCCGGATTTCACGGCTGGGCTACTCCGGGGGAAGAGAGTGCGATTGTCCCGTTCTTATTACTGCGCCCCACTTTCTCAACCAAATCTTCACATTAATCATAGACGCCCGCTTACAGCCAGACCCACAGAAGCACGGGGACTCCGGGAATAACAGAGCAAACCACCGCTCTACAGCAGCAATAACATTGCCTTTTTTATCCCAGGCCGGATGTAGCACAGGAATCTGATAAAATGTGGCTCAAACTATCCGACGACTGCTACTACTACTGCTACAAATAATAATAATAATAATAATAATAATAATAATAATAATAATAATAATAATAATAATAATAATAATAATAATAAATAGCCCACAAAATAAATTTAAGGTAGAAAATATTTAACAGAAAAATCTGGTTGAACCTTAAAAAATAAATAGGTCTCTCTCTCTTTCTTAAAAAAATAAAAATAAAAATAATAAAAATTGGCACCACGACGTCAACGGCAATGAATAATTAAAATAATATAAAAAAAATAAAACCTTTCAACCATTAAGATCGTGGAAATATGTTTTCGATTTAATGTGAATGTTCACTCAATACTGCAAACAGCTGTTATTTAAGAATTTAACCAAAATTCATAAATCTGTATTTCTGCTGTGATTTATTGCTGGTGCTTTTCCATGATCACACATTGATATTATGACCTTTTTTTAAAAAAACCCCCAAAAAAACAACATTATTATTATTATTGGTGCTCCCAGCGTTGGTAACGTGACCTGTCACTAAAGTCACTGACTCAGCTCCCCCTGACTCCTCCCGTCTTTGTCTGCAGGTCTGGTTCCAGAACCGACGCGCTAAGTGGAAGAAGCGCAAGAAGACCACCAACGTGTTCCGGGCTCCGGGGACTCTGCTGCCGACGCACCATGGTTTGCCTCAGTTCCCATCCGCAGCTGCGGCAGCCGCGGCTATGGGCGACAGCCTCTGCTCCTTCCACGCCAACGACACCCGCTGGGCCACGGCAGGGATGCCTGGCGTGTCTCAGCTGCAGCTCCCGCCCGCTCTGGGCCGCCAGCAGGCCATGGCGCAGTCCCTGTCTCAGTGCAGCCTTGGAGCCGGACCACCGCCCAACTCCATGGGTCTATCCAACATGTCGTCGAACGGCTCCGGGCTGCAGTCGCACCTCTACCAGCCCACTTTCCCCGGAATGGTCCCCGCGTCTCTATCCGGCCCGACGAACGTGACCGGGTCGCCTCAGCTGTGTAGCTCCCCGGACAGTGACGTCTGGAGAGGGACAAGCATCGCCTCCCTGCGCCGCAAAGCGCTGGAGCACACAGTATCTATGAGCTTCACCTAGTGACGACGGTCAGCGCTACGAGCTTTTCTTTCACCAACTACAGAGATCTTGTGCATTTTGTTCTTACCCACCCAGTCCACCCAAAGAGGCACAGTGGGACAAATACATCCGGGATATTTGTTCAGATAACATTTTTTCTTCTTCTTCTACCCAGTTCACGAGAAAGAGGGGGAGAACTGACATTATTCATTGGGCCCTTTGGCCTTTATTAACCATAGGACTGGTTCTGTTTTAGGCTATAATTTATTATTTCGCATGTAGCCTCGATCAGCTATTTATTTCTCTATTTAAACGAACCGATGCGTGAGTTCGGTATTTATTCACTTATTTATTTATTTATTGGGCACATCCAGCCCTCGCCATGATTGCCGCGGGGCTCTCGGTGATATTTGCTCGGTGACTGAAGGTTTTTGAAGACAAATTCTGTGGATACTTTTAACCACAAAAACTAGATCACAGATTCAATCTCCCCCCTTTCCCCCCTCCTGCTGCACAGCATGCAACTCTATAAGACCAAAGGGATGCACACTGGCCACGCAAAAGCCACACACCTGGAGATTTAAAAGAAGGAAAACATGGACGATTCACCAGGAGGGAGACTGATTTGACAGGAACGGGGGTAAAAAAAAGTAAATAAATAAAAGACTTGACTGCATGTGCTGTCCAAAGCAAAAATAAAAAGGGGGGAAATACTCTGAATTAAGACATTGAAAGTGACTTAACTATAATCTGTTATATAGGATGTTTTGTGTAGCGGAAGCACTCTTGTTCCCATTTGGTCAGTTTGTGATAACTTATGTTTCCAAAATTATGTCTGTGCTTATTCTCAGCTATGACTTTCTTAAATGTTTGAACCGTTTTGTTTCATGGACATGTTTATATCAATTCAGTGTAAATGATCAAATAAAAACCATTTTCAATTATGCCACAACACGAATCAACCCTCGTTTCTTTACAAACTCAGTCCAAAAGGTATTTAGATTTTAAATGATTGTAGTGATGAATCTGAAATTTTTGTTTAGCGTTAACTGTATCAAATTCTCTATCTGGTATAAACTTATTTAAGTTAAAAAAAAAAAAAAAAGCAGCAATGAACATTGAAGTTAGGCTTAAGTAGCAAATAATTATTCTACAGAAAAGTAAGTTTGCGTTATTTGTGATGCTGTTAAGTTCTTTGCCTGACATATCTATCTATCTATCTATCTATCGATAGATCGATAGTTATATATATATATATATATATATATATATATATATATATATAGATATAGATATAGATAGATAGATAGAAAGATATATAGATATATCTATATGAACACTTCCACACTGAATGCTCAAAATCCAGAATCCACATTAGCAATTTAGGAGAGCTCAAGCGTGTCAAACTCAATCTTAGTAAAGACCAAACTGACAAATTAGAGTCAAAGATGTCATTTTGTTATTTTTGTTATACAAATAGCACAAATAATGACCTCCAAAGCCCAAAAGTGAGATGGAAAAGCAGCGGATGACAGAATGGCATTTACAAGCAACATGTAAGCATTTAATAAAATGTTTATGATACATTATAAATAATAAAGACATTTTTATTGATGTACAGTATTTATCATCAATAGAACATTTTCACATATTTTTATATGACTGCATTTTATTGACTAATCTCTCATTCTGCTTCTATGCCAGCCTCCAAATGTGAGTGCTTTAATACACTAATAAGCACTTCTGTCTGTTTCCAGCTAAATTATAGATTTAGTTGTAAGCAGACAGAATTAATTTACAGACTAAATTCAATTATATTTATTAGGTAAATTGATAATACTTATAAAACAGGCTCTATAAAGTAATACCCATCATTTATCTCACCTGGAACATCAATTAGACAAGGTTTATAAATCTCATGGACTCTTTCCAACTTGCTCCAGTGACCTAAATGTGACAACAGACCTGATGGCATTTTCCAAAAGGTCTGCTTTCTGTAATAAAAGAATAAAACAGTGAGAAGCAGGCTGAACATGAATGCAGCGTTTGTGCAACCAGCTGTGAGATCCCGCTTTTTGTATGGAGTCTACGCCGCACACATTTCAGTGCACTTCACAGTGTTGTAGTAGATCCAAGGAAGCTGGTGTTTTGTTGTCTTAAATTTTCTATCAGGAAGCAAATACACAGTGATAAGTTCAGGAATTTTGAAAACAAAACAAAGCGCTAGCCTATTTAAAACATCAGTTAGTAATGGCCTTTGAAATCACTTAAACTACATATATACAGATATTTATATGTTCCAGTGTTTAGTTTCTCTGATTGTATTCCAGTGTGGAAACGGGACACGAACCTGCCACTGAGGTGCAGCACAAAATGTGTGTTGGAGTGTTTGTGCTCCACACAGCAAGTGCATCATTTTACTTTAGGTTGTTAGGAATAACACATTATGTTTAAGTTTATTTATAATCAGTAAATAATGCACTGCCTCTGCAAGAAAAGGCTATGGTCAGAAAAAATGCAAATAAAATTAAAGCCATTTTGCCCTCAGTTGGCAATTGAAGTCAATGTTTCTTGGTTGGCTTTAGAGCTTCTCCTGTGCAGCACCTGTTTGTGTAACAGTCAATGGTCAACTTTAGGGAAAGCCTTTTATTAATGTTATTTTAAAGCCTTTTATTAATATAGTTCCTTTGTAAACCATCCATCCATCTTCTGCTCACTCAGTTCAGATTTGTAGGGGGTTTGAATCTACCTATGATGAGGTAGAACCACTGGACAGGTCACATATTTTTACAGGGCTAACACAGATAAACAGATAACCATCCACACTCCCATTCACACCTATGGTCAACTTAGAATCACCACTTCTTCACCATGTTGCTAGACTGTAGGAGGAAGCTAATGTCCTCAGACTGAGTCCATGCAGTTACAGCGAGAACATGAAATCTCCAAACAGAGAGCCCCAACCAGCAAGCAGATTTGAAGCCAGGACATTCCTAGAGTGAGGCGAGAGTCCTAACCATCACACCTCTATTCCACTCCTGAAATTTAATCTTCAACATAGACTTTAAAGGTGGACCTTTGAGTTGCAGTTCAGATTTTAATCAAGGGAACCTTAGTGATGCAATGTTTGCTGATGAAGCTGCAAATCTCCAAACAAAGTGAGTGTAAAGTGCAGTGGAAAAAGCCCTTTAAGCACTCTAATGAGAGAATTAATCAATTACATTTAGAGTTCCCATGATTATAAAAAACTAGAGCAGTAACAGTAGATATCTCAGATGTGAGTGCCTGCCAGTGAGTATCTGATACAACTGTACTTTTAGATTAGACAAAAATTTTGGTCAGCATTTTGGCAACAGAGATTTCCAAGGTATCCATTCACCTTTAAACAAGGAGTATGGATGCACTCATGTCTGAAGTGCAAGCTTCTCTTACACTTTTTTTTCATTACTGTGGTAGAGATACATTTATATTATATTGAAAACACCACAATATTTTCTCTATTGTGAAATCCAAGCTAAGTAATTCCTCTTCCCCGACATCATATTGGCAAGTCCCTAACCTGTATTCTGGAGAAAGGCAAAATGATTATGTGAACAGATTTCTGTGTATGTCAGTCAGAACTTCCCTGAAAGCCAAGATTTTGGAGAAAAATCTAATAATAATTTTTATAAAACATACAGAGGACTTTTTGTACATGGATTTAGGATTTATGGAAAATGGCCCTGCCAGTCTTCTGGATGTGTTATGCTAAATGTATTCTTTAACACTTTTATTTTATTTTACACAAGTCTGGATTCAAGTGTTCCTATACTTTTACAATCATACAGAAAGTTCATTCACCTACACGAAGAAAAAGTGTTAGCTATATTACATCCAATTACTGTTAATCACAGGCTAACTTTAGACAGCATGCTGTAATGAATATATCCAGTTTGATACCAACTGAATACTTATGTGAAACAAACTCTCATCACCTAGAAATATATCACAGAACATAGCAGGTTATCATCTAAAGGATATCACAATACAGTGAGGCCTGCTGGGATGATTAACCCGTGTGTGTGTTTGATTGTATAATCATCAATGACTAAACCTCTACTTGCTTTATTGTGTACCAATTTTCACAGAAATGTTCTGACTTACTTCTTCTATTTGTGGAATGCTACTACTTAATTAGCCAGCAGGTACTCTTCTATAAATTATTGTGAATCTTTTTATTTTGATGTGATTCCATGTCATAGACTTTGGCTTTCATTCGTGAGCCCCTCGGGATAAAGAGTTTTGCAGTCTAGCAACAGATGTGAAATAATATTACATAAATGTAATAATTTGTTTCACTATCAGCCAGGTTAATTAGTTTGTGGAAATGGGTAACCTGTTTCTCATTGGGTAATTTGTCACACACTGACGCGGTAGCCAATCAGTGACCCTGCTGTTGGTGGGATCATTTCTCCCAGAATGCTGTGCAGCGAGGGTGTCGCAGAAAATGCGAGCGCGAGCCAATGTTTACCTCCTATTTATTCCACACAAATAAATGAAATCAGTCAATAAACCATCCAAGGGTGAATATGGCTCTCTCTATCCTGGATTATGAATGAGAGCTCATTAATTTTCTTGCGTGTGTGTGTGTGTGTATGTGTGTGTGTGTGTGTGTGTGTGAGAGAGAGTTTAACAGTTTAAATGTGTGTGTTTGCATGCATTTTCAGGTGTGCACGTGTGGTTATTTTCTTTCTGCACATATGTTTATGATGTGCACAAGAAGGATGTCAGAGTGACATTATGCACAAAAACTAAAGAGCAATTAGAAATCAGAATGGTAACACACAAATATTCACACTTTTGTAATTATGTTTACAAAACAACAGCAGTAGACTGACATTTCAGTAATTATGATATGATGATTAGAGGATCAATACAATACTCATACAAACTTGTCCACTGACAACAATGAAAACAGAGGGAAAGTGCTAACCTCTGAAGCTAGAAATCGGCCTACCAATAAAGCTTAATAAATAGGTTTTATGTCTCTGTTTTTAATACTTCTTGGAATCTTTGTCAAAGCCACTCGGCCTAGTCATGAAACAATGAAATACTAGCTGCCCTTAAATCTGCAACACAGAATAACTTCAAGTAGAAAATAAAATGAGGTACAAATATTAAACTTCAGATGTGCACAAAAGTTCTTTTTTCATGCTCCCTATACTAAGTTAATCTAAGTTAAATGTATGAGAGGGGTATCCATAATACACACAGATGCTAATGAGGTCCGAAAACTTATTGGCCTGACTGAAAAAAGCAGGTTCAGCTCCTCCCTCTTTATGCCAGCAATCTTACTGACAATAAGAAGAAATTAGTCTGCTATCAGTCTGCCATTGGTTTGCTACTGAATGGGGTCAAGTCCTCTGATGCAAAGAGACCTGTCACAGATGTGTTGCATTCATCAGTGCAGACTGACTGTTTAAGGAATCTGTCTATATTTATTCATTAGACAGCAATTATTTGCAAACCTTCGCCAATATCTTTGAGAGTGATTGTAATCAGTCTGATTCCCATTGCTGCTGTCTGGAGACTGGTTACCTTGCGCCAGGTGATTTATGAAATCATCCAGAAACAAGCAGTTTTTACTATATTGTGACTGAGCGACACTGACTCTCTTCTTCTCCCTTGTATTGATCTCTCCTCGGCTAATTGCATTCACTGAGGTTCACCTGTTCACCATGTTTGCAGTGCTGGTGTCTTTTTAATAGAATTATGAAAGGCTCCAGCCTTTCACCCAAATATGATTGTATCTATCAATGCGATCATATCAAATCAAACCTTATTTAACATGAGCATAATAGGTGCTCTTTGAAGTTTACATTGCTTAGTTATAGTCTAATATAGATATCAAGCTGACACTATCTGCCATTAAAACCAATTGACCAATACTTAAATAGCAGTGTAAAAAATTATATTGCAATATATCTCATAAAACAAGCTGCAGACAAAAAAGAAATTTATGTCTGAAGTCAGTTCAGGCCACACGTCCCAAAAATCTTATCCTCTTAGTTTTAAGGGGTACGGATACATTGGTGGCTTCAGATCCATGCTATGAATCCAAATTCATGGGAGCTTTAATGTTATTTGACAGGCAGAGTCTCGCAGTGTCTCGGTGATTGTTATTCCAGATGGTGGCAAGAAAATTCCATTTGAAGGTTTTATTAATTTTCGTTAAAATGGGGAGGTTCGCTGATGCTGTCTTTGCTCACTCGCTGACGAGGCTGACTGACATCTCGCTGCTCCCTCCATTTGTCTTTGTTTGAAAAGGTCTTAATTGTATTACATGCAAATGAAGAGATTTGATTTTTGTCCATTATCTATTCATAAGAGAAAATGAACAGAACATTAGAGGGTCACCAAATGAGGGAGGGGGGGAGGAGGAGGGACGAGAGACTGAGACAGTGATGATCAGTTAGGCAGAGAGGAAGATAATACAGAATAAAGGAGAACTGGCAGCTTTATATTGTATTGGTGTAATATCTCCCAAGTTTTGGTGCTGTGTAAAAATAATCTTTCCACCCTCATGTATAATCTGTACGTATGTAATACTGTAGGTCAAGGCTGATAATTAACCCATGATGACTGAAACACAGCAATTAGAGTCATGCTCATGTGACAAATCACAATGACAGACGCTCAAATGCATTCCTCCGTCCTGGTCAGCCCCAGACCACCATTACCTGCAATGTAGATTCAAGTCAAGTGCACATCCTGTTTCTGTTTAAATTAGACGCAAGAGGAACCTACGAATTTAAAGGATCAGTGCAGGATAACGAAGAAAGGACAATTTTGATGCCAAGAGAAAGCTCACGATGCTGCTGACAGTCACTTCTGTGGGTTTTTAATTATGACAGCAGAAACACAAATAGACACAGACGTCTCAAACAGCTCCAAAGGTTACTTGTAATATGGAGAAATGTTAACAGTTACAAATAATTATGTGTTTCTAAGGTTTCACTGTGATTAGCTTATTTAATAAACCTAAACCTGTTAACAACCCTAGCTAGAGCTATTTTGCTAACTTTCTTGCTATGAGCCTGAACACATCTTACACAAAGGCCTAAATTGCTACTTACACATCCACTGGATCTACAAGAAAGGAAGGGTACTCTGGGATCATCCTGAAGTAAAATTCCTAATAATTCCAAAATAATTCCAAAGACCAATTGAGCATTCAGAGGTATGCATCAACATCAACGACTGGGTGACCATTTTTGATCACAAGACGATTGCACAACCTGTCTCCAAACAATTGCTATAGTGTTATATCACCATCTTGACCAATGATTGCAAAAGGTCTTCATGCACCAAAGTCAGCCTGAAGCTAGCAACTGACTGCAATGGTTGGCTACCTGACGCCTGACTTCAAAACAACCATTTCAAAGGCAACAAAATTGCATGTTCACTGCACATTGGGGCAAAATATTTGACAATGCTCTGATCTCCATCCACTACTTTACCAAGTGTGTCTGTTGCATATAAGATGGAAGCAGACTCAAAGGTCTATAAACTAAATCAAAATGGGAAGTGCCTTAAACATGATTATCTTCTAATAGCCAGTAAAGGGTGAATCTTCTGGTTTCAAAGAAACTCTGTACATAAGTCTATAAGAAAATTACCAAACCTTCCACCATACTCTTCTTTCTTAATTTATGATGGTAGTAAAAATCTTTTGATGCGTTTACAGTCGCAGTCATTTATTTATTTTTGGTGGTATTTAGGTCATTATGCTCCCATTTAGGGTGAAATAATGATAAATGTCACCTTGGTTACCTTTCTTTCGGACAAGTGACCACTATCACATTAAAATGGAGCATCCTCAGCATCCCCGAAAAGAAAAGACGAAGCAAATAAACAATTTCAAAGATTTTTATGCAATGAATGTACATAAAGCTGAGTGTCCCCAAATAATTCAGAGAAGCAGAATATATTGATTAAAGTAGCTTTATAAAGAAATTTACAAAATGGGTTTATGTTACATTTTATTTATTGATTTATTTTTTGTTTTTGTTTTTTTATTTTACGTGTGATTTTTTATTTGGCTCTGCAAAGAACTCTGTAATTATGTTTTGCCATACAAATAAAATAATATTATTATTATCATTAGCTGCGAACTTATAAAGGTGCTGCCCTGTGTGTTCAGGTCTAAGTGGAGGCAAGCCCTCAGTAGATAAAGCAGAACACAGTGAACGCCTGATGAAGAGGGACAGTGAAGTGTGTTGGTCAGGAATGAGCCTATCTCTCTACAAGACCCCTCTCAACAGCAAGGGACGGAGTGTGTTATTGAATACTGTTGTTGGCCCTTTGTTAAATTACTACTTAATTCCTTTTCCATCATCATAACCATTTGTTTTCCTTACAGGCTGGAGATAGGGGGTGAAATCAGGCACTATGGTGGAGAAAGAGGGAGCATGCAGACTTCTTTTCTTTCTCACCCTGAATCTGTTGGCCTTTAGTGCTTCAGTGACAATCACATCAGGGCTTTCACATCTTAGATGATTTCTACCATTGGTCATATTTGACACCTCGTCCTCCTCGGCTACTGCACTCAACAAACTCTCTTTTCCACATTTCTTCCCACTGTGCTCCTGAATCTGTTCTTTAACTTCTGTTCTATCAACCTTATTTCCTGTATTTTTCAAAAATCTTGGATTGTCTACATTATTTACATAATAATATCTGCCACTTGATCCAATTCATTCAATCCTGAAACACTAACAAATGTTACCATCATGGCCACATGTTCTTCTGATTTTTCTCATTCTCTGACTTTTCATCTAGCACAGTTTATTCAGTAATAGTAGACTTTCAGTAACAGGATCACGAGTCACAACTTTTCTAATAATTATATATTGATTGAAAACAGTGCTCTGCAATCTAAATTTTTGACCCATCTAACAGATACTGTAGTAAAACAAACATTCTCACATCTAAAACCCATTCACTCCACCTCAACCGATCCCTTGCCCTAACCCTCCTCCTTTCTCAAGCTGCCCTTGAGCTTTTCTATTACCGCATGGAAAGCACCTCGCAGCCCCTGACAAGCGCAGCGGATCGACACTAAATCAGAAATCAGTGCCAGCCACAGATCTGAGCCACCATGAAGGTCACAGGCCCTACACTGCGTGTCGTCTCAATTGGGGGAGCAGGAGCAGACTCAGCTAGGGGTGCGTGTGTGTATGTGTGTGTTAACAGGGAATACACTCAAAGAAAGAGATTGTAAAGCTGAGGAAGAAGGTTTGGTTGAAGAGAAGGTCAGCATTATTGCAGAAGTCGACGCAGGAAAAAAATAAATAAACAAGAGGAAGAGAGGAAACTGTGGGCAGAAAATGCTGAACTGACCCAGAGGGTATAAAAAAGAATTACATCATAATTTTTTTTTATACAAAAGGAAACAACTGATAAAAAAAAGGATTTCCCTCACTAGTAGAGTTTTGAGACTTCTGATCTTGTGTTATTGTTACACACTGCCATCTAGTTGTACGAAGAGGAATGACGCTCATTTAAAGATCTGACCTGATTCCAAAATGTGTTTTAGCAATCTTGAATGTTTGAGCTTCATTGTGCAGACTGATGAATGTAAATAATTTGATAGTACTAGGCTGTTTTCATGTATATCTGCAGAACATTTCTTAAAGTGGAGCATAAAAAGCTTCATTTTTGAGTAATAACTGTTTAAAATAGTAAAAAATACATCCAGCTTTCCCAGATTAGTCTGTTTCCCTCATTTTCTCAACAGCAAGTAATTTTTGCTGTGGATTTGCAGGCATCTGACTTCTCTATGTACCAAAAAGGCAACCTTGGTTTTATTGGTTATATTGAACTAAATCTGCCTATATCTCTACTGAGCTTAAAAGTGCACTGAGACCCATAGGTTTGGTGTGACCAACATAAAGAAGTGATTTCACTTTTGACCGAAATTCAACATGTGTTACCTTTGTAACAGGATTCATATCATCGGGCATTGAGGTTGTTCCAAAGACTGACCTTGCTCAAGACCAGATTTCTGTCAGTCCCTGTTCGAGACGGAAATCCATAAATGAGAATCTCAAAGTAAAAAGCAAAACAAACAACAACAAAACAACCCCCCCGGATTAAGTTGTTTTTGGTTTCTACAGTTCCACTGCTATTTCTATCAAGATCTATGCTTTCAACGTGTGTAGCTTATTATTTTATCATTAATTGCATTTATATCGTTATTTATTTATATCGCTGAATTAACTGAATTGTTAATTCAGTATTTTTATTATTATTATTAATACATTTTAAGGTTTAATGTAACATTATGCTGAAAAGTAAAGCAACTTCGGAATGCAGATTTATTAGTTTTAAATAGGCATGGGTAGATTATTTTAAGCAAAACACACAAACGAATACAAACACTGACTGAGTGGATGCTGGGTTCAGTGTCGAAAAAGTCCATGAAATCATTAAAATGCGCAGCGGTCTAAATATATTTACTTCCCAATTATCATTCGACTTCAGTGAATCATGTCCATGCAAAGCTTCCGTAGTGCGAGTCACATGAACGGTTTGTTGTGGTCGTGACGGAAAACCTTTTGAAACATGTAGCTGAAAACTGCAGTATTAACGTGACTCTCTCAGTTCTGGCGAAATTAAATTATCTGTCCAACAAACCGAAGCGTTACCCACCGAAGCCTCTTCACAGTGAAAACGGCGAGAGGCTGTTTCTGTGTGACGCTGGGGACTTTTCAGATAGAGAAGCTTGTAACGTTAGCTAGCTGCCTTGTGCTTTGAGTTTTGGGTTCGTGTTCAGAGAAGCGTCTGTAAAATCTGGCTTCGCTGTGTTTGACCGGCTGACGTCATGCTCCGGTGGATTCTCGGTGGTCGGGAAGCTCAGAGCTCAGCGGAGGTAAGCTGAGCCTGGGAGCTCGTGTTTGCAGCATGTGATGATTTTATGAGTCTACCTGTGTAACTTATGGAAATATGCTGTAATTTGTCCCATAAACGCTCATTTCCCCCAAACTCCCCCAAAGCCTCATGTATTCCAAAGCAGATTGTACCTCCATGTTCAGCAAGCCTGTCTCACTATGTGATATAAATATCCACTAAATACAGGCGTAAACACTCACCGGTCACTTTGCTAGTTACACATTGCTAGTACTGGGTTGGACACCCTTTTACCTTTGTAGTTGTCACACACAGTTGCTGCCATCTTCAATTCCTTCACATCCCAATCCCATGGTAGACTGGGATTTGGTGACTGGAAACCATATGAGCACAGGAGCTTATTGTCATGTAAAAGAGACCATCTTAATGTGATCTGAGCTTTGTAACATGTTGTTTTCTGATGGAAGCAATCATCGGAAGATGTGTACACTGGGGCCATGAAAAGATGGACATGGTCAGCAACAATACTCTGATAGGATTTGATGTTTAAATGTTGATCACTTGATACCGAGGGACCCAAAGTGTGCCAAAAAACTATCCCCGACACCGTATCTCTGTGAAGATTCACAGTCATCCAGGTCATCCAGGCTCTTTTGACTATCCCCAGACCATTATATCACCACCAGACAGAAATATTCCCTGCTTTCAAGTTTTGTTTTGTTTTTTAACTCCCAAATTCTGACTTTACGATCCAAATTTTAAAGCAGAAATGGAGACTTATCAGACTGGGCAACATTTCATATCTGCTTCAAGGTTTAGTCTGTTGTGTTTTCAGAGGTGCTCTTCTACACGCCTTGGCTGTAATAAATGGTTGTTTGATTTGCCTTTATCCCCCTTTTAGCTCAAAGCAGTCTGGCTGTTCTTCTTTGATCTCTGACGTTTTCACTGCTGTTCACTAGAAATGTTCTCATTGGACATTTTTCTGTAAACCCTAAAGATGGCTGTGCAGGAAAATCCCAGTAGATCAGCAGTTTCTGAAATAGTCAGACCAGCATGTCCGGCACTCCACGTTCACTCACTTAAATCACTTTTCTTCACCCTTCGCATGCTCAGTTCAAACTTCAGCAGGTTGTTTTTACCAAGTCTATCTGCTAATGAATGCACTGAACTGCTGCCATGTCAATGATTTATTCTGTATTTACCTTAACAATCTGTTAAAAAGCAGTTGATAATAATAATAATAAAGTGATAAAGTGTTTTTTTGTTATTTTCAGTTTGATAAAAGACAAATAATTTCCTTGTTACTAAACTCAATGCTCAAAATATTTTATGCTGGCTTTATTCTCAAAGTAAGGCCAATATCAGAGATGTAGTATTTTAACATGGTGGTGTCAGACCATGCTTATACTTTGTGGACAGGACATAGACTGAAATGTATGATGGTTACTGAGTAGCCCACTTACATTACTATGAAGTAGAACATGAATTACCTATATAATATGTATATCGCTAGCTATTCCAAAACAGTTTAACCTATAAAACATAGGCCTTATCAGCTGTGTCAAAAAGGTATTTCAGGATAACAATGCAAAGTACTTCCATAAGAAACCTGTAATAGGCACTAAGTATTAAGCACGTTCATGAGTAGTAACAATAGCAGGGAAGTAATGAAACCCTCCACCCATCTTATTGTACATATGACAAAAAACTCCAACATATTGCCAGTTGGGATTTAAGTATGAGAAGCACAACAACTCACTCTACAGAAAAAGTAACAATTGAACAGCTGGTATATTTGTCATGTTTTTGATATAAAATCAGAATGCAGCTATGGCTATTCTTTTTTTGTAAGATGGGTAAAGTAACAAAAACAAAAGTGAATAAAATATAAATGCCAATTTGTATCCCTTAAAAATATATTTGCTTAGAAGTACAAGTTTGCTTTCCACTTCTTTCTTCCCGTACTCTTGTCTCTCCTGTCTACTCTCAGCCTCAGGGCTGGGTGTACAGCACCGCGGCCTGTTTGTCTCACTGCTTTCCCTCTTGTGTCTGCAGAAAAGCCCTGTGCTGTGCATTGGAGAGGAACAGCCCAAAAACTGCTTCACTGAGCTGCAGGTGCTGAAAGGACATTTTGACATTGTTCGATTTCTGGTGCAGATTGATGACTTCAGGTAAGCCGACCGCAAACGGCCCCCTCTCCCCTTCCCCAACCCTCCCTCTCGCCTCTCCTGCCCTCTCTTATCTCTCTTTCCCTCTATAACCTCTCTCCTCTCTACCCTTGGCTGGCCTCCATCCCACTATGATTGACAGGAGATCCTCACCTACAACAAACTTACAGAGCATGACAGGAGCCCAATCATCACCACTATGTGATGGTGTGTGCATGGTACAGTATAACCAAAGCCTTTTAATACTGTCCGTACACACACACACACACACACACACACATAAAGGTTTGCACCTGCTCTCCTCGTTTGCGCTGTATTGTGGAAGCATGCTACACACTGGGATGGTAGAGTGGACCTGCATAAGTGTAAGATTGGGATTTATACCCGACCTAAGTGTGTGTGTATGTCAGGGTGGAGGGGGGGTTGCTTTACGCCTGGTCTCCTCCAGTAATCACCTCCTCCTTTGGGTCTCGTCCTCTCTGCTCACAGGTCCACAGTTGGGGGCAAAGGCCAGAAAATTCTCTCCAGATTGCTTTTGAAGTCTGAAAATGTATCCTCAACACTTCCTCTCTTCTCATTTTGTCTCTGTTTTATCTGCTCATCCTGTCTGTTGGTTTTGGGAACAGGCAGCTTGGATGGTTCAGGGTCAGAAAGCAAGTAACGCGATAAGCCCCAGGACAGATGTATTTTTTTTTAACATTTCTCGGTGGAGATGAAGCTGCAGGAAATGATTCCTTGTATGAATAGGTTGTATCTGCAATTGACTAGTCGACCTGCTAAAGCAGAGTCCTGCCAATCCTACAATTCTCAGCTGAGGGGCCAGTGTGACACAGGAGTGTAAATTCAAGAAATAACTCTTACCTTTCTTCTCATGTTACCCAGATGTGCCTCAGCAGGGGATGATGGCCTTGTTTTGGTGTGGAATGTTGAGGTAATATGCTGCCAGTTTTTTTTCTTTCTTTCTGCGTCTTGCGAAATTGCACACAGCACAGTGGGACTAATTGCTAATTGCTTTTATTTTTGCTTGTCCGATTGCTAGACTGGGGAGAGGCTGCAGGAGCTGAGGGGCCATTCTCAGCAGATAACAGCCATAACCACCATCACCTGCAAAAATGAAGTCACAGTGAACACCTCGCTTATCACTGCCTCTTCAGACCGAAGCCTCAGCGTATCCTGAAACAATGCACACAAATGTACAGCAAGTGTTTCATGAGTAATTCATGACTTTGTGATTCAGGCTTGATTCTCCTTAATCCTGCTTGTCAGCTCTGGGACCCTGATACAGGCAACAGGGTCCAGACCATTTCAGATCTTCATTCTTCTGTAAAGGTAGCAAAAAACACCTTTGAAATCCCTAAAAACACACACACACACACACACACACACACACGCACACACACATCTTGCATCTGTATTATCAGCTATTTATTTTTGGAAGTGAAAATAACTCAGATAAAACTGAGGTCATTGTACTCGGCGCTGAAAAGCTTAGAAATATGGTATCTAACCAGATTCTTACTCTGGATGGCATTACCTTGGCCTCCAGTAACACTGTGAGGAACCTTGGAGTCATTTTTGACCAGGATATGTCCTTCAACGCACATATTAAACAAATATGTAAGACTGCGTTCTTCCATTTGCGCAACATCTCTAAAATTAGAAATATCCTGTCTCAGAGTGATGCTGAAAAACTAGTTCATGCATTTATTACTTCCAGGCTGGACTACTGCAATTCATTATTATCAGGATGTCCAAAAAACTCACTGAAAAGCCTTCAGTTAATCCAAAATGCTGCAGCAAGAGTACTGACAGGGACTAGAAAGAGAGAGCATATTTCTCCTGTTTTGGCTTCCCTTCATTGGCTTCCTGTTAAATCCAGAATTGAATTCAAAATCCTGCTCCTCACATACAAGGTCTTAAATAATCAGGCCCCATCTTATCTTAATGACCTTGTAGTACCATATCACCCTATTAGAGCACGTCGCTCCCACTCTGCAGGCCTACTTGTTGTTCCTAGAGTATTTAAAAGTAGAATGGGAGGGAGAGCCTTCAGTTTTCAGGCCCCTCTTCTGTGGAACCAGCTTCCAGTTTGGATTCGGGAGACAGACACTATCTCTACTTTTAAGATTAGGCTTAAAACTTTCCTTTTTGCTAAAGCATATAGTTAGGGCTGGACCAGGTGACCCTGAATCCTCCCTTAGTTATGCTGCAATAGATGTAGGCTGCCGGGGGATTCCCATGATGCATTGAGTTTTTCCTTTCCAGTCACCTTTCTCGCTCACTATGTATTAACAGACCTCTCTGTATTGAATCATATCTGTTATTAATCTCTGTCTCTCTTCCACAGCATGTCTTTTATCCTGTCTTCCTTCTCTCACCCCAACCGGTCGCAGCAGATGGCCGCCCCTCCCTGAGCCTGGTTCTGCCGGAGGTTTCTTCCTGTTAAAAGGGAGTTTTTCCTTCCCACTGTCGCCAAAGTGCTTGCTCATAGGGGGTCATATGATTGTTGGGTTTTCTCTGTATCTATGAAGCGCCTTGAGGCGACATTTGTTGTGATTTGGCGCTATATAAATAAAATTGAATTGAATTGAATTGAATTGAAAAATGGAAAACTGTGTATACACAGTTTTTTTTCCTACACTATTAATGCAATACTTCAGCTAAAGCCCTTAAATTAAAGCTGAGAGACTGCATCTCAGTTACATCGTCACTGTTTCATTTAAAATCCCCTGTGGTGGTGAACAAATGGTTTCTATTTTTCTATATTATGTCCCATAAAAACATATGGTCCTCTGCTGTATATATGGCAGAGGAATACATAATTTGCTCTCTGTGCAGATATTTCAGACTCACCCATTCTTAATGCAGCTGTTTACAAAAACTGCAGGATTTTGCTGGATGAGTTTGGACATATTATTTTTGGAACCAAGCTTGGGTTTTCAGATTTTTTTTTTTTTGATCAGAATAAAGTGATCTGACCAATCAGACCACGCATTTGGCAACCAGTGTGCACATAGCTCAAAATGCGCACCAATCCTGGATATACAAATAGTAAAATAATACCAAACTGCCCCACTGACATCTTCAAATATGTTGTACGAATGTAGTCATGATACAGCTTCAATTGCTGGATGAAACCGTGCAATTGTCTCTGTCGCTGCCTTCTTGTGAGAATTGGATGAATCCAGAATCTCAGTTTCTTCCTTTTCTTCATTAGAAACTTCAGGACCTGCTCATCATCTCTTGATGTTGGCATTTTTTTTTCCTTAGTGCCTTTCATAAGGACGAATTTTCCACCAAAGGATTTTGGTGTATATAGAAATTAAAAATCTAAAAATTAAAAAAAATAAATACATCTAAAATGATATTTCACATCCTGATCCAGCTGTGTGTCTGTCTCAGTGTTTGCTGGTGCTCGAGCGACTGTGTGTGTGGCTCTCTGGTGGGGAAGAACTATGCGTGTGGAATAGAGACTTTCAGCTGCAGTGTCAGCGACCCAACCACAGTGATACTGGTGAGAAAAAAATGTCCATCGCACAACCACATTTTTACTGTTACACCAACCGTGCTGGTCCCTGACGCTGATCAATGTTTTTGTGTTTTGACGTGTCGAAGGAATCACTGCTTTGATCGAACTGCCGAAGAACTACATAGCAGCTGCCATGGATAAAAAAATAAGTAAGAGCACAAAATATGGTGCGGATGAACAGATCAGTAGATTAAAAGTGCGTTATTTGAAACCAAATATTCCTTTGTCTTTGCAGTGATCTACAGCTTGACAGTTTCTGCTGATTCCTCTGTGTCAGCGGCTGAGATCCGCTGCCTGTCCGACCACCAGGATCAGATCCGAGCTCTTATCAACGTCAATGGTCAGTCTGAAACTCGGTGTGTCTGTTAGATTTTTAAGCTGCAAAGAGACTGCATTTTGAACCCACAGACCGTGTAAAAGGTTGTTGTAGCTACTGAAGATCTGTTATCTTGATTTAAAAACTAAAAAAACTAAAACGGGTCTGACAAAGATGTGCGTGTCTCACTGTTAAACTGCTTTCTCACTGGCTGTCGACTTTCCAATCACCAGCCGTTAGCCCATTAGTGGCCACAGATAATCCTCCTTGGTGAAACATAGTCCAAGATTTACAAAATAGACTTCACTTTTTATCCGAGATGGCCCAAAATGAGGAGCTGAGACCGTGAACTCCTTTTTACAGAGTATTTAAATCAGTAAGCTCTTTTCCTGTAGACTCTCTAGGACTGTTTGCAGCCACAGCTGCCATCACCTGGTCGCCAGGTTTGATACATTTAGAAGCTATGTCAACACTTTATTCTCACTGTGTTTGTAGCCCTGGACTCATGCCTTTTCCTCTTGTGTTCTTCAGACGGGCTCTTCGCCAGTGGGTCCCATATGGGCGAGTTGATCTTATGGAATGCGACTGATTGGAACCTCCTGGCCTATGAACACATTCTCTGGGAAGAGTCCCAAGCCTACAATCAGACTGAAATACGAATGGGGGCTCCTAAACCCAGCGAGATGTCCATTCAGCACCTGACCACCAATGGAAATGTGAGGACAGGAAAGGGCAGGATGGGCTTGTATACTGGGAATACTCTGTTGTTTTATTATCATTTAAAATGAGAACTTTCTGTTTGTGTGTTTTGTAGCTCATCCTTGCTGCTGTGGGCAGCGGTCTCTACGTCTACAGTGTTCAGACCAGAAGCGTGGTGGCCTACAGGAAGGTTGCCCATGACTCTAATGTGTTACACACCATGCTGCTGTCTGACAGGTAGGATCTTACACCTTTTCTAAGACTTCTTTTTTTTACCCTCTAGAACACACAGGGGCAAAATACTTTCTGAAAGGAAAACTAAACAACCCAATTGAAAATCAATAGCTGTAGCTTGAGCAGTTTGCACATGCACTCCACGGTGATCTGCGCTTACTTGAATACATTTATAAAAAAGAAACCATCAGAGCTCACTCTCTGGTTAGTATTAACTTTTAAGGGAATACTTTTGTATTTTGTATGTATTCATTTGTTTTTTCTTTGTTCTTTTGAAAAGTACTTGAGAGGTTTGTAGTGTAGTAAAAATCAGATAAGGGTAGCATGATGGAGTTTCTTTCAACTTGAAAGAAAGGCAGATATGAAATGAGGTCAAATGTAAAAAACATGGTACTTCCTACATGCTGACCATAGACACTACAGTTGTAAGAATCATAGTGTCTAAGTTATACCTGCTGTTGGTTGTGGTTGGGGTGACCCTCCAACTCACAGCTCATCTTCATAACCGAACAACTGCAGATCAAGATGGTTGAGCTGGACTTTGTCCAACTGAAGGATGAGAGTCTGGTGATTGCTATGACGGCAACGTGATTAGATTACTTGTGGGGAAACGTTAGACACAAAGGATCAGTGATAGCTTAGTACAATTTACTCAACTTTCAAGAGGGAGTGAGACTGACTCTATAGTAACATGTTCATGCTAGAGTAACATGTTCATGAGCAGTGACTGTTAGCCAAACTAATTCAGAGAAGCAGGTCAGCACTGTAATGTTATTAAAGTCTGAGTTAGCTGCAAAACTAAAAACAGTCTCAGTCAGGTTCATAGGTCAGGACATATTTTACTTAATTCTTAAGGCCATGTACAGTACCAGTCAAAAGTTACTTTTATCTTACCAAAGTTTGCTGATTTTACTTCTTGTTTTTTGTCCATGGTTTTATACAGGGCACCAACAAATTCCATAAGTCTTATTGTATTAAGGATCTAAATGTGCAAAATAAGTAGTAACTACAACTTTGAAATAAATGCGGTGGAGTAAATCTCTGGAAGCTGCAGGTATGAAAGACTGGGCTTGTAGACAGTTTAAAAAGATATCTTCCAAATATAAAGATTATGGAAAACTAAACAAGCAGTCATACAGTCAGCTGATGTTTTATCTTGTTCTTAACATATTGTCTTGCTGTGTGAAAGAAACTTGTGGTGGAGCTGAAATAATTGCTTTTCCTCTGAAGTTGTTGAACAGGTGTTTTGATAAAGGACACTTTAATGGAGTTCCAGGCGCTCAAATCAACTCCAGGCTGAAATATTTTCTCTCTTTCACTGAGTCAGTCCTCATGTAGTTCAGCTGTAGCGCCAATACTGCCTTCCTGCTGTTTTCATCCATAACACTAAGGGAAGCCTCATTATTCCTGCTTTATGTTATGTTGAACCCTCATAGACTGAATCTTAAGGCTTTCTTGGCTTCTGTGCCTTCTCTACTGTGAATCAAGCTTCTGTTTATTACCTAAACATTAGTAGATTTATGCCTACAAGACAAGATGGCCACATGATAAATATGTAGGGAGTCATATCTTTCACTGATAAAAGATTTTTTTGGACAGCCATGATCCAGTGCATTTTTAATCAAATTTAATAATTAATAGTTTTGTTTTCAATATAATTATCTAGCAGTAAATCAGCCTGCGACTATTATTCAAATAGCTGTTGCTATGCAGACAATCTGTGTGTGTATGTGTGTGACACTGCCTCTGTTTTAGTGAACTGATGTCCTGCTCTGAAGATGGCAGTGTGAGGATGTGGGAGATCCAAGACTTGCCTTTGCCGGCTGAACCAGCTTCTTCAGGTGAGACACACGCACACACACACACACACACACACACACACACACACACACACACACACACACACACACACACACACACACACACACACACACACACAGACACACACACTGCTAAAACTAGATTCTCCATGATCTATTACTTACTTAAGTATAAATAATTATGACTGGAAACTTTAAAGACTGAGGAATGTGTGTGTGGAGGTGGGAGTGCTGTAATGTTGGCCAGACGTGGTGTATATCAAATAAAAGTGGTGTGTAGCAGGTTAGCACAAGTCAGTGTTCCTGTCACATCATTATTATGACGTTTAGAGCAGACCTATTAGTTACTATTCTGACAGTCATGGTAATGCTGTTTTTAGCCTATCCTGTCATCTCTACCCGTAAACACAGAAAATATATTTTTAACAGCAATATCATCAGCAACAAGTATAGTTTTTGGGTTTTATATGTATAATCAATATAAAAATGTAAGTTAGTCCTTGGGTATCCTGTAACAGTAATTTTCTGTCCACACGACAGGGTTCTTTGGGATGTGGAGTTTTGGCCGTTCAAACAAACAATCTGGTCCTCCTTCGAAGAAGGTTATAGACATTCCCAACATTAGGATGCTGGAGTTGACTGGAGATCTGATTGGACACTCAGGAGCAGTCCAGGTACATAAGGCTTAAACTAAAGTTCTTTCTTATAATTATGTAATGTCAGGGCTGCAGTAATGTCTTTTGGACTTATTTCAGATGTTCGTAAGTTTCAAGGAGAACGGTTTGGTCACATGCTCGGCGGACCACCTGCTCATTCTGTGGAAGAACGGAGAAAGACAGTCTCGTCTCCGCAGCCTGGCCCTTTTCCAGAAATTGGAGGAGAGGGGAGGACTTTGACATTTATGTCACTCGCTTTAAAAAAAAGTTGGGAGGTTGATGCTTAATGGTGTTCACAAATGATTTAAATGTTAGTGTAATGGTTGGTGTTTACATTTATTCACTTTGCCTTTGGACTGAAGATGTTTATTACCTTAAATTCTATAAACTGTCTGTAAATACCTCATCTTCCAAATGTAACAGTACTTTTGTTTCCACACTGGAGTGTTTGAGCACTGTGATGCTGACATAAGTCATTTTGTACCAAACACAGTCTGTTGTGGTTTTACATTAGTACAGCCCAGTTCAATTCTTGTCCAGGCTTTACTGTAGATCTACATTTGTGCCTCTTCATGTTGTGTAGGTCTGCTTCCATGTGCCAAGAAGCACTGTTGTGATCATCTAGTAGTGCTATGAGAGGAAGGTTCAGCAGCTTATACATGTAATCATTTGCACTATTGTTGCTGTTTTTGTGTGTTTGTTTGGGTTTTTAATATAGTTTGACAATATGCTTCTTTGTGTTTTTGAGAGTTATGAGAATGACAGTGCTTTAGCAGTGGCATCATTCGATAATGCTTGTATTTTTCTACTATGCATTATCACTTTTTAATTATTGCCATGATTATGCAGTGTGTCTGGAAAGTATTTGCAGAACAGGTTCCACATGTTTTTCCTGTTACAGCCTTATTCCAGAATGAATTGAATTAATTTTTACTTCAAAATTCCACACATACTACCCCATAATGAGTGAAAAGAGTTGAAATTCTTGTGAATCTATGGAAACTAAAACAATGAAGATATAAGATTTATATAAGTATTCATGGCCTTTACCTCAGAAACTGGTATCGATGAACAGATTGGGAAAAAAGAACCATATCTGCAGCATTAAAGGTCACAGTGAGCTCAGTGGCCTCCATCAACCATGAATGGAAGACATTTGGAACCACCAGAACTCTTCCAAGAGTTGGCTGCCTGGCCAGTCTCAGCAATAGTCAGGGAGTTCACCAACGACCCAATGGTCACTGACAGAAATCCAGCATTGCTCTATGGAGAGAGGAAAACTTTCCAGAAGGACAAGTATTTCTGCTGCACTCTACCCAGGCCTGTATGATAGAGTGACCAGATGGAAGTGATTGCTTAGTAAAAGGCACATGATAATTCAGCTGGAGTTTGCCAAAAGGTACCTGAAGTGCTCTCAGATGGGAGTCCTTCCTTTTTATCAGATGAGAAACAAAATTCTCCGGTCTGATGAAACACAGATTGCACTCTTTGGCCTGAATGCCAAGCATCATGTCTGGAGCATCAGGTCTTTTAGTTGCCCAACCAGAGTCCAGACCGGAACCCAAACATCTCTGGAGGGATCTGAAAATATCTGTGCGCCAACGCTCCCAACCAACATGATGGAGCTGCAGAGGTGCTGCAAAGAAGAAAAAAGAATGACAGAAACGTTCCCTAAAAAGGTGTGCCAAGCCTGTAGGGTCACACTCAGAAATACTTGTGGGTGTAATTCTGTCAAAGGTGCTGCATGTTATAACTTTTTAATAAGTTTGCTAGACTTTTAAGCTTTTTTTTTTGATTTGTTATTAAGGGGTGTTGTGTGTTAAATTATGTATGAAAATTAATTTTATCCATGTTGGAATATGGCTGTTTCATGTGGAACAGATTAAGATGCTATTATTACTTTCCAGATGGACTGTAATATATATAAAATACAGAATTGGCACATTATTGCACTGATGAACTGATGGACATCAGTTTTATTGATGAGAGGAAAATTTGCAATTGATGAAGGATTTTCTTAAAATATAACAAGCTGTTATACAATCTGCTTCTGGCTCAGTAGATTCAAAGCAAAGTGTTCTGTCACTGGCTGTAGTCAAATGTAACTGAGCTCATCATATTCTGCTTGTTACTGCTCATGGAAAAGACTGTCTGACATTTAAATCTGAAGTATTTAAATTGTCTGTGTGAATAGAAATCTTTATCATATACTAGCAAAAATATCTTCTCATAGTCAACGATAGCAGCTATGAAACATTCAGAGGTGGAACTGCTTTTCAAGTCACCTTGAAAAACAGCAGGAGCACAATAACATCCACAATAAAAATGTATGAAAGCAAAATATGTAGAAAGCTAAAGCAAAAATAATATTGGCTTTAAAAATCTCGTAGTTGTACAAAACATAGGAAAAAGTCTTGGGAGCATCATCACCGACTCAGAACTGTAGCATAATAGTGTGTACCACCTCTAGAACACCACTAGATGGAAGTCAAAACAGAAATCCCCCCCCACTGGAAAAAAGAGGCCAAATGTCTTCAGCGTGAATTTTGGTTGCAGGATTCAAGCCGAAGTAAAACTGCTTAATCAAAAACCACGAACGAGAGAGAGATGCTGGCTCTGCAGCTCCTTCACACCTTTGTCAGCCCAATGTGGGCTTTATTTAATCAACACGTCAACTAAAGGACTTGATGCACTGCATCTTGATCACAACATGTTTTGTACAACATTATATTATAAAAATACATCCCAGCTGTAGTTTATGTCAATTAATGTCTCACAGATTGGAGATGGTGGACAGTTTTAGTTAATTTTGGAATCTTTTTTAAAAAACATTAGTAGTAAATACCTTTAAACAAAATACACATAACTTATTCAGTGAGATTTCAGGATGCTGGTAAGTGAATCCTTTTATTTTGTAAAGATGTGTCGTTTAGATTTTGTCCTCCAACTTTTGGGAAGAAGGCAAACATTTCAGCTTGAAAGGATTCCTGTAAAACATCTTTGTGCCAATAACGTAACAACTTTATATTGAAAGAACTTTTTAATTGTCTCTCACAATACAACTTTGTGTTTGACAGAAAACATCAAAATAAGACCAGAGGGAGCAAAATACATTAAACCTTTTCAACAAACATGGCGGCTCTTACGTAAAGCTTTTGTAACTACTATGCTTGAGGCAGTAACATCTTTGAAAACATTACAGTTCTCATGGCCAATAACCCTCGTACTCCATACATGATCATTTTCTAATTATTGTTATGGTTGTAAATGATACAAAAGATAGAACTGGCACGTTCTTGCAGTCACGGCCAACAGTTTTATTGATGAGAGGGAAATCGAAATCTCTGTAAGTGATGAAAGCTTCTCTTTATATAACAAGCTGTTACACAATCTGCTTCTGGCTCAGTAGATTCAAAGCAAAGCGTTATGTCACCTGCTGTAATCGAATGTAACTGAGCTCATCATATTCTGCTTGTTACTGCTCATGGAAAAGGCTGTCTGACATTTAAATCTGAAGTATTTAAATTGTCTGTGTGAATAGAAATCTTCATCGTATACTAGCAAAAATATCTTCTCATAGTCAGTGATAGCAGCTATGAAACATTCAGAGGTGGAGCCACTTTTCAAGTCACCCTAAAAAAACCCAAACAAACATAACTTTGGAAATTAACAGCAACACATAACATCCACAATAAAAAGGTATGAAAGCAAAATATGTAAAAAGCAAAGCGAAAATAATATTGGCCGAGTATTTACAAGAACAGCAGATACATTAGGTAGTTTACAGTGTATTGCAACAAGAGCAGAGCTACACAGTGAGACGTAACAAGATTAAGGCGTTGATTAAGACCTTCATCGTCAGCATAATGACAACATCAGTGTGAATACATTGAACATGGAGGTGAACAAACAAGGAACGTGCGTTTGATCCAACTGCACCTGGTTCAGCTTCTGTCGTTAAAAATCTCGTAGTTGTACAAAATACATGGAAAAAGCTTCGGGGGCCGTCAACACTGACTAACTCAGAACTGTAGCACAGACTGTGATGCATCAGGCCAAATATCCTAGTTTTAAAAACATCTAAAACACATATGGCTTTTCTTCTTTTTGTGTTTTTTTTAATTTTAATTTTGTTTTTATGTATAGAGGAGGAAATGTTACAACAAAAATACTTGTGTTCTGAAAAAATGACCAAAGAATAAGGCACCTTAAAGAGCTCTCTGTGCCTTTGGTTAATACTGCTTGTTGTGCGTCTCCTGGATTACCACGCACATACTTGCACATGCAGCTGAGCTGGACAGTTGGGACATGAACTGGTAATTACATAGGTTCACCACAGTAGTAGCCTATAGATATCTGGATATCGCCATTTTGAGTTTTTGAATTTGTAAAATAATTTATTATGAAAGTCTTTTAAAGATTCTGCTGCTGGCAGTAGTGGATTCCAGTGCTGTCTTCACCTTTTGATATTAAAGCTTAACAGAGGTGATCTTAAATATCCAAGTCTAGTGACTAGTATTATTATAGTAGTATTCCATCCTCAGTCATAGTAGGATGAAATATAACACTGAACCAATTCCAGTCCAGCCACCTACACCCTTTCACTTTGTTTGCACTTTGTGGAGGCCACATTAAGTGCTGTTCCAAGCCAACAAGCCTTATGTGGGAATGGGCTCTAGAGTCCGCAAAACACCAAGTGTGCACCTGTGCTGACTTACTCGCTACATGGAGGAAACACACTTACAGATATGAAGGACTGTTTGAAGACTATCTCAGTATGAAAAATACTTTTGTGGAAGTTTTCTACATTTGTACATGTTTTTAAAAGTGCATCTGAATTTATTTGTTCTTATTTTTGTTGCAACAAATTCTAATAACAGAGAGCAGTATGTAAAATCACAATAACGACCTGGAGCATGTTAAAAAATGCCTGAATCAAACTGAAACAATCACGGCGTATTTTCCAATATGTGATGGACATATTAATACATTCATCTCATAGCGGCGCACATCTCCAAAGGAGCTGTTTGGAAGTACCTGTTTTCGCCTGAGAAAGGTGAGGGCATCCCAGACTTTTTCCGCTTTATTTCTGCCCTCCTTCATAATTAACAGACTCTTCCACACAGTGGAAGTGCCAGATTGAAATTGGGCCTTTGTGTTGGTTTGATTTGATTCACGGACAACATGACAAATTTAGAGTCTACCACCTGTAGATGGAAGCCATATCATTCAAATGACACCCACCCCACCGAAAAAGGGGCCAAATGTCTTCAGTGTGAATTTTGGTTGCAGGATTCAAGCCTAAGTAAAACCGCTTAAGCAAAAAACACAAACGAGAGAGAGATGCTGGCTTTGCAGCCGTGCTTTTACAATCTAAACACGGCTCAGCAGCTCCTTCATACATCTGTCAGGTCTTCATTTCATCACTAAAAACATGTCAACTACAAAACCTGACACACTGTACCCCGATCAATAGCGAAGCATAGGCTCAAATAGAAAGCCTGTAACTATGTTGTTCAAATACTCGCAAGTCAATCTTTTTTGGGGGGAGTGAAAATGTCTACAGTTAGTGTCACAAAGCTATGAGTGTAACATCTGATAACTAAATAGCTCTGATACAGTGCAATTCTGTCCCTCCATTTGTTCTGACATGCAGGTTTGACAAGGATCTTCATTATCCTCACTAGCTGCTTTCACAGTGCACGTAAGATGGTGATGTAGAAGAAATGACAGTAGGTTATCAGGTGGCATTTTACAAGGTATTCTGCAGCTATATGATCTCAGGATCCAGCATTTGTCACGAAAATAGCCCTACAATCGGCAATCTGAGGACTGCACCCTGGTACATAGGTAAGTACTCCTGGAAGTGCCCTTTCTTTAAGATTTTGTCTGAACAGGGCAAATGGACAGGAATTGAAGGGAATTTGGTCCCAGACACAAGTCTCTACGTTGTTTCACAGCTAATGCAAAGATTAATTCGAGCTAAGCACCTTTTACTAGCTGGAACTGTGAAAAAGGAAGTATGGAGATTTGCACTCACTTGTACTAAAATGCATGCCCAGATCACTTCAGATTCTTGTTTTCAGTCAGTGCCTCTGGCAATTGTCACGTTTTACTATCCATATTTCTTGTATAGCAGTATACAGATACAGAAAGGAAATATTTGCTTTAAAGAAAACTTCCAAAAGCAAAGTCAACAAAAAGGGAGTTCAAAATGTAAGATGTCATGATTAGCTAAAGTGCAGGTTTCTGTTGTATTAAACTGTATGGTACAGATTGTCAGGTGACCCATGAGGTCCACACTGTACCATGGAGGTGCTATCAAGATATACTTTAGGGGGCCATAAAGTGGCAACAGGGAGACAGCCTCCAATGACCACCTGTTCTCTACTGGTACCACTTCCAGCTAGAACCATACAAGAGGCTGTGATTTGAGATGGAAACGGCATATCTGTGTTCTTCCGATTACAAAATTTTCAGGCCGTATCCAGGAACCCCTGAGAGGTCAGGAACTTCTGTCAAATCCCAGCTGAAAAGAGTAACTGTTCCACCGCAGGGCTTCATTCACTGTCCTACCCTGCTTGGAGTGATATATGTAATGAGGGGATGTGGACTCGGTCACGAAGGAGGCGGAGGACGTAGACTCTTACAGTTCATCTCATCCAAGGTCTTCCAGTATTTGTAGTTCTCTGACAGGTGTTCCATTAAGCCAGGAAGAGTGGCAAAGGCTGCAAGGAGACACATTGAAGTTGGTAGAATTAAAAACAAACATGGCTACACAGATGTGTGTTGTTAGGCAGATTTCAGTCATAGTAACTAATTATAAATTCAAACCATTAAATCATTGAAATAATATTGCACAGATCCTCTTGGTTTCACCAAAATTGCTCATACAAAAGACAGTGGACGATATCCTGTGATATCTGGCACCAAAGTGTGAAAGGCAGGAGATAAAACTGTCCATGGTTTGGATTTGATTTTCCATTACATCCCACAATTTCTCAATCAGAACATTTGTAGGCCAAATCATCATCTTGACTTCTTTGTAATCTTCCTCAAACCACTTTTGGACAAATTTGGTGTGTGTAATAGGTAATGTGTGCAGTGCCTTTTTCTCATAGTTCCATGGTTTTCAGGTAAGCAGTTCATCTAGCTGTCCATGTGATGAAAAAGAAACATCACATTTCTCATACACGGCCATTACTTTATGATCCAGTTCGGACATTGGTGGCATATTTGGTGATTGATTAGGTAAGCATGATCACTCTGACTGGTCTGCACTTATATAGCCCCACACACATTACTCTGACACCTTTGTCATACAAGCAGAATTAAGAAATAACCAGACAGACCAGCCTTCACTCCCCACAAGTGTGAGTTAGTGTTCGCCGCCAGTGACCATGTCACAGATTCACTGGTTTTCTGTCCATGGTTTGTTTTTTGGCACTGGGATCTAAACAATAAATACCAGGGACACAACAAAGGAACTGCTGTTTCGAAACCTTCTGCCTTCCAGCCTTCACAAATCAGCCCTTGTCACAGACTCACACAAGCTGAGAGACTATTTGTTGACACCCCTTCAAGATTCAAGATTTACTTATTGTCATTCAGCACTACCTCAAAGACGCAATGCAGAATGAAATTACGTAGCACAAGCTTACATAAGACATATAAAAATGTCAATACAGTTAAAAAAAAGGCAACTATAATAAATAAATAAATACATATACAGTCAGTGGTACATATTTAAAAAGCACAAATAAAAATGCTGATTGCACTGAAATTTTTTTATTGACCGATTGGTAGAGTATAATAATCTAGGGAATAGAAGCTGTTTTTGTGCTGTTCAGCAGTTTGATGGCTGGTGGAAAGCGCCTGAGGTGCGACCTGCTACGATACCGTCTGCCTGAGGGCAGAAGTGAGAACAGGCTGGAGTTGGGGCGGAAGGTGTCCCTGATGATGTTTTTTGCTCTGGATAAGGAGTGTTGTTTGGCTGGACCCTCAATAGATGGCAGTGTGACCCTAATAGTCCTCTCAGCTGATCTCACCACTCTTCTCAGGGCCTTTTTGTCTGAAGCACTGCTGTTCCTGTGCCAGAGAGAGATGCTGCTTGTCAACACACTCTCAATGGTGCCTCTGTAAAAAGTGGTGAGAACCCTGGCAACCTCTGGTCACTTAGGAAAAATGTCTACTCTCTGACTAGTTGGCAAATAGTTGTTGGAGGTTGTTGTCAGTTACTGGAAAGGGACAACATCAGCCTTCAGCATTAAAAGCTGCAAGGTGCAAAGGGTGCAACTAGAAGGCATTCTGGTTGTCCTCAAAACTCTTTACAGTTTGATTAGTTTCTTTGTAGTGTTTGCAGACAAATCCATGTCAATCAAAGCATTATCAGAGTGCTTTTTATAGCTATGTGCAATTTCTTGCTAGCAACTGGCAATAACCTTCAGCAGCTGGTTGTGGAATATGCACTTTTCCTAGCCATTTCTGGTTACCAGTGGGTCACTGAATGGTCTCTTGGCCTGAGCAGCTGGGGCGTTAGCAAGCGCTTTCACAGCTACTGCCAGCAACCGCGCGCAACTGGTCTCGGTATATGTTTTTTTTCCCCCAAGTGACTGGCCTCTAGGCCCCTATCCCTGTGTGACTGAAGCCTAAGACTGCAACTACAAAACTTACTGTTCCCGTTGACACTGTAGTTTTTATTCATTTCACCTGACAGTGGTTTTAAAAAAATGTGAAACATATATGGTGACAGATGACAGCTGGCAAAAGATTAAAGGGACACCTGCAGATATAGCCTGGTTGGTCATATGTCTCATATCTATAAAAGTAATTTTAATGTATCAAGTCTCAAAATATCAGATTATTCAAAGAACCATGAATAATCCCAGTAGAGAGAATGCAACAAACACATATGTAAATTATATTTTCAAAAAACAAAACAAAAAACAAAGTAACAAACAAACACACACACACACAGACACACAAAAACAGGAAATCAGGGATAAACACCTACATTTGCCACTGACTTCCTGTTATCATTCCACATGGACTGTTAACATTTGTAAGCAGGCTATGTGCAGTCAGTTTGTGTACAGCTGCTAATGCTACATAGACTCTACAATGGTTCTCCCACATTAAAGGTCAGCTGGGGCTCAAAGGTCTCTCTGCCTCTCTCTCTCTCACACACACCCACAGCCTGAGGCACCACAGCTTCGGCTTGTGTTGTTTACATCCTTGTTTCCGGCGTTGTTGATGAGCCACACTGCATCTGTGGAACTAACAATGACCCCTGCCTTGTCCTGACAGTGACCCTGGTGAATTGAAAGAGGCTGCATGTGTGTTTTTGTGTTTATGTGCAAGTGAAGTTCTGCTCGGCTGCTTGTCGAGTGATTGTAGCCGACCCCTCCACCCTCATCCCTGCCACTATTTCCCTGACTTCCACTCCCCTGATACTCTTGTAATTTCTCCTCATCCCACTGGCGTTTGGAATCTTTCCGTGACATCAGAGCTGACAGTAAACAATCTGCCTCTCGGGGAGACTATGCTAAGAGGGGAATTCAGTGGGAATGAGGAACTAGTACAAGCAGCATACTATCCCGTTCCACTCATCATCACTTTCTCTCACTATCTCTTTCCTGTCATTTTCTCTCTTGCAATCTACTAAGAAAAAAATCACTGACGGCAATAAAAGAGGCCAGGAATCAAGATGGCACTGTCAGAGGTTTTGTTTTAGTTGGACTGAAATGCCTAATTGTTTCAATTATTGCATTTGAGTTATGGAACAAACTGGAAATGTGGGAAGTGATTCAGAGGTCTTAACCCAGACTGGTTTAGTGCCTGTCCCCCAAGAAAGGTTACACTGAGCAGACACAACATTGCAGTAAGTAACATTAATCATGTTACAATGCAATTTCCTGTTGGGACAGGGTAGGTCCTGGCATTCATGCAGATGTTACTTATCCCCCTATCCAAAATCAAGTGGGATAATGCGCCCCACCACATGCACAAATACAGCTTGAGGAACATTAGAGCTGACCATAAGGGTGTAGCAGGAAGCAAGATTAATAGGTTAGTGAGCTACGACGAGCTTAGAGGTAGAGTCTTCTGTGTCATGAAAGTGGCTCCCTTTCTACCTGGCTAAATCACTATGGTAACTTATGCTGAACAGACAGCTGGAAGAGTCACGTTTTCATTAACGCTTTTATTTTCAGCATATTTTCTCTTGTAGGTGAATAAGTTTTACATGTGCAAGCTGTTAAGCTCTACCTTACTAATGCAACAAATGAAGCCCAGCTGTAAAGTTAGAGGAGAACAAACTGTTCAGTGATGATAACAAACTGGAGCAAACTGCACTCATAGTAATGATTTTGTGCAGCAGAAGAGTTATATGTGAATGCGCTCAGATCCTGAAAACTAAAACCTGGCTTAACAGAGAAAGCAACCATTAATACATAAATCAGCAGCCATTTGAAGATATTAATGGGGGAGCTTCTTTACACTGAAATCAAAGCAAGGTTTATGGTTCAAACAGAAATCATCATCTAGGCTGATGAGCCGAGCCACTGCAGTCTTGCTGTTTTGGAAAAGGATAACTGCAGGACCCTGCACACTCACTGGCTAACAATTTGTGATTGATCCGTTGTTAGCATACCCTGGATAATTCTCCTTTTTCTGATCCTGAAAAATTAAATTTTTCCTGTTTTAGAAATTTTTTCTTAAATGGCATGATAAACCTCTCTGTGCAGATCAAAGACTGTTTTGCTGAAAGGGTCCTGAGCCACAGTATTTCCTAATAATAACCATATTTAAGAAAGTGTATATGTTTTATTTCAACATGACCTGACACTTGTGACTGACCACACAAAGTTATTAGGAAAGTGTCTACTGAGATCACAGCACAAGAGAGCAGAGGGCTGTTTTCCCATGGACCTCTATGTTACCAGAAGTTGTTTTGCGGAGGCGTCGCATCCTATTGACCACGGACCGGTTTATATATACTGTATATACTATATATATATATAGTATATACAGTACACGGACTGGCCTTTAAGGTGTCGCGGATAAATACAACAAAATAAAACCAGTACCGGTACCAAAAAAATAAGATTTATTCATAACACACGGGAAAAGACCCAGGGAAACCGAGTTAACGATAACGCTGTCAAGTCGAAGCCTTGCAGGCTCAAAGTTTTGTATTATTAATGGATTCATTCAAAGCACCTTCAGGCAACTGTTGTTGTGATTTATTGCAAATTATTAGGGGCTTGGCTGCTCTGTGAGTGACAGGTGGTTGCTGTTTTGTCTTGTTTGGTATATAAATTTACAGTTTAGGATTTTCAGTCGCCAAATTTAGTGTTCCAGTTAATATCAAGTTGATTTATGGATGCAGCTTTCTATTATTTCACTCAAATCTGGCCTTTTCTGGCATCCCAAAAATGAACAAACAAAAGAAAAAAAACCTTTTATGTCATGGTCCGGGTGTGTGGCTGTAAAATTCCTGAAGGTCTGGACCTCCATGGTATCCACCCAAGGGCAGGGCCAGCCTCCCTCACCTGTAGCTGATTGAGGCAATCAGGTTGGAGATTTAAGCTGCTTGCTGACACTGCTTCCTCACTAGTTCGTCAACTACCCTATTTACTCCTGGAAATTCCATCACACTGAACCACTCATCTTGGAAATCTGGTTAACCCGCCTGCTTTCAGAATCATCTCCTTGCTTCACCTGCCTGCCTTCCTGCCCTTGCACCACCTCGGGACCTTCACTGCTCAGGACAGCTGCCACACACCACCAAACCCACCTAGACCGCACCACCTCTCCTTCAATGCTTCCATCTCCCACCTGCACATACATACCTAATCACCAGCCAGCTGCCATTGCTTTCTTGGACCTGTCCCCTTGCTTATCCCTTTCCCCTGGCCAAGACCCTCACGCCCCATGTGTCAAGCCTTAAGTCAGGTATTATCGTAAACGTAATTTTTGTGCTAGTTAATAAACCTTTGTTAAACCCTTTCCTCAGCCTCCGCTTTGGGCTTTCTGCACGTGGGTTTGATTTTTGGTACTCGGCCTCCGGCCGTTTTGTGACATTTTAAATGGTGGTCTATGAACCAGTCAGCGACTGTCCAGCTTATATTACTAGTTTTTAACTTTGTCACAGTCTTTATTTTGCAATCTGAGCAAATCTCACCAGTTTCTGTTGATGACAGTGTTGTCGGGAATGCATTTTTTATTTTATTTTATCAATCTCACATCCACAGAATGTATTTAGAAACAAGAGAACAAGACTGCTTGGACTAACAGAAGCAGGCTGGTAACTTTAGGACATTTAGTAAAGATTACAGTCACATGTAGAATGTGAAACAATTTTCACTTCAAGAGAAAAGATGTGAAAGATCATTTGGGAAATGGTCTGAGTGAAAGCATTAGAGGAATCCTTAGCAAGCAAATGGCTTCTTATAGAACAACAGTTACTTTTGTTCTGTGAAAGTAAACATTTAAACTTGTTAAGCAGCAAGTCCCAATCTATGATTTATGATCCTGACCTTTTAGCTGCACAGTCAGACTTAATATGTGTGTAAATATAATACTCCACTCTATTGAAAATGACTAAGAAGACTGCGTGGAGAACCACCCCTGAGAGAGAAACACAGAACACAGTTGAATTTTTTGCTCTTACCATCCCAGGCGTCAAACATATCAGTGATGAAGTAGTCTATGAAGGAAATCTGAGATTTGGGGACACTGCAGGTGTTCCTGTCGAAAACGGGCATCACCACTGGCAGCCCTTGTCTCTTCTCCTCATCTGTCTGCAGGGAAACACACATAATTCAATAAACAGGGAGCTTAGACGGCAGGAGGCCATTTATCTAATAAAGTATGCAAAGTGATTAAGCAAAAACAAATAAAATTAAATGAACAGTTGACTATCTTCACAGTTATGATTCTGTTCTAAGCTTTAAACCCGCTATTAAACTAAGCTGTTTTACTGCTGCTCCCACACCTGTGCAAAGTACTCCTCAGAGATCCGTCCAGCCCACTCGATGCAGAGCTCGAGTGGTCTGCAGGGGTTTGCCACATCTGCACACTTGATCAGCATCCTCTTTATCAGCAGACGATTCTCTGGAGAGTTTCTGATGTTGGCCTGGCCCTCACAGTCACTGTTCATGCTCTGTGGGAAAGACACAGCAGATATAAGCATCTGGGACATACAGAAAACTGAAGGACATAAGACACACAAACACATATATTGAGACATATTGTCTCATCACATATCTGTTTTGTAACTCTGATTTCTAATAACTTCCTGGAAAGTTTCCTGGAAAGAGCTAATGTGGAACAATTTGTATTATTTGCAAAAAAAAAAAAAAAGAAAGAAAAAAAAGAAAAAGAAAAGAAAACCAAACAGGAAGTGTTGCTCTTTATCTCCCCAGGCCTTTATCCTTCGGCAGACTAAGCAAACTACTGCTGAGCAGTTAATCAAATTTTAATCTCAGTCACAGTTTTCCCCTCCAGTATTCAATACATGAGGTTTTGGGAGTTTTTGCAGCAAAAGAATGATACAAATTAAAACTAATCAAATTTAAAATTGATATTTCATTTCTTGTCCTTCAATAAACACTCCAGTTTCAAAGATTAGAACATTCTGGCTACAATATTTCAGGCTTTATGGGGTTAACACATATATAATACTCGAGATAAAAGAATTAATTACAACAATTAATAATTCTTTCTTTTAAAAAGTTTAATACATTCAATATTTTTCCAAAATGTATACACCTTATTATTTGCTCTTACTGAGTGTCTCTGAAGCTATCTGACACTTACACTCGTGCTGGTCTCCTCTATGGCAGCCATTGGCTTGTTGATACTGTTCACAAATTTGCTGACGTGCTCAAAGTGTCTGGTCATCTCTGTGGCAAGCACCATGTCTATGATGGCCTGTCGCAGCGTTCGGAACTGAGTCCTGTATGCAAAGGGTAAAATAAAATCAGCATCTATTCACATTCTGCATTGTTGCTGCATGCTAATGTAAATCAGCTGTGACTAAGAAGAAAACAAAAAGAAAAAAAAAAAAACAGGTGTGCTGCTTCTACTGACCTGTCGATGTTCTTGAAAATGTTGCTCTTGCTGTCACGGACAGTGAGCTGGAAGGCGAGGGCTGCGTGGTGGCTCTCCAGAACGGCCGTGTCATTGTAGAGTATGGCCAGTTCACTACCTGCATTACACAAGAAGGAGTTGGTCCTGCCTGGGTGGTCCACATCGTGGACTGCTGCTGCTATCAGTGCTGCCACCTCATCCAGCTGGTCCAGACTGCTCTGAAGAAAACAGTGGAAACAAAAGGCCACATCAGTACTGGACTGCTCTGCATATATGGATGCGAGACAGAACTTGCTGGAATAGGTCCTGGCATCTCTGTTTAGATTGCTCCCCTCGTGTTCCAAAACCAGTAGCAGAAAATGATGGATGGATGGATTTAATTTAATCTATATAATGAATACTATATTTGTATTGCACGATGCCTCCCCTAGGCAGCATCATTAGAAGACATAGCATACATTTTCACTGCTATGCAGATGACACCCAGCTCTATCTGTCCATGAAGCCAGATAACACACACCAATTAGTTAAACTGCAGGAATGTCTTAAAGACATAAAGACCTGGATGGCCACTAACTTTCTGCTTCTTAACTCAGATAAAACTGAGGTCATTGTACTCGGCGCTGAAAAGCTTAGAAATATGGTATCTAACCAGATTCTTACTCTGGATGGCATTACCTTGGCCTCCAGTAACACTGTGAGGAACCTTGGAGTCATTTTTGACCAGGATATGTCCTTCAACGCACATATTAAACAAATATGTAAGACTGCGTTCTTCCATTTGCGCAACATCTCTAAAATTAGAAATATCCTGTCTCAGAGTGATGCTGAAAAACTAGTTCATGCATTTATTACTTCCAGGCTGGACTACTGCAATTCATTATTATCAGGATGTCCAAAAAACTCACTGAAAAGCCTTCAGTTAATCCAAAATGCTGCAGCAAGAGTACTGACAGGGACTAGAAAGAGAGAGCATATTTCTCCTGTTTTGGCTTCCCTTCATTGGCTTCCTGTTAAATCCAGAATTGAATTCAAAATCCTGCTCCTCACATACAAGGTCTTAAATAATCAGGCCCCATCTTATCTTAATGACCTTGTAGTACCATATTACCCTATTAGAGCACTTCGCTCCCACTCTGCAGGCCTACTTGTTGTTCCTAGAGTATTTAAAAGTAGAATGGGAGGGAGAGCCTTCAGTTTTCAGGCCCCTCTTCTGTGGAACCAGCTTCCAGTTTGGATTCGGGAGACAGACACTATCTCTACTTTTAAGATTAGGCTTAAAACTTTCCTTTTTGCTAAAGCATATAGTTAGGGCTGGACCAGGTGACCCTGAATCCTCCCTTAGTTATGCTGCAATAGATGTAGGCTGCCGGGGGATTCCCATGATGCACTGAGTTTTTCCTTTCCAGTCACCTTTCTCACTCACTATGTGTTAATAGACCTCTCTGTATTGAATCATATCTGTTATTAACCTCTGTCTCTCTTCCACAGCATGTCTTTTATCCTGTCTTCCTTCTCTCACCCCAACCGGTCGCAGCAGATGGCCGCCCCTCCCTGAGCCTGGTTCTGCCGGAGGTTTCTTCCTGTTAAAAGGGAGTTTTTCCTTCCCACTGTCGCCAAAGTGCTTGCTCATAGGGGGTCATATGATTGTTGGGCTTTTCTCTGTATCTATGAAGCGCCTTGAGGCGACATTTGTTGTGATTTGGCGCTATATACAGTGGGGCAAAAAAGTATTTAGTCAGCCACCGATTGTGCAAGTTCCCCCACTTAAAATGATGACAGAGGTCAGTAATTTGCACCAGAGGTACACTTCAACTGTGAGAGACAGAATGTGAAAAAAAAATCCATGAATTCACATGGTAGGATTTGTAAAGAATTTATTCGTAAATCAGGGTGGAAACTAAGTATTTGGTCAATAACAAAAATACAACTCAATACTTTGTAACATAACCTTTGTTGGCAATAACAGAGGTCAAACGTTTACTATAGGTCTTTACCAGGTTTGCACACACAGTAGCTGGTATTTTGGCCCATTCCTCCATCCAGATCTTCTCAAGAGCAGTGATGTTTTGGGGCTGTCACCGAGCAACACGGACTTTCAACTCCCGCCACAGATTTTCTATGGGGTTGAGGTCTGGAGACTGGCTAGGCCACTCCAGGACTTTCAAATGCTTCTTACGGAGCCACTCCTTTGTTGCCCGGGCGGTGTGTTTTGGATCATTGTCATGTTGGAAGACCCAGCCTCGTTTCATCTTCAAAGTTCTCACTGATGGAAGGAGGTTTTGGCTCAAAATCTCACGATACTTGGCCCCATTCATTCTGTCCTTAACACGGATCAGTCGTCCTGTCCCCTTGGCAGAAAAACAGCCCCATAGCATGATGTTTCCACCCCCATGCTTCACAGTAGGTATGGTGTTCTTGGGATGCAACTCAGTATTCTTCTTCCTCCAAACACGACGAGTTGAGTTTATAGCAAAAAGTTCTACTTTGGTTTCATCTGACCACATGACATTCTCCCAATCCTCTGCTGTATCATCCATGTGCTCTCTGGCAAACTTCAGACGGGCCTGGACATGCACTGGCTTCAGCAGCGGAACACGTCTGGCACTGCGAGATTTGATTCCCTGCCGTTGTAGTGTGTTACTGATGGTGACCTTTGTTACTTTGGTCCCAGCTCTCTGCAGGTCATTCACCAGGTCCCCCCGTGTGGTTCTGGGATCTTTGCTCACCGTTCTCATGATCATTTTGACCCCACGGGATGAGATCTTGCGTGGAGCCCCAGATCGAGGGAGATTATCAGTGGTCTTGTATGTCTTCCATTTTCTGATGATTGCTCCCACAGTTGATTTTTTCACACCAAGCTGCTTGCCTATTGTAGATTCACTCTTCCCAGTCTGGTGCAGGTCTACAATTCTTTTCCTGGTGTCCTTCGAAAGCTCTTTGGTCTTGGCCATGGCGGAGTTTGGAGTCTGACTGGTTGAGGCTGTGGACAGGTGTCTTTTATACAGATGATGAGGTCAAACAGGTGCCATTCATACAGGTAACGAGTGGGGGACAGAAAAGCTTCTTACAGAAGACGTTACAGGTCTGTGAGAGCCAGGGATTTTCCTTGTTTGAGGTGACCAAATACTTATTTTCCACCCTGATTTACGAATAAATTCTTTACAAATCCTACCATGTGAATTCATGGATTTTTTTTTCACATTCTGTCTCTCACAGTTGAAGTGTACCTCTGGTGCAAATTACTGACCTCTGTCATCATTTTAAGTGGGGGAACTTGCACAATCGGTGGCTGACTAAATACTTTTTTGCCCCACTGTAAATAAAATTGAATTGAAAATTGAATTGAATTGAACGATGCTATATGAGGCTTTTTTCAGTTGCAATTGCAAATAAAATAAAAAAGTGAATATAAATCCATCCATCCATCCACCATCATTTTCTGCTGCTTATCTGGTTTTAGAACACAAGGGGTGCCGTGAACAGAGACGCCCAGTCCTATTCCAGTTCATCTGTATGTGTATCCCAGCTTTTTTGGAATTTGGATTGTACAATGAATCGTATTCAGATCTTTTGCTTGTGTTCCCTTTAATAAATGCTGGTATGCAAACATATCTAGAGTTTTTTTAATAATATGCACCAGCAAACAACATCTTCTATCAACAGTATCATTACATTTTCTTGTTATTAGCATAACATGTTTTTTGGGTGTATTTTTGGTATATTTTCCTTAATAAACCTAAATATACAATTCATTAAATGTGTATATATTATTTAGTATCTCCTGTTTTAGCTTTATCGTTCTCATGTGCCGCTCACTCAGTTTATATGTGTGCTTTTCTTCTAACCTTGACTCTCTCTTTGCGTAGGAAGTAGGCTGTAGCGTGCAGCACATCTGCAGCGTGTGTGGAATTGTGGTAGGAGTTAGAGGAGTGGTAGCTGGCCTCAATGAGCTGCAGCCAGGAGCGCAGTGTAGCCTCCGAGCAGTTTAAGAACTCACACACTCCAAAACTTGTGAAAATCTTCAGGCCTAGGTACGTCAGTGGTCTGCAGGGGATCACACAAAGGACTGGATGAATATGCGTAGAACAGGTTAAAGTAAGAAAAATGCAGCAAAACAGATCACTACTGGATAACAAAATGAATTGAAGCCAATAAGCATACGTAGCTTTTTCGAATCCAAGGAATTTGATATTGTTTGGACTCTCTGGATTATATTATCTTTGTACCTTTTGTGTGTAGCTGCCTCCAGCTCCAGGATGTTGAACTCCCAGCACTCCTCATCATTCAGCATCTCAGCGATGTTTGGAGGAACATCATTCAAAGTGACTGGGATAGCCAGCTGGCTCTGACTCATGTCTAATAGACAGACACACACACATAAAAATGTGACCATAAAAAGACCAAAGAACTATTGTACCTGTGTTGGCTCTGTAATATTTATACCAATAGCTATAGCTAATTGTTCTGAAAATGTAAAGACTGTGGTCTCTACAGTGTGCAATAAAATTATCTAGAGAAGTGAAGGAGCACCGGTGGTGTTGCAGTTACACTTACAAAGACACAGCTTTCAACATAATGACAAATTAGACAATTTCTCAGAAAATTGACTCTTGCTTTGGGTCATCTCTCAGTTAAGTGCTCTTGTGACTGTAGTCATTATAATGGGGTTATGTAATAAACTGAGATGGAAAAATACACACTGTACAATGTTACAAGAACATTGCGACTCTTTCATCCTGCCAACAACTTCAAACTTAATATTTATTCAAGGGATTCCATCAAGACAACAGACCGCATTCAACACCCAAACATATCTCTAGTCCCACATGTTTTTAACCTAATGCTTCATTAACAGCTAGCTACTATGAAGTTATTGACCCAGTGTTGCCAATATATTTATACATACATTGAAATATTTACATAATGCACAGGATTATTGTGCAATATATATTGATTTTTCACCCCCTTGTTGTGGATATTCACTCATGAAAACACACCTGTGTGCAATAGTACCCACTCTGTTTCTTTTTCTTTGTTGCAATTGATATTACAGTGCATTAAAACTTACTTTTGCAGAAAACATATTCATTCCCAGAGAGTCTGCGCAGCCCATCCTGGAGGGAAAAAAAATGAAGAAAATGATTTTTTGAAAATGATTTTGTTTCTTGAGACAGACAGCGAGCCTATTATTCTTAACATCTGACTATTCCATTAGAACCCCAAAACAAATAATGTGGTAGCCTTGCTCAATATTTCAACTTGCACACACAGTGCAACAAACTGGAGTGAAAGATGCATTTATTGGGGAGAGTTGGTGGATTAACTAAGCATCAAAATAAACCCAACATGGAAGACTAGAAAACTGCTGTTCTCTAACTGACCACTCGAGTCTGCTTCCAAAAGTGAGCCACTCCCCCCAGAGATGGTGAAACAAGTAAAACTTCCAAACAGTTTCTTTTGTAGTTGTAGCCTTTTTTTTTAGTTTTTTAGTTGTAGCCTCTGTATACCATTAAAAGTGTGTTTCATTCAGTGCAGCGCTTTAACCAATGGAGTTTAAAAGTACTGCATTAACTGTTTAGTTTAGATATTTTTATATACAGTACCCCATCTTCCGAAAGGCGCTTTCTGAAGCTGATTTTGAGTGTTGAACTTGCATTTGGTGTCTTTGTACTGGAACTCTTAACTATAAGGTCCACAGAGATATGGATGCAAGTAAAGGAGGCCATAACTAAAATAAACCCATCAGAGAGATAGTAAGAATTTTTGATGTGGCCAAATCAACAATCTGGTATATTTTTTAAAAGGATGAATGCACAGCAACACTAAAAGACAACTAAAGGGGATAATTAAAGAATTATTTTCTTGGTTAAGACAAACCTCTTGACAAGAAGACTTTTGTCAAGACTCAAAGTCTTTAATCAAGAGACGCCTTCATAAATGGACATACAGTGTTTACAACAAGGTGCAAACCACAGGTTACTTTCAAGAACAAGAAGGCCAGATAAGACTTTGTCAAAAAGAGCCTGTTTTGAAAAAACTTCTTTGGAGAGATGAATACAAGATGAGCCTGAACCATAACAATAGGAAGAGAAAAGTAGAGCTGTATCTCCTTTACCATCACATTGTCACTGAATTGATGTACTTTTGGTAGTTACTAGAAAACACAGCAGATCTATACTGCGGAGAAAAATCATACATTAAACAATTTGACTGATAGACTGCATCAGCGGTCTATAATATTGCTGCTGGAACCTAAAACTTGCTTTCAAAACAGAAATGTATGCGTGCAGTGACTCACCTCATAGTTGGGCTTATTCAACAAATTCAAATTAAATAAAAACTGTTGGCAGTACAAAAACACAAGCGTGATTGCTGAAGGCAAACATTTCACGGCTGAATGAAAATGCCTTTTTATATTTTATATGCATGAGGTAACAGTTTTACACTGTGATTAAAAACAGCCTGTTTCTTATGTCTCCTTATAAAGTGTCTCAGGCATCTCAACTTACGAACCAATGTTTAAGTACATATACTAACTAATTCTTACACTCATAAGCCCGCCAACCAGGTCGCTTGTGTGTGGGTCATCTTCTTTGGAGGCAAGCTGAGGGGAGTAGAGCTCAGTGGTCCTCAGGATCTCCAACACACGGTCCAGAGCTTCGGCTACCGTTACTGGACTGCTCTCCTGAGCTGCATTGATGATGTTTATTACCTGGGAATGAGGGAAAAGAGTAGCCAGTTAGCAGTTAGCACTTCATGTTATTGCTGTGAAAGGTGGTCCCTCAAGCTACTAAATGCTTGATATGTTAGATATTATAAATGTGTCCAAACACTCCCAGTTTGTTCCTGAGTTACTTGGACAACAGCCACAACTTTGAAAAACATTATGAAGTCACAATAAAGCTGACTTTGGAAATAAAATGCCACTTTTTTACTTTTTCACAAACGGATGTTTCATTTTATTAGAGTACAATGCTGTCATCAAAAGAGTATGAAATTTAAAGAGTTATAACCAAGAAAAAAAAGTGTTTTTGGAGCTTCAGTGACCTTTAACAGGTTAATTCTTCTAAGTTCTTTGATGAGTCATTGTGGCTTCTTGTAATGAAAAAAACAAACAAACAAACAGATGGATGAACGTACATGCTGAGGGCTGGACAGACAACCCACAAACATATTGTCTCTGGCATCGAAGGATGAAAACACACTGCAAGTTGTGACTTCTGGTCATTTTTACATAGCATTTGCTTTGGTACATTTAAAGTTTATTTTACTGTAAATGATTAACTCCACTGCTTAAAGCAGCATACCTTTGTTATTGGAGCCTCAATGGTCATAGAATGAATCCTGGCCACAGAAGAGTATCTTCGATTTTGTAAACTGGGAGCTGCAATGTAGAAAACATTATGGTATTGGTATTATGATCACTATATTATGGCTTGTGGCTTATCAGTAATAATAACATGTTTTTGGCTTTCATCAAAATGCTCATGAATGAAAGAGATAAAAAAGAGCAAGACAAAATATTTTGAGGGTGAGCAGAGGAGAAGCAGCATGCAGCTGAGATAACTTAAAATAGCAGCTGCGTCAAAGTGAGTTGAAGAGGGAGGTATGCATGTTATCAGCCCTCAACATCTCTCTGTACGATCTCTTTAGTTCAAGCACCTACCATAACACAGTCTGACTCACTCTCCAATCATTCCTTCATTCTTTCTTTCTTTACCCACTCCTATTTTGTGATCTCCTTTGCTTTATTCACATTTTTTTATTATGTTCAATCTCCTACGGTTGTTTTGTGTTCAAACATCTTCTTCAGATATTTAGCTGTAGACCATGGCTCCCGTTACATTGTGTTGTTTAGTTAGCGCTCCACACTTGCTGTACATCAGGATTGGGGCCTGTTTTGTTTATCTTCCCCTCATTATAATCTTAACTGTTATCAGCTTTAGCCAAGCCAATTGAAAATATGTTTAGATGTCTGGTTGTGCTTTTGGAGTGGCGCAAACTAGAGTTGTACCAATTTAAACAGAGGCTCAAAAACATAAAACATATTTTAAATATCCTTACCGTCACTACTACGGGAGCTCACCGATCGGTCGTCCATCGAATCTTTTCTTCTGTCTCGGTGTCGTAGAGAATAGCACTCTGCGGATGGAAGTAATGCATGTAATACTATCAAGTAATTTCATCTTTGAGAATAATAACAAACCTGGACTTGTTTACTTTGGTGACCCCCTTACAATATCCACTGACATTTAAAGAGAGCATGGATAGGACAGCGGAATTTAACAAAGTAGATTTACTCAAGGACTTAGCTCGAGTACAGTTTTAATGTACTTGTAGCTTGTTTAAAGTTTACTGTTATTCAGCATTTTGCTTCAACTCCATTGCATTTACAGTGTTTTACTTTATACTCCATCACATTTATTTTAAAGCTAAAGCTGCTTAACAGTCTGCAGTCTTAAATACTGGAAATAAGGTTACCCAGCAGTTAATGAGTACTTTAAATCATCTATATGTGCAACATTAAAATGAAATACACATAAATGAACCAAAAATTATTAAACCAACAGTCTCATTTATATATTCTGCATAGATAATACTTTTGCTTTAGCTGCTTGATTTAATTTAATTTAATACACTTAACAGCCACTTTACTAGATACACTTTACTAGTACTGGGTTGGATCCCCTTTTTCCTTCAGAACTGCTTTAATTCTTTGTGACAAAGATTCAACAATGTGCAGAAAATAGTCCTCAAAAATTCTGCTCCACATGCATTTGCTTTATGTTTGTTGGCTACACATCCATGATGTAAAACGGTTGGTTATAAAATACCTTTGGGATACGGTGAAACGGGAGTTCTCTATCATATCGAGACTATCTCTCCACTCGGAATACGTGATAGTCTCTCACTCAGAGAACCAAGGTTACAATGCCTTATGCATTTGAGTACAGCCTGCTGTCATATTCAAGAAACCAGTTTGAGATGATCCATCCTATTTTCTCATTGTCAGACCATTGTCGATCAACCCTGTTTTAGAACTCTATAATTTACCTTCTCCAAATGGAACCTCTGCAATTAAGAGATAAAGGAAACGTAAAAGACAAAAAAATGTTGTAAGATACCTGAGTGAGAATGTTCCCCGCTGTATCTCTCCTCCTTGTTGAACTTGTGGAGCTGGTAGACAGAGAACAAGAGATGATTAAAATCTAGGTGTGCACTGTGGATATGCATTTACTGTGATGGATATAATCAGACGCATTTGGGGCTAAAGCAAAATGCTGGATTTATTTTAACATTCTTTATATTTTTAAGAATTTGTTCCAATCTTATTTAAGCTTTCTGTATCATTTTTAAGATATAGCAGTCTATAAACATTATTGATTTAGGCAAAAGAACTGCAAGGAATATACAGGTTTGTATTACTATAACAGAGCATTTTGAATACAACCTATGTATGACTGGAGAATTCAGTATGACTATGAATACAGTATTAAAGTCGTTAAGTAAGTAAAGTGGATAGCCTACAAAGTGATCCAGTGTGTTACCAACGTGTTTGATCAGAATGGATTTATGTAGTATATAAAAATGGCATATCATAAAACGTATGTCTGCAGGACAAGATCTTAATAAATATAAACCCACCCTGTCTCTGTATCAGTGACATAGCACTTCTTAATTCAAAGACTAAAAACTAGTAACTACTTAGCATGTTAACACACACTATAGGCTCATGCACAGTGACACTAGCAGTATGCTAATTGCGTTTGATTCTTTATATAGTGATATTTATGCAATTCTTATGAGTCAAGCTAATGGTAACATACATTTCAATGCACTAAATCATAGATTCATTTATTTTTTAAAAAGTTAAGAAATTTGTGTTTGGTGGATTATTTCTTTATTGTAAGAGTGCTTCTTGGGAATAAATTTTATTTCCATTGGAAAACCGGTTTATTTCCTTGTAAGTAAAATACATCTGTGGGTTGAGCAACAGAGTTGATTACGTGGGTTGTGCCCATTAAGAAGTTGCAAAATGTCCTCTGCCAATGCTAAACAGCTTATTTTGTTATTTTCTTTTTTGTGCTAAGGTCACGTATGGCAGTTCCCTGCTCATGCCCTGAAGCTCTTGGTACACAGTTTTCATGCTGATGTTAAAAGAGTCTGAAGTCTGCACAGCGATGGAAACTTTTTTTTGCGCTGTGCACTTCTTTGCACTCAGCAAATTTACATGGCCTGCTACTTTGTGGCTTAGGTGCTGTGGTTCCCAAATGTTTCCACTTTGCAATAATGTCTCTTAAGGTTGATTATGGAAGGATCTAGGAAGGAAGGAATTTCATGAACTGACCCAGTAAGATTTGTCACATTCTATTCCAGTAACTACTACACGTGATTCAGTGAACCTTTTAGAATGACCCATTCTTTCACAAATGTTTGGAAAGGCTCATGGCTATGAGTTTTTGTGTATTTTAAACTTGTTTGCTGTGTCTGCCTCTCTCTCAATATATATGTGTGTTTGCATGCATACATTTAATACAGCATATTTATATAGGTAACAATTTGCATGGTACATCCTGTTAGTCACACTCAGGTTCTTCGGATGGGTAGAGCCTCTAATCAGGTTAAGAAGATTTTCCTTACCCAGTGACTCACTGCACCTATGCAACTTGCTGACAGCGCAACCTGCATGTTTATGCAATCATTTATGCATGTATACAAACACATTTCTATAACTGTAAATCATTTTTACATATTTAGGAAAGTGTAATTTCGCTATGGAGCATGGAAAGCTATCCCTTGAACACTTCAGCTACATGTCATTTTTAAAATCCATTTCAATCTCATAGAATTGGCTAGTTGGTCTTTCTTTATACCCCCTTTGCTTAAAGTTGCTATTAGGCATTGAGTGTGTCTCATACTGAGTAAATAGGATTAGGACAATGTAAACATGTCTAATGACATGCAAAGTTTCCAGATTTAACTGGCTACAATTTAATGTTCTTCTTGGGCTGCAAAGCACAAGCAGACATCTAAACATCTTTTAAATTGGCTTGGCTAAAGCTTGTAATAGTTGAGATTATAATGAGGGGAAAGACAAACAAAACTGACCCAAAACCTGCTGTAAGTCTGGAGTGCTAACTAAACAACACAATGAAACGGAAACCATGGTCTACAGCCAAACATCTGGGTGGGAAAAGATGAGGAGTAATGTGGGGCTTTAAGTGCCCAGAGGAAAAGATCTTAAGCGAGGATCCAATGTCATATAAATGGTATCTTGAAATGGCCTTCGTGGCCTTGGGTTGTCAAATAGATAATCTCAGTGAAGATGTACTACATGCCTCAGGTCATGATTTAGTTCTAGAGAGCCATCAAATGCTAAACCTTTGTTGCTTCTTTGCATCAATTCCCTATGGTAATTTGTGGTAAAAAATGAATAAAATCTAGAAATGACACTGTGATAATACCATCCAGTTTGACACTGCACATTTTAGGTTGTGGGGGATGACTAGAATTGGATCAGTCGCTGCCATGCCTAAGGATTCCCGGCCCCGACATGCAGGAATGACTGCCATTTGGCTTTGGCAGTCAAATGTCAGTGGCTGACTCACCTTATGCATACACGATGAAAGAGAGCAATGAGCTAAACCTAGTGCCTGTGCAGCTTTGCCCAGGGTATAAATAGCCTTGGTGCCTGGCTGCTCGCCTTCCTTAGGCCTTAGTGGGAGATCCTGGTGCTTAGTTGTAGCTTAGCATAGTATGACGTTATTGGCTGGGAACCCAGCTGAGCGTAGCGGCACCTGCTTCAGAGTAGCTGTGCATGGTGCTCAATAGTGCTGGAAGCCTGTGAGCCCACATGTTTTGTTGAGGTATTGAAGTAAATCTGACACTTTAGCCTACAGATCATTTGAAGCATTTATATAGATGTAACTGCCAGCAGAGTTTGCAATCAGTGACTAAGTGCAGTTTGGACTCAGTGGTATATTTCATCACCAGACTTGATTGGGCCAAAAAGCACTGCAGCATTAGCACTGCTGATAGTTTGACATTTGTTTAAGCTCCACAACACAAATAATATTTTGTAGCTGCCTGTTTTCTTCTTCTCCTTCTTCTTTTTTTAACTACAAGCACCTGCATGTAGGAGCTGAATGTCATTTAGGGATGGGTAATAACCAAACACAAGAATATGATTTTTTTTTCAACAATATGACTTTGTTGTTGAAATTGTTCTTGTCTCCTCACCCCCAACTTGGTTGCGGCAGATAGCTCCCCTTTCTGAGTCTGGTTCTGTTGGGAGGTTTTTTCCTGTTACAAGGGAGTTTTTCTTCCCACTGTTGCCAATTTCTTGCTCATAGGTGGTTGTTATTGTGATTTGGCACTACATAAATATATTAGAACTGAATCATTTAAAGATGTGGCTATAGCAAAACCCAACCAAAACCCTAAGTAAGCAAAGAAAGAGAGTCCCACATTAGAATCCTTAAGTACCTGAATGAGTAAATATTTGATTAAAACCTTTAACTTCTAGTTGTTATTGCCAAAGCTCCTGTTTCACTCCTTGTATAATGACCTCTCCTTTGCCAAGGTTTGTATAATTAGCTTCTACACACAGTACAGTATTATTAAAGAATTAGCCGTGCCTCACCCATACTAAAATTCAGTTTGGTATTTCTTTTTTGCAGTGTTAGTGACAAACTGATGGAAATGATTGTCCCTGCCTTGGGTGGAAGGAAACTTTTCAGAGTAAACGATCAGATGATCATTTCACCAACCTGATTGTTGTTGTCAATATGCGGTCTCTTGATGGCTACAAAATGTCGAATTTTCCTGTGGGAAGAGGACAGGAATCAGAGATTTCTTTCTAGGATCTGTACACTAACAACGTATGCTTGTTTAACTTGGCTTACCCTCCTTGGCCGATGACTGGTGTTATCCTCACATGCTGTTGTATACTGTCCCCTGATTTCTTTCTGGCATAATAAATGCCCTGCCATTCCTTCAGAGACGACATGCCAGTCAGGGTATGAAATGCTGTCAGATCTCACAGATAGGTTGGATGGAGATGAATGGGTACAGGACTGACCTTTCCTTTTTTGATACAGTTGTTGATGGTGTCCAGCAGATCAGCTCTGTTCTTGTCACTCTTGGGAAGTTCAGTCAGTTCTTTCCCGATCAATTCCCCTTTGTGATAGCCCATCATCCGTTCAAATGCTGGATTCACGTACTGTGAAATAACCACAAAACTGTTAGAGTAAAAGAAAAAGTTGTATGTTTTTCTTATTGTCCTCTTGTGTCTAAATTTCCCTGATCACCTCTTCCCCATAGAGAGGGGGAAAGGACAATCTGTCTATAAGGAGGTACATGTTGTTTTGTGGTGACTTGACTTCGACTTTTTTATGTAGCACATTGTTGTTAATGTATGTAAAATCTGTAAATGTGATGCTTTGTTGTGTTTCTATTTATTTCACAATTACCGCGACCAAGACAAAAACTAAGAGAGACACAGTTTATATGTAAAGGTATTAAAGTCATAAACAGTTTTTTTGGATTAACTACTTGAGGATGAGAGCCACAGATATTACACAAATACTGACTATCACTAGCTTTGTGATTTAAAGAAAAGCTTTTGCTGCGTTGGAAGGTGTGTAATATGTTTACCTGTATTATGTGGTCCTCACTGGTGATCTCCACAGCTTCTTGGCAGTGCTCCAAGGCAGTGAAGATGGAATTACAAGCCCTGTGGATGAATAAAGCCACCATACTAAGAATTAGGAAACTCAGTACCAAAGAACACTTACACAGTATATGTCTGTGCATGTTCACATAATTGCATGATATGATCTAAGTGTCTTTGCCCTCCACTTGTACCTGAGTTTGAACTGGCAGCGCACCTCTCCATGCTCCATCTGTATGAGCTCATTATAGCATGCTGCCACACTGTTGTTCTCCACAAACCTCTGGAGGCCAAAGAAGGTTAAGTGACATTTGAAGGAGAGAAAAGGGGTGGAAAGATTGAATGAGTCAGTAGCAAATCGTATTGAAACCTCCAACGTCATTTTCACACCATTAAAAAACATGGACAATAAGTGCCTCTTTCAAAACTGGCAACACGCTGCTGTTTAAGTGTTTAAAATCTTTAGATGATCAATGAAACGCCTCAAGGAGAAACAAGCATAACACATTGAGGGCTGCATCTGATATAAACAAAGTCACAAGCACAGGAAAAAGTTATTGGACGTACTCTGCTAAATCCAGCGCAGAGGAGAGGAAGAACAGATGGCTCTTCTTGGTCAGACGGTCTATACAGTGACAGAAAAGAATGATTACCATCTGCAACCACAATCATTTTTCAAAATCATGCTTGGAGTGGTCTGCTCAAACAATGAATGGAAAACTGTGTAGTTTAAACTCTCAAAAATCAGTCAACTTTTTTTTTAATATGAGTGATTGCATCCAAAATGAACAGCACCAACTGAAAACAACAATTGTTTCAATGGAGTTTGCAATGTAAGGTAAAGACTCTACAATAATATAGAGAAAATCCCCCAAATCTGACAACCCCCTATGAGCAAGCACTTGGCGACAGTGGTAAAGAAAAACTCCCTTTTAACAGGAAGAAGCCTCAGGCTGAACCAGGCTCAGGGGGGCGGAGCCATCTGCCGTGACTGGGTTAAAGGTGAGGAGACAAGAAGATTTTCAACAGCAAAGTCATATTATTGAAAAAAAAAAATTCATGTTCTTGCATTTGGTTGATACCCATCCTTTTTAATAGACATTTCTTCTATTTTGAACAAACAATCTAAAAATCAAAAAGTAATACTAAATTATAACATCATCTTGCAGCTGAAACTGTTTACCATGTGACTAAAATACAATCCACCATCCAACCATAACCGTAGACAGGTTGCTGTTGACCTTGCAGATTTTAAGAGAATTATATAAAAATATATGAAAATATTTTGAGGAATAACTTTTTTTTTTGAGAAGTGTTGGAATAATCGGTTGATGTGCTGATTTTCAAATCAAAAGTCTAGTTAAAAAATTAACCTGATACAGTTCATGGTTGCTTAATATGGTTAAAAAATGTGTAATGCTGTACATGAACCCAACATAGTAAGATAAAATGCCTTTGAAAGACTACCCCATTCAAAGGCATAGCTATCCATACTAATGGGATACTGTAAACATCTGAAGTTTGTTTTGAAGTTGAGCCTTAAAGACCTTAAAGTCTTATGTGAATAATTTTCTAATTAATTATTAACACAGAATATAAAAATTTACAAAAAAGATTAACTCAGACTTACTTTTGTGGCACAACAGCTAGAATAACTGTGTTTTCAGAGGGCTTTGTGGCACGGATCATCCTGAAAATAACACAAATACAGATACAAAGTCAGCAGGAGTTCAGGAGAAGTGGCTTGGACTCATGTACAGGACAAACATGTGGACAGATTTGGGGGTTGATGTCATTGCCTCAAAAGGAGGACAGAACATTTCTGCCCTTTACACAGAAACACCAAACCAAACATGTACCTCAGAGGATTGGCCACAAAGCCAGGCCACTGGCAAAGCGTAAGGGAAAGGGGCCAAGAGGTAGAGGAGGAATGAGTATGCAGTGTTAGAGAATGAAAGCAGGAACAGAAGGAATGGATTATGGAAGAGATCCTCATGGTGGATAAGGACGGGAGGTGGAAAAGGCAAAAAAAAAAAACATTGAGGAAAGGAGCGAAGGAGGAAACAGGGAGGAGTTGCCAAACTGTGGTATTCTGGAGACAGGGGAGATAAATGGATCTGTTCCTTTACTTGAGGAAATAATGAAGCACTTAAAATAAATCACAAGAAAATATACGGGCACAGCTTTTTACTATAGGCCAATAACTAAAAGGTCTGCAGGAAAACTAAATCAAACACATAAGTAGTAGTCACTTGTCTTGGCTAAAAATAATATGGAATAAAGTTTTTCTTTAAAAAGATGCCAAAAAATCTAAGGAACATCCAGCTTCGATTTATTTATTAAAACAAAGAATAAGCTGACTTGAAAACTTGAAAGTCAAGTTATTTAAAAGAAGAAAATTGTAGAAATGTATCCAGAACAGGTCGTTCTCAGTAAATAAATAAGTAAATGAATAAACAAATGCACACAACTCTATGAGCAGTAAGGATTTAACATCTGGCACAGGACTGGGAGTGAACGGGATCATTTCGCAGGCGCATATATTTTTGAAAAGCTGCCAGCACTGCCACGGCCACTTTGGACAAATGGGCAAAAAACCTGACTGATTTCATGTCAGCAAAGTGCAGACTCACTTTAGTGCCTGCTCAACTATGGCTTCCTATAACTTGGGAAGTTAAATATCTTGTACTTCCTTTTGGAGAAAAACTGAATAAAGAAATCTGTAAATATAACTTGGAGCATCAGGTTTCAAGTTGTAGACTTCTGTGTTGCTTTCAGTGAACACCAGATGGCACCAACCAGTCCCAAAGCTATAGGAGCTTCAGTACTCACTGCTCCTTGCTATAACTTTCGACTGATGTAGTTTGATCTATATATTGCACATGATTACGTGCAAAAAGATGTGGATTTGGTTAAATCATTTCTTTGCTAGTATTTTTTTTCTTTTTCAGTTTAAGGAGATGGTTTCCAAACATTAAAGAAGTATCAATATTCTCTTAAATATGTAATACAACACCAAATTACTTCCTAAAATGTCTTATCCCAGCTGCTGGGAGGAAATACTCTCAAAACATTCACTGAAGTGAAAATAGAGAAATTACAGAAAATATAGAACCAGTGACTCTGGTCACAAAGACTTCACTCACCGGCAAACAGCTTCAGGCTCAAAATAGCGTGAGTGACGTCCATCAATGATTATTATCTCATGGTGCTTGTCTAGGAAACATTCAACAGCAGACTCAGGCGTCCGTGCAATGTTGCACCTGAAACCAGCGCGGTCACAGGCCCACCAGAAGGCATCACTTTGGCTGTCCTCCTTTGCAAACACGAGCAAGACCTGGAGAGAGACAAGGAAATGGACATGGGGGTAACAGAGTACTTCTATTGCTGGGATAATTATAAAATAGATATTTCACTTTGTCTACTACTCAGGCAGCACACTATTCAGAACAGCAGACCAAGAACATTTTATGTGCCGGTTACATTTTTCACAAGGTTACAGGACAAATGAGGCTACTGACATGTATCAGTGAATAGCAACAGGTACAAATTCTGGCTTAAATTATATCCACTCCTCCCTTTTTTGCAGATTAACATAATGCACTGTTTATGGAGTAAGTAAGTAACTGGCTGCATGAAAGAAAAATTAAACAGCCTTATGTTGACATAATGCAAAATTATTACACTCATATCCACAGTTTTAAATCCAAATCACCACTTAATCTACCATGCATATCTTTGGACTGCGGGAAGAAACATGTAGAACATGCAAATGGCAAACAGAGAGGCCCCACCCTAATGAAGAAACCAAAAAACATGAAATACTGCTCGCATCAGGATCGCTGCCTAATGTTATTCTTACTGGAACCAAAAACAGCTCCTTCCTTTGCCTGTGCTTAAAATGTCAACAAATTTTATGAAATCCAGCCTGGTTGTTTCTTGTCTTTTGCTAAGAACAATCTATATATTATTATCATTATATTATAAGGCTACTAAACATCACAGTACATAGAGAAACGGCTAAAAAAACAGAAACAATTTATTACCTTTAACATGCATTACTCATAAAATAAGTGTGTTATTGTACCTTTAGGGATAGCCTTAGTGATGGCATGTCATGGGGGCAGTAACCTCTTAAGTCCTACCACTGTACCCTCTTTCAGGGTATTTATAATCTGGTGGTTTGCACACTGCGGGGACTGGTCTTGGACCTCTGGTGTCAGTTTTGTATCTTAATCTTGGGGTCTATCTCAGGAGCCTTTTACAGGCGACATGGAACAAAATGTACGATACAGTCCACAGAGGTCAGCAGTTCATCACAGGACGAACACATGGAGGCTGCCTTTTCACATCCACACGTACATCTAATTTTAGAACCACCAATTACCCTAACATGCATGTTTTTGGACCGTAACAGGAAATCAGAAAAACAGCCTCTCGGCACAGGAAGAACAAAGATCCTAGAGAGACTTTGCTTGGGAACATCTATCTGTTTGCCCCCTGAAATGGTTGTTCCCTTGAGGTCTAATAATGAGCCCTAAGGAGTATATTTATAGATGCACAGAGATCGAATTTTAACTTTTCTGAGAAAGTAATATATAAGAATGTATTGGTCATTTGTCTCTAGTGATGGCTTTCATTTTGAAATTAGCACATAATGTTCCCTTAGTGTTCATGTAGGCTTGACAAAACAGGAAGTTTATCTGGATGTAACGAAAAGCTAAAAACCCAACTTCATTTGTAAAGCTTGCATAACTGGGTAAAGTAAAACATAGTATTACCACCTTTATTTGTTTTGTTAGTATAGCGATGTGAGTAAAATCAAAAACTGAGAAAAATAAACAGCGGGAAAAACTGTGTCATCAGTCTTGATGTTCAGTCTCAGCTCTGTTGCTTTTTCTGGGTTGAGTTTTAATTTTCTCTCTGGCGATTTGTGGATTTCCTTCCAGAGTCCCAAGACACGCATGCAGCTTGGGAGAAATATTGGAAATTGTGCGTGCTCATCCGTGTGCTTGACTTTCCTTAGATAAGCTGGAAAACTGTGCATGGTGCCTCTCTATCTTTTGTTAAAAGCATGCTAGGAGAGTCTCCACCTGCCTGTCCCCCCCGATTCTGACTGGGGAAATTTAAAATGGATGAAATGAATAGCTGAATAACCGCCACCATGTAAACGTCATGGTAATGCCTTCTCCAAGAGGTGAATTACTGCTTTGACTGAAACTGAGCAGCGCAGAATCATGACAGACATGAAACCTGCAGAGTGAGAACATGTTTTAGATCCCACACTGTGTTTTGACCATGAACACACCAACCACCTTTGGTACAGTGGTGAGGAAACACAACATATACACGCAGGCAGCTGGACTGCAGCCAGAATCAACAGTACTCAGCTCTGCCTCGCAGCAGCATCACCTCCTGACTCCCTCTAAGGACAACAAAGGATAGAGTGACAGATAGAGTGCATGGAAGCACAGCAGAGAGAGGGGAAAGCTAATGAGTGAGTGGGTGAAATAAGCAGAAGGGAGTCCAAGTCATGATTCTCCACAGTAAAATCAGGCAGAGAGCATTTCAAAGTGTTCCTTCACAGGCGGCGACAGAAACAATAGAAAATGAAAAAGAAGAGGTGAGACTGCCAAAAGACGATGTAAGAAGGAGAGGACAGGAGGAGAAAATGGGCTCCCATTTGTGAGTGCCTGTGAAAGATCTACAGTCTTTGATCCTGTGCTGGCTTGTGTAACCATGGTGCTAACATGTGAAATTCCACACACACAGTACCTAGCGTACCCTGGGACAACACAGACCGCACACATCTCTGACCTGCCACCCAAATATGTCACCAATGACAAGCCTGATAGGAGGCGCCGTTGGTCTTAATACCACCATCTAATATACACACAGTCAAACATATTTAAACACATGGCTGCACTCCATCACACCAACATCATATCTGTCACAGCTAGATGCCTCTCTAAATGCAACTCACTGTTAATGGTAGGCAAATGGATGTGTGTTTATGCAATTAATTGGTTACAATACCCTTAAAATACAATTTAAGTTTTTAAACCTCTCAAGCCACCCAAATGACACAGTTAGTCACAGCCTTCATAGTTTACATGAAAACACTGTTCAGCTAGCACAGAGGCTTATCCTCCTGGACTGCTGCTGTTTTCAGAGTTCAGAGGTTAATCTGCCATGTTTGCACACCCAAGTCAGATGCCATTTAACACTGGGAGACTTCCAAACAGATGTGTCACTGGGATAACTACCTTTGAGCCATTTAACTGTATATCAGGTCAAAGGGTGACCAATGAAATCTTTTCTTTCAGCTTTCCAGCTGAATTTTTTTATTTTAACAATCAACTTTTATGGGATTGCACAGCATTATCATCCCCTGTTCCCCTGTCCCGACTCTTGTATGCAAAAGCTCGCACTGCAGGATGTGCATTTTTATAAAGTCTGGATTTTAGCCAATAGATATGGAGAAAGTAGGGGAGGTTTTTATCATGTTCTCAAGCAGGTTAAGTCTTTGCTGGCAATGCTTTGCTCAATGGGGGAAGTTGCAAGACACTACAAGGTCATAAGCTCTGTAGAATTTGGATGAATATGATGGAAACTGCCCCAAAGATTAGAAAATGAAGTGATAAAAAACTGCAGAACAGGGAAACTGTAGTGTGCAGTGATACAGTATTTAAATGTGGGATAAAAATTAGAATTGGCAGGTGTGGCTCAGAAGAAACTCCACATGTGCACGCCTATTGAGATCCAAGGTAATTACAAGACAGAACAGCAGCTCAAATAGCGGTTAACAACAGTTTTGACTGAGCTAGATATTACTGGGATAAAAAGAGAGCACAAGAGTGTAAGATGACTCTCATGTAAGACTATAACAAAAGCAACTTTCCTCACTATATCTGGGGAGTTGGGAAAGTTAGTTAAAAAAGTTTTTTCCTTCATATGAATGATGTCAAAACTATAACCTGCGTAGTTTATCATGTATATTTTGGGAGTACCTCCCAGCTTAGCATATCCTACATACACATTACACACACATTTAGTTTGAAAATTGTAGACAGTGTTTAGGTCAGGCTGTTAATGAAACACTGATTTCATGCTTCTTAAATATAATTATAAAGTAATGAATTCATTAAAAATTACCTTTCAGTCAGCATTCCAGTCTAAACCTTTTTTTTTTTTTTACTTTGGCATATTTTAGCTCTGCTACTTACGTTGAGACATTACAAATGACTTTAAAGTCCCATTTTAAGATGACTTAATGATGATAATTTCACTACTGCAGTTTAAACAGTTTAAAACAAACTCATTACATTTTGCATTGTACAATTTTATGTGCTCCGATAAGCATGTTTTAAAAATTAATTAATAAATTAAATAAAAACAAAAAATAAGAAGCACAAAATCCTAACACCACTTACCTAACTAGTGTTAGGGTTGTGGTAGGATTTGGTTAATGGCCATCAATTTTAACTGGATTTTATCATATTTTGAATATCCACATGGAAAATCTTTTAAAAAGAAAAGAATTGCAATAAATAAATAATTGTCTGAGGACTTATTTCAGATAAATAAATAACCAAGTAAATCTATGTCAAAGTTAGAGGACACAAAGTCTGTATGAGTAAGTTGTTTTTCAACATATTATATCACAATAAACTAGATGTAAATCAAAGGTGTGATGCCTTTAACTTACATATAAAATTGTCAAGGATTAATTAGACACAGAAACATTGCTTTTACATTTAACAAGCTCTTATTTTTAGTAAACCAATGATAAAACTTCCTTCCATTAAGGATTCTGCTGATGAACACATGAATTATTTGAGCAACAGCTTCATATGCAATTGCAGTTGTTTATATAGTTGAGCTTACACACAAAAAGGCATTAAAAGTTTAAAGATACAAAATGACAAAAGTTTTCAACAACAGAATTACCTTTCTTTACATGGATCCGCGATATAATTACAATGCACTTTAGATTATTAATTATGTGTGTAACAAGTGAAACCACATGAAGCATTAGATAAGCTGATGGAGGAGGTATGTAGCAAATCTGAAACTCTCCAGGGCCATCAGGCAGTAATAGTAAATGTCAAGGAAAACCCACAATATATAACTCTCTCCTGCAGAACATTTTATCTCTCTTTTCATCTCTCTGTTCCTGTGGAAGGAGTGAAGTAGAGGAGGAGCGACTCAGGTCATGGATCCAGCAGAAGGTTGGACGTAAAACTAAAAGAGCAGTTTTAGGGTTTTATGGGCCATGAGATGAAGTCAAAAAAAGGCTTTTTAATAAAGCCCTCGGTCCCACCACCTGCTTGCATGCTGCCAGAGATTTCAGCTATAGTGCTTTTGGGTTTGGTAAATAAGGAGGAGGGTGAAGGGATAGAGTGGGATTCTTTAGCTCAGCATGAACACGAGTGGCATGCCAGGCCTCTCACATCACCACACTGGAGTGGGAGCTGAACTGAACTCAAAAACCCCTGGAGATGGGTCAAAGCAGCACAGCTCAAACCAAAGCAAATCAAATAAAAGCAATAAACGAGCAGCTAATAAAGTAGCAGAACTGCTGGAATAAGGAATGCTTTGTAATCTAACCAGCTAGTCACCTCCGAGAGCTCTTACTTTCTCTGTTACATAAGGATAAATCTTGTTAGCACATGTCCTAATCCCTAACCAGAAGATGAGTACAGACAGTCCCTGACTCAACCCTACCTAAGCCCACAATATTACTCGAGTTCTTGATAGGCAAGATGAAATCTTAGCTAGACCGAAATTACAGAAGACAGACAAAGTGTCTACAGGTATTTAAGATGCATAAAATTAATATAAAATGGCTAACTATATCCAGAAAACATCACAGCAAATATGTCTTAGAGCACCGATTCAAGAATGAATGCATAGAAGATATTATTTCGGGGACATACAAAAGAAAATTTTGGACTACAAAGGCAAACAGGGTTTATGTGTGGCTAAGACCATATTTTACTTTAAATCAAAAAAGTAAATTTATCTTCAACCACTTTAGTCAGGTAAATCATTATCACAGCAAATACTGTTAACTACACTTTAGATAAAGTCACTTTATGAATAAAAATCAATCTGCAAAAGTATTCTCGTCCTTTAGTAGAGATGGAATGATTTTTTTCTGGGACAAAATCTGAAGAAGTCCTAATGTGATATAAACTATAAGCAGTATAAATGATATGAGTAGCATAGGCAGTGTATTTGTTTTTCCCTGTTTTAAATGAAGTCGCATATAGAAATTCCAACTGGACACAAACAGAGAATTCATAGTACATTTTGAATCCGTTTTGTTTATCTAGGAGACTAAATTACACTTATGGGGGTGGAAATTTGGTGCCATAAACTGCACTCATCAGTTGTTCTTAAACATTAGATATGAACATGACCCAACGGGCTGTCTTACTCTTACCTGAATTGGCTCTTGAGACAATCTCATGGGTCCTACACATTCTTCTGTAGCTGAAACCTGTTGAAGAAACAGTGACAGCACTGAGAATGCATAAATCACTCACTTAAAAAAAAATACAGACAGAGCAAAAAGCTGTGAATATTTCTTACCATTTTACCATTAATGTCCAGCAGCATATTAGCATATTGCTTTTCCTTCCACAACCTGTCTGCCCCCGCTGCACTTCACAAACTTTAATCGTCTTCCTTACCACCCACGTTCAGTCCCCAGTGCAACAAGCCAAGTACATCCTCTTACAAGCCAGATGCGTGAAGTCAAACAGGATAACAAATAGCCTTTTAAATCTACAACAAATATCTGTATGTCTGGAGCCTTAACTACAGATTTTGTGATGACTCTTCTATGCTGCAGACACGCATATTTTCATGCCACAACACCAATCCAGAATGGAGCTGTCCGCTACAAACTTCTTTAGAAGGTATTAACCACCAGCCGCAGATTGAACTCACAGGTTTACCTGATAATCCCACTGCAGGAGCATCACATTCTGCGCTCTATATGTGTGTGCGTGTGTTTTTGCAGCTTGTCTGGACAGCTTCAGCAGGCTCCTTAAGCCCATGCGTCACTCTGATGTGAATAAGCAACTCAGCTACATGTGCATCTCTTGAGCATATGCATGCACACACATGCTTACACCACACTTCAAAATACACGTTGAGTCAGCAGTGTACCATATCATACTGTATCATAGTGGTCAACATGTGTGCAATACCCAGTTATTTATTTATTTCTTTGTAGAAGTGGCTTTTTTTCTCATTAAAAATGGAACTTGTTATTGAATGCCCTTTGCTGCTAAAGTGTTCATAAACACAGACTTTTAAACACTCAGTATTAAAATTCCCCTCCCCATAGAGAGAAGCTTGTATTCTTTCTATACATAAACAGAGAGAGAGATGGAGAAAGAGTGGGAGGAGGATGTCTGTTAATTCCACAAGAAGCACCAGTGCCATAATAACGCATGCTATACACAAACTCTACTCACAGTCATACAAATTGTATGACTAAAGCAGTGAGGCAGGCAGCAGTTGATGACTTAACCACCCATCATTACAGCATTATTTGTCAGTGGTGCTTAGGCTTGAAGCTGAACATATTTCTGCCCACATTTCAAGAAGCCACTATCACAAACATCAAGACTTCTGGTACAGCACTTGAAATATAAGAAGCTTAATTTTATTAAAGCAAACAGCGACTTCCAGGACTGAAAACTGAAACTAATGGGGAAGTGGCAAAAATGACAATTTGTCAAATAGCCACTTGAGGTTTTAACATCTGTGTTAAAATGCAGCAAAATTAGCATCTCTGACTAATATCATAGGCTGCTGTGTGAAGTTTACACTCTAGTTTTTCTAGTCTGTTGCTCAGCACCAACCAACAGATAACTGTGTCTTTACATTACATCTGAGTTGGTCACTTCCACACTGGCTGGATGCTACATCCATTCCATATTCTTCTATCTCTTTTCTTTTAAATGCAGTCTATTGGGCACACATTAACCCATCTTTACATATTTCCATTTAGTGCTCCTGAACCTTTTCAGCCTCATATGTATAAAGTCCAGCACTGTTTCACCTCTGAGCCACGTAGGCTGAAAAAAACATAAAAGCACACACAGAAAAACACACATTGTCCCATGTTGTCTTGCAAATGACACACAGATATAAAGTGAGCTTTGTACCACAGTTTACTCATGCATGTGCATTTTCAACTAAAGCAAAACTACTAACTTAAAAAAATAATAAAGCATGTGCACAGAAAGAGAGAGAGGGAGAGAGAGTTATATATGAAATGCCTGATTGTAATATAGTGGAGACAAAATGGTAAATGGCCTGCATTTGTATAGCGCTTTACCCAGTCCCTAAGGACCCCAAAGCGCTTTACACTACATTCAGTCATCCACCCATTCACACACACATTCACACACTGGCAATGGCAAGCTACGTTGTAGCCACAGCTGCCCTGGGGTGCACTGACAGAGGCGAGGCTGCCGGACACTGGCGCCACCGGGCCCTCTGACCACCACCAGTAGGCAAACATGGGGTTAGTATCTTGCCCAAAGATATTTGGCATGCAGCCAGGATCGAACCACCAACCTTCTGATTTGTGGCTGACCTGCTCTGCCACCTGAGCTATAGCCACCCCAATATGTTTACATTTTTTTGAAATATGACACAATTTTCTATTCAATTCAATTCAATTCAATTTTATTTATATAGCGCCAAATCACAACAAAAGTCGCCTCAAGGTGCTTCATAGATACAGAGATCATACAATCATATGACCCCCTATGAGCAAGCACTTTGGCGACAGTGGGAAGGAAAAACTCCCTTTTAACAGGAAGAAACCTCCGGCAGAACCAGGCTCAGGGAGGGGCGGGGCCATCTGCTGTGATTGGCTGGGGTGAGAGAAGGAAGACAGGATAAAAGACATGCTGTGGAAGAGAGACAGAGATTAATAACAGATATGATTCAATGCAGAGAAGTCTATTAATACATAGTGAGTGAGAAAGGTGACTGGAAAGGAAAAACTCAATGCATCACCAATTCACCAGTAATAACTTGGTGAAGTTCTGTCATTTTCCAGCAAATGCATAGCAGGTGTGCAAAGTGCTTTGTGATTTTTCTGCTTTACAGTAAGAAGAGAACTAGTCGCTGTTACTGTAAAGCACCTGTAAAAAATAATAAGTGGATTAAACTTAACATTGCAGACATGCAGGACTGTGTCGTCTCACACTTGTGGTCCTTACATCAGAGATGTTTGTGTCTAAGCACAAAGACATTCCTGGAAAGCTGAGCAGGGATCACTATCTACGATCATAGTGTGGTCTAACAGGACAAAGAAATAAGGTCAACCAAGTAAGAAATGACCCAACACAGTTGGTAGGAAAGACTCAGAGCATCTGGTGGCTCGGTGTTAAAAGCATAAACGTAGTTATAAGAAGACTGAGGGGAATGAGTCATTGTTTAGTGCTTCAGTGACAACAAGAAGCCGAGTTTCAAAATATATAATTGGGTTTGAGTGTTGGTTTCTTGAGTATACGAGCAATTTTGTTTTACTTGAGGACGATACAGCCAGATGTGAAACAGAACAGGAAGTAAGGGAGTAGAAATGGGACTGTTAACCAGTGCTGAGAGATCAATTTGGAGAAGGATCAGTCAGCTAAGTTAGTTAGAAGATGATGGAAGAAGTGTTAAGGAAAGCCGTCATTGGGGACCATCTCTTCTTAGAATAGCTGACAGAGTCCTCACGAATAGACATTAAGAGGAAGTAAGTGAAAGAAGACTTTGGATCGAGTGCAGAGACAGATGCTTCTTTGTGTTAAAATAACAGGTATAAATGAGACTATGAAAGCTTTCTTTTATATCCACAGCAGCTGAAAACCAACAACCTAGCTAACACAAAATGAAAAAAGTAAATAAAGTTGATGCCGATGGCTTATAAATTAAACTTGGTTGAAAGACTAACTGACCTAATGCTTTATGGAGTATTAAAAGAGGCCCATTAACCATGACATGAGACAAAATTTGTTTTCAAAGAACATAATTTGTATTATCTGTTTTTTGTTTGAATCCAACACCAGCAGATATGTAGAATGACAGAGAGGGAACAGAGGATTCTCAAAGTCACTGAACTGAAAAGAGCCAGGCAACTACAGCATAATATGTTTATTTAAGCTCAGTCTCAATGTAATGGAGCTGTAATACAAGTTGAATTATGTCGTGCAGCCAGTGTCCTGGCAGAAAGGTAAGGTAAAAGTAAACTACATCAAAGTTTTTTCACTCTTCTTTATAAAGTACTCAGTTGTCATGTCCAGGTTTGTGAAACAAGCCATATAAGCCATTTCCCAAGAACAAGATAAAATAAATTATTGGTTTTAATTAAATGTCCCATACTAGCAGTAGCTGTCAGGAATCAGGCAGGTCGTTTTAGCTTCTTGTATAGCTCTTGTACAGAACTTTTGCTCTGTTAAAATGTTTAAAAAAATCATAATCTACTTTTTTCTTTATGTGGACCAAAGAACAAATGTTAAAAAGCTGCATGACACAGAGATTTCCAATTAAAGTAAAGTCAATACACTACGTATATATGGCCGTTGATTTGACTCTCATTTCTCAGTGTCGTCATTAGTGAGAGTGAATTTGATACCACTCGCCTGGAGACATGAGAGGAAAGAGGATGGAAATGTGTAAGTGAATGGACATTACATGTTAGACATGGGAGACAGTTGAGGGAAGACGATATTGGTACTACAGTGTTACAGCAACAAGTCGCAAAATATACTGCAAAGATACACTTTAACAAAATGGCACAAAAATACACTAAATTACAGTAATATGTTCTTTGTAAACAGAGCTAAACACTGTAAAAGGATGCTGCTGCTGTACAACCCACAGTACAACACAAATTAACAAAAAAATCAATCAAGTCATTTCTGTTTATTGATTCAGGCCATAATTAATTGCCAAATTATGCTGCATGTCCCACTACCTCACGCGATGTAAAGAAATTAAGAAACAATGTTTGTTGATTACACAAAAGAATAATAGGGGTTTAAAGATTTATTGATCTACAGTATTTAAACACATATCACATTTTCATAACATCTTGTTATGGCGATTACAGTGGAAACAGTAAGAGTGTAATAGTAAGAGTTAGCAATATTAAACTCAATGACCTCGCTCTGTAACTTTCTGTGTTCTGACACTTGGCAGTTGCTGTGGTTCCAAACTGAAAAATATCATTTACACTTAATTGCAGGATATCTAGGAGTGAAGAAACTTCTTGAAGAACTTGAAGAAACTGATTTGTTGCAATGGTGGAATCCTATTATAGCACCACACTCAAATTCAGCAAGCTCTTTAGAACAAACCATTCTTTCAAAATGTTTTGAAAGGCAGACTGCATGGACAGGTCTTTGACTAACTGTAGCAATGGGACTAAAAAAACCTGAATTCAAAGATTAAGACGTGTGGCCCATACAGTGTATGCTAGTATCGATGATCACAACAGACAAATAAGCTACTTTGCTGTACTGAATTAGTGGTTGCGTTTTAAGTGAGCTTTCAAGGATATCTGTAACTCTGAAAAACAAACAAACAAAAAACTACAGAGTATAACTTATTATAATTGTATATGTACATGTAGTTTATGTACCCTATCTCCTCCTTAATGGGTGAGCCAATCTGAACGACACTTTGCACAAACATCGTCACACATAAAGTGATTATTATTTTTTATGTGCTTTTAAAAATCCAATTTCTTTTGATTTTCATGAAAATGTACATTGAGTGATTCTTATATAGCGTTTTTCTACTCTCCCGGAGTACTCAAAGCGCTCTACACAACATACCACATTCTCCCACCTATGCTTTTAAGTGCTTACTAACTACCCAAGGATATTTGGCATGCAGACAAGTGGGAGACAGGGATCAAACCACCAACCTTCCAATCAGTAGATGACCTGCTCCACCTCCTGAGCTACAGCCACCCCAAAATGTGATGTTATACTCTCCAGTTGACAGTCAATATGCAGTGGTTCTGTATATAGTGTTTGATTTGGTATTTTAAAACATGACACCAGTGTTCACAAAATTCATAACAACTCAACAGTAGATAGATAAGCATACAAATAGTTAATATGAATAATCATTTGAGTCTCTTTTCTTCCGAGCAAAAATGCAAAACAAAACAAAACAAAAATCCCCTGAAAAGGGACTGTTTATTGGTTTTTGTTTTATTTTTGTTTTTGTTTTTTTTCACACATTTTGCTAAATTAATTATACCACAAAATAACAAACAACACACAAACCTAATATTTCCCTTTCACGTCACACAGCCCTTCCTTCCCACCCCCCTTAAAAATGGCTTCGGTTTTTAAGCCTATGACTTAGATCTTCGACTAATTACAAACTTCTGAACGTTGGAGCTTCCTTCATCTTGGAGTAATTTCAGTCTTTGTTTTTGTGAAGCACTTTGTAATGTTGGCTTTGAAAGGTGCTGTATAAATAACCCCTTAATTGTTTCCTGAGGCCAGGTATATAATGTCATTGCATATACTGTACACACATTGTTATGATACAGATCAAACATTGCTTTCATTGTGAAGGACCATCAAACATTTCGCAGCACATTTAATTGAACAGTTTATTCCCCAGAATGCAATAAACGTAACAAACTTAGTGTATGTTTGATGTGGTCCTTTGAAGGTGTTTTCTCTGTTGATGTTAGATTATGAAGATGACTAGCTAGTTTACAGCATGGCTAGAGAACAGAAACGCTTACGGGCCAGAGTGTAAATGTTTTGAGTAATGACAAAGCGGGTGAATTTCTCATGTAGATTCGACCTTATGAGTGGCTCTTTTGTTGAAAGTCAGACTGTTTAGAAATCAGAAGTGATACAGAATGACGTTACTGTGTCCTTCAGAGGGATAAATCTTTTTTTCTGCTTCTATGCATTATGTCACTTTCAAGTTTATCGAAACCAATAAAGAAATGTTTTGGATTTTCATTTTGTATATTGCCAGATAAATACCAAGCACTTGGCGCTTATCAAATTAGGTTCCTCATTGTTAACACCAGGCCTTGGTGTCTGCATGAATCACAGTCCTTGCAACAAGGCCTCACCTTATCTGCACTGAAGTGGCCTTCTTAGAATGTCTACATGGACTTGAGGTCGGCCTCTGTCTTATCTGTTAGACTTCTGTCCACAGTATGAAGTCAATGATAAGCTTACAGTGAGAGTCTGATATTTTGACATGGCTTAAATCTGTCGTGTGAACAAACGTCTTGACTGCTACCTTTAGATGTTAGGGTCATCCTACAAGTAACAGCATACTGTAGAACTGTAGAGAATAACAGCTCTTGATCACATTTCTGGATTTATCATGTTTGGTTTGCATAATTTAGCATTTTTAAAACATGCTAAGATATTTTTTATTAGAATTGTCAATGTTATTAGTTAATGTCAGGGAATAAGTTAAACATTACATGTTAATCTAGTCATTGTTAGGAAGCAGGTTGGCACTCAAAGAGCTGCCACACAGAACAGCATTTGAAGACATCGGTCAAAATCAAAGCTTCTCAGTATGCTCAGCCTCTATGTAACGATCTAGGTATTTGCCTTAAGGTTGAGTCGGGTTGAGTCCAAAACTTTTCATGCCATGTTGACTGAGGAATCCAATTTGACTGGAGCTGTAAATATTAACAGTATCAACATTCACCCTGTTTCAGCTGCAATGTAACTGCGAACTGTTTAGTTTATTCTGTTTATATGCTGGGACTTAAGGAGGTTGCTATTGTAGTGTTACTCTCCAACTTACATGAGTGGATTGGGAACCCAACCTAAGTCCTGCATCATCCTGTAGGTCTCAAGCAGGAGGAGCTTTCAGTCAACTTTATGTGGAGTAAAAAATACAGTCGTTTACCATTTGGCAAGGGAAACTCAATTTCAGCATTTAAGCATGATTGTTCCTGGTACTGCTCAGTCACCACAGAAAAAAACTAAATAAACAACACAGAAAAGCTAAGTACACCCTCCCTGCTTCATCTTGCAAATAAATGCACTTGATTATCTGATCATCAGCAAGGGTGAGCTCCTCTACAAAAACAGAAGTATAGGTAGTTTACTGGCCTGAAGCATTCAGGTGTGTGTTAACACAGTGCCAAGGAGAAGATAAATCACCAATGAACTTAAAAAAGGAATTTATGCTGCCCATCAGTTTGGTAAGGATTAAAAGTAATTTCCAAACAATTTGAAGTCCATGATTCTAGACGAAGAAAGATTCTTCACAAGTGGAACACATTCAAGTTCCTAATAATCCGATGACTGGATGTACCAGTAAATTGATCCCAATGCTCAGAAATCCTGAGAGCTACATGTCAGACTCTACAGGCCTCAGTTAGCACGTGAAATGTTAAAGTTCAGTACAAATAAGCCAGACAGTACAATTAGAAAAACACTTGAAAAGTATGGCTTGTTTTGGAGGGTTGCCAGAAGAAAGCCTCTTCCCTCTTAAAACTAACATGGCAGCACATGATTGGTGAAAACCAAACACAGCATATTAGCACAAACAGTGTTAATTATGATGATGGTGTGGGCTTGTTTTGCATTCACAGGTCCCGTGCACCTTGCAGTCATTGAGTTGACCATAAACTCCTCTAGAGGCATTCTAGAGTCAAATGTGAGCCCATCTTTCCAACAGCTAAAGCTCAGCCAAAAAGGCTCCGTGCAATAGGACAATTATCCCAAGAAACACCAGAAAATCTGTAACAGAATAACTGGAAAAGAAAAGAATCACAATGCTGCAATGGCCCAGTCAGAATCTAGAGCTGAGCCTGATCAAAAAAGAAAGCTGTGCATAAATGAAAGTCCATAAACCTCAATGAACTGAAGTAATGTTGTAAATCAGAGTTGGCCAAAATTCCTCCATGGTGATATGAAAGAGTGATGAAGTCATACAGAAAAAAACTACTTCAAGTTACTTCAAGCTATTCTGCTAAAGGTGGTTCTACAAGCAAATGAATCACGGGGTGTAGTTAGTTTTTCATATTTAGCATATTTTGTAAATAAAGAAAAACTATATTAGAAAAATATGAAGAGATTGATCACATAGTGCAGACCCAGAGCAAGACAGCCATAGCAGTGCTGTGCTAATGTGTGTAAGTGTATAATAAAAGTGCTGTATTATTGTGTGATTCTACTCAAATCAACAAAGGAAAGATGAGAAGAACTGGCAAGTAGGCTAACTTCAGGAATGGTGAGACTATGTGCCAGAGAACTGACTGGCCAATTTGAAGTGATTTTGTATGCGATGATCTCTTATCTCAAGCAAAACCTCTTCACGAGTAGGCTAAACGTGTTACTGTGACGATAAACCCAGGGTTAAAACTGAAGTTGGCTCACTAAGCCCCTAATCCTGCTTTGTAATGCAGGCTTCTGTTGAATTCTTCTTCTTGAACCTCTGCATTAAGATGTCCATGGGCCTTTCCCATCTGTGACTTTACGATTCACTTGTTCAGTGCTGTCATCCTTACAAACAGCTAAAAAATTCACTGCTGCATCAGTGCTGTGTAAAACACTGACATAGGTTTCCCACCCCCCATCCAAACAAAAAGCTAATTTGAATGTTTTTAATCTTATATTTTATATATATATTATATTATATATTTTTATGTTTTTAATCTTATATTTATGGCAAAAAAGTTTTTTTTAGTGTGAAAAACAGGCTCATAACTAAAATAAAAAACAACACAGAGCTTGCAGTGGATGTACGCGTTCTCCTTAATAGCAAAATAAATTGTTACATTGTTACTTCTTACTGTTATGCAAGACATCACTGATGTGTGTAAATGAAATCAATAATCTGAGTTAAAGAGTAATTAGAGAGGAGGAGGGACTCTAATACTTGTAGGGCTCTTGCTTTGGTTTTGATGCATTACAAAGGACGTGAGGTTTGTGTATGCTTAGCTTTGTTTTGGTGTGCACACTTGCACAGTTGTCATGTGTAAATCAAAATTACAATCTGGAAAGCCAATGCAACAAAGTATAATAGATCCAGTCTCACAATTTATATGATAAACATTTTCTTGGTTATAATGTGTTTTGTTTGTTTATTAGATATGCTGACTTGTGAATAAATTGCATCTTCTCATCATAGCACTGGTCTGTTTGTTGCTGACCTACAACTTTATGTATTACCAGCAGCAACATTCTGTTCCAATCCTGATCTCACTTTTGTTTGCCAAAGAAAAAACTTAAAATAGACCTTCTACAAACTGGCATGAGTTTATAAGAATTGTGTTAACTGGGTTTGGTCTGGTTTATTTTATTTTTTAAGAGTACAGAACTTTATCATTGCTGAATTTTTGCATGTTTAATCCACGTTGAACTTGTTAAATATAAGTCAATCCCCAGGGACTACCACGTTATAACATGTAAATAATGCATAGCCTGATGCAAAGGTTTTTGGCCTCTAAAGCCGATTTGCTCCAACAATATAGAATTCATTAAATAATATATAATTAACAATTAAGGCCTAGAGTTAGAGGCATGGCCTCTTTTTTAACAGGAGTGCTAACATGGGCAGATCGTATCTGCTATGGCTCATGTCCTCTAATTAAAGTCTCTATAGTTGTGGTTATGATTGTTGTGTTGGTCATTACGGATGCCAACTGTGACATCAACCTGCAGAAATGCAGTGCTTGAGGTACGTGGGATTTTCTGAAGCTTTCTTCAGAACGTCTCATCTTTTCCAACTGATGCGGCACACTCCCTCTCTGTCATCTGACAATCTCTATTCCCCTACCCTGAAATGTTATGAAATGCTATTTGTACATTTGTGTCTCTAACCCAGCCTCTAACACTGGGTTACCGAAACTAAACTAGGTGCCGAAACAACACCAAATGTGTTAGCATCTGCTATTATGCAAGTTGACATTTGCATGAGCAACACTGACAACCATAACGTACTAGTGAACTAGCCGTCTTTAGAGTGTTTGCGCTGATTTGAGGATTTTTAATGAAATTATCTAACAAATAACATGCGTGCTGTCTGAAACAAAGACTGGGAATCCAGTATTTTAGTTTGTTTCTCTGCAGTATAAGCAGAAATGTGAGTCTGTGTAATGCAGATGCACCTTGCTAACCAAGTTTGCTAGCATAAGCTGATAGTTTTGCACTTCACCCTATGGTCTGAATATGGTCCCTTGTGACCTCGGAAACCATCAGCACCAACAAAGAGGAGCTGCAGACTCCAGGAACCAGTGGGTCACGTCACAAAAATTGCTTCCATCTTTTAAACACAGTCTGTGTTCGAAACAAAATGTGTCTGGTTGATTGTGAGAATCTGCCAATTAATGCTTTTGTTGGTGTATTCCTTTTTTAAATCAGCGCCTTGGCATTAATCCCTGTGGGGAAAGCAGTACCGGTCCTTTACATGTGACTGTTCACACCCCTGATGTACTGACCAGAGGGGTAAACAAATGACTGGTGTATATAAACATGCACTCACACATACACACACACACACACACAGGAGCGTGATCAACACTGTGTCAGATGATCAAGATCCTGCAGGGTAAGGCAGATGGTTTTAATAATAAATGGCATCATTGATCCTGTCTCAGTCGTGGAGGGGGAAACTGAGAGAGAGCGGTAAGGAACTGCTGACAAACCAGGACACACACACACTGTCTGAGCTACACTTAACTCATGACACAAATCTATAAAAAGTACTCAACTGCTGAACCTAAATGTTACCAAACTGTTTGCTATAATTCCACCTCCTGGCAAGAAGTCTATGTTAAGGTGACTAAATGTTTTCATTCGTGGGAATGACTCATGTCATATCAATGTCTTGTCGTTTCACGTGTGCCAAATTTCTTCCATATTAGGAGCAGACAAGACAAATATCAGGAAAAATGAATGAAAAGTGTTAAAGACTATCCACAAATGTGAAATAAGGACAATTTAAAAACAACTGGAACCATGCTAGCCTTAGATGAGTTTATTATGTAAAAGTCTCTGAATCTCATCCAGGCCTGAACGGGTTAATGTATTCTCAGAGTCTGATGACACGATCATCTGCTAGACTACTTCTTAGCAAAACACAGTTATATCCTCTGGGGTTTGATCATAAATATGAAGAAGTATCTGTTCACATGCTTCCTCATGAGAGAAATCCTTCATCAAGTAAAAAGCAAACGAACTTCATGAAAAGATTTGAAAACTGCTAAGCAGAGCAGAGCAGCGCTGTGCTCAGTTTTGTCTCAGTTTTCACGTGGTTATCAACGTTTTAAATATCTGCAATATGTTCATTAAGTGAGCCGCTTACCATTTTTTTCAGTATAAAAAATAGTGTTTATTTTTAAAAAACATGTTCTCTGAAAACTTTGAAATACATTTAATATACTTATCCACAAAAATTTGGCTGTTTCCAAAAGCTTGAATCCTGCATTACAGATTATTACATTAAATTAATAGCAATTACTTATTTTTTCAACGATGACTCAAATAATAATCCTCTTCATAATGACTTATTAGATTAATAGGTTTTTACACATCTTAAAGCAAACAGTGTCATAAATGGGGTTGATATAAAGGATATAAACCAAAGTTATCAAATCTGAGCTGATCCTCTGACTTTAGGCAAACACACTTTGCATTTTGTTGCTGAAGTACTGACCCACTGGATGTACAGTTGCTCATTTCACGGCTTTGTCTGCTTCCGGGAACCTCTGCCTGCAGCTTTGGGGCTGTACTCAGAGATAATAAACAAAAGCCTGCAAACAAGCTTTTCTTATAGCACAGATTTAGATTACAAGAGATGGCTGATGGCGAGAAACACGCTAAGTGGGGATTTCAGGTAAAGCTAGACCCGAGTTTGGGGTTTTTTTGTAAAGTAAAAACTTCTGGTAACTCTTGCCTTTAAAACTCTGTAGTACTTATATAGAACATGGTTTCATAACACACTGCAGAGTACATATGTAATCATGTATAAGTGCTTAGTAACGCATTTATGAGCAATTATAACTCTCCTGTGGATACAATGGAGTGGAGTGTGGTGCAAACACGTGTTATAAAGAAATACTAAACACAAATATGGTCCATCTTCTGCAGGTACTCTTCAATAGAAACTTAAAATGCCCTTATCTTCTTATTGTGTTACACACTGCTACAGAGTCCTCAGTCAACAAGCTCATTCTTAAGATTAACACATTTTGTGCATTAAAATGCAATTATGCAGCATAACCCTGCCTACATAAGATCCTTTAGTAAGGCCACCGTCATATGTCATACATTCAATTATCATCATTGTTACACACATGGCTGGCTGCAGGCATGGCTTGACACAGGGCGAGTTAATGAGGAGGGATTGAATGAACTGCAGCCAGATTTCTAATCCCGGACCCACAGGTTTGGGCCTCATCAACTAACAAACAACAACAACAATGGCCCTCTCGCAAGTATGCTTTTCACTCACGACTCTGCTGATGCGGTGACCATATGCCAGCACACCCATGTTCGGTTCATTCAACGCGTTCCACTGTCACAGCCACTGTACCTTGACGCTGGTGTGGCTGGTCTGCGTCTCGGCCTCGATGCGGATGTGCCCTCCACTGTTCTCCTTGCGATCCCGGCACGAGTTGTTGCGCGAGTGCCGACTCTGGTAGGTGATGACGGAAGGGATGGTCTCGGCCGCATCGGTCTTGATGAAGAGCCCGTGGAGCGTGGTTGCGTTGCCCTGAGAGATGGTGGTGGTCTGGTGGGGGGAGTTGGATTCGTCTGAGTCTCGGCAGTAGATCACCCCGCTCTGAGAGACGTGGATACTGGGAGCGCAGCCCATACCTCAGCGACGCGCCTCCGGAGTCAGATCCCAGATAATAAACACCGACTCGTGGGTACCACCTTCCTGTCGTCCACAGCTGCCTGCACACAGGCTGCTTTTTTCTCCAGGCATCGGCTGCGGGGTCGAATCGCTCTGTTCTCCACACACCTCCGTTCGAGAACATCAAGGGAGGGAAAACGTGAGATGTAGATAATTATTTAAAACATGCGACCTACGAATTCGGTTTTGTTCCCAAGCTCCCGCTATTGGCGGATTTTGGACTTCGACTTCATATTGAGGACAAAATGTGTTTCAGGCTATGATCTAAAGCTTCCCGATAACCCGTTCTCCCCGCCGGCGCTTCCATCAAATGACCCGGACTAATGAATAAAATGAATAGATGGTCTAAACCACCTGGCGGCTCTTCATCACCTCTTGCTTCATATCCGGCTTTGTTTCTCCGATCGTCCTCGGTGACATGGTCGCATTTTCGGCCTGTGATGAGTAGCCTTTATGAAATCTCTTCTATCTCTCTACTTTAGCTATTCTGCTTGCTGATCATTGGCCACGGTCCATCTCCCACTCTTCCTTTCTGCTTCCTAGTCTCTCTCTCTCCTCTCTCTATCTCCATCATACCAACATTGTATAATTTTTGACTCTGCGGAACGAGCCTTCATAACTCCCAAGAGGCCATGCTGTGACTCCAGGGGTCCTTTAAAGCCCCACGTGAATTATGCATAATGCTATCACAGTAATGGGGACCTGATGAAACACCACTTACTGTTCAAACAACCTCCCGCCTCACCTTTAGGCACGTGATTAATTTAGAGAACAGGGTATATTTACTCTTCAGCCGAAATGGGGTGGAGGGGGGGGGGGGGCATGACATAATTGTTTTCTTGAAGAAAATGTTTTATAAAATGTGCTTATAGACCATTTTGCCTTTTGTTACCGTTCTGTTGCCAAAAATAAACTAGCGTTTGACATGTAAGCACAATAATCATTATAATATTTTTATTTAAGCATTCTACCATTCTTCCACTCAAGATTAGGATAGTTGGTAATAACGTGCTTATTTGTTTATTGAATGTGATACTAACTGGATCAGAAATTCTGTAAATGCCAGTTATTATTTGATATATTATAATTTATCCTTAAACATAATTTTGTTTTTCAACTGAGTATCTAAGCAGATGTGTCACATAATGCATTTAAACTGTAACAAAACTGCACTCCATTGTATTTTGTATTAAACTATTTGCTTTGACATTATGGATTAAAAAAATATTATTATTTTCCATCACTAAAATTAAATGTGGGCTCTAACAATGTGGGCTTGTTACCAAAGCGTGACCCGGTGATGGGTGGAATCTTAAACCTCTCTGGTCAGTGGTCAGTTCTCCATACATATATATATATATATATATATATATATATATATGGAGATATATATAGATATATATAGATATATATATATCTCCATATATATATATATATATATATATATATATATGTGTGTGTGTGTGTGTGTGTTAGGGAACAGGGCATTAGGGAACAGGAAGTGAAGTATAGAGCTGAATAGAATAGAATAGTCACAAAGCAACATAAATTCATTTTTGGCACATTTGGCTTTAGAGTAAAAAAAAAAAAGCAGTCTGTAATAATACAAGAATATGACAACCAAAAAAATTCTTCAAAATGAAAGCAAAATTTAAATAACCATCTTCCATGACTTCTTATTTTAAATATTCACAGCTGTAGGAATAAAAGATGTTTTGTAAACCCTTTTCTTACCCAAGACAACTACATAACACCAGTCTGATGTTAACAGCTGAAAGGACTGATGGTGGGGAATTAATCTGACCTGATGTATAACTCAGAAGTTTTCATGATACTACTTGCATATTGCTGGTATTCCATTACTGAGTTCATGATGGCCATAGCGTCCAGGTCTGAAAATCATAGCCATAACTACAATGAACATGCATTTTTTTGTGGCCCCCAGGGGGCATTACCTGTGGTAGCAGAAATACTCCAGTTTCTTTGGGAGAATGATCCTCTGCCCTGACCTCTGCAAATACTTTCCTGATGATTTTATTGTCTTAATCATACTCAAGTCATATTAAATAAAACATTTAGTGCACGTTAGTCCATGTATATCAGAAAAAGAGATTTTTCAGTTAAAGCTAACTTGTGACTAACAACTGATTAGACAACAAGAATGTGGTTTCACAATCAGATCCACCTCTAGTTTGTTATACATGCTTTCAAAGCACCAAGATGGTGACAGCATGAACACTCAACATGAGGATTCAAACTGAACCTCACCAGCCAGTTGGTGATGTCATGTTGGCTATATCCATCTTTTATACTTTGCACTTTTTGGTAGGCTACCTATTACTACAGGATGCAGAATGACCATCAAAACAAAATAACAATATTTCAGGAAAGATACAGTGATGATTTCTACATCATTAATAAATGCCTGATATACAGTCCATGCACAAACTCTTAACCTTACTGTGATGTTTAATATACTCATTCAACATGTGATAAACTTATTTTGCTCTGGCCATACAGTCAACTGCATATCATTTATTTAAAATCTAACTGCACAGTTTATTCATATTGACTTATGTTAACTTTGTGCTTTAACTAACTAATTTAACGAGGTACTTTTTCCTGAATTATTTTTTCACATTAGCAATTAAGGACTTAAACCACTAACACACTTTGGTCAATATTCTATTATTATTTTCAAGTTTCTATCATTTTAACCATCAAGCAAAATGAATAAAAATTACATGAACTGCTTAATAATTTCACAAACAAAAGAGTTTTTCTTTTCTTTTCATTGTCACTTTATGCTGTGAATTTGAAAGCACTGGATGACAAAACAAGCAAACTGAAGACATTGCCTTGGGGTCTGGGAAACTGTGTTCCACTCCCCCCCCCCTTTTTTTTTGTGAATTAAACAATAAATTAGTCAATTAAAATTATTTTGAGGCCATACCCTCCATTATAATTTGTAAAACTTTACAAATATGAATGACATAATCTCAGAACATATAACAAACATTTGTTTAAACATATTCTTACTTAGTGCTGCATTTAGCCGTAAGCAAAACAGTCATATTTAGCTTTTTATTTGCAATCACCCACCCTTTATTCATTTAGGTAAGACTCCTAAATGAGCACTGCACATAAATAAAATATTATTTTTCAAACTATTGTATAATGTTTAAAAAAATTGCTAGTATATTTTGTCAGTGGAGGGGGTAGTGTTAAAACCTTGGGAAAAAAAGGCTAGCCATAAAAAACAAAGTATCGCTGCAAAAATATATACAGTTACAGAGTGTTTTCTACATGAGAATATATTAAGAGAAGCACTTTAGCAGTGCCTCTAGGAGCAGGTCTGGTTTATGTCCATATGGGCAAGCAAAGCATATAATTTCAGTGAATGATTCTCTCAGCATCACTTCAGCCATTCCATCCACATGTACCACATAACTATACAACTGATTTGATTTATTGACCTGACAGGTGATCCCTAGAGACAGACACATAGAAATAAGATATGGAAGAAATGGCCCCATACCTTTGGAGGTTTAATATTCAAAGATGAATAGGGAGAAGTGAAAAAGCTGTATTGATAAAGTTTAACATTCGTTGTCCTTTGTCAAAAGTAGCCACGTAGTACAGTTAGTAGTTGTTTTAAGCTGCTTTCCCTCTAATTCACATTCACTATGGGATAGTTTACTTTTGCTCAGCAAAATATGTTTATTTATATATATTTATTTCTGCATTTATAATATATAAATGCAAATAATTAATTTATAAATCTTTATAAATTAAGTAAAAAAAACATATAACATGTAACCACACTAAACATGTGATTTTCTTATAATTTGTGTTACATAAGTAACTCTATTGAACCACTTAACAGTATGTAAAAAACACTGAGCTCACACAGTTGCAACATTTGAAAGCTGTGTACACATGCTGTCACACATATGTCACTAATACTACAATGTTACATTCAGTTTTTTTTGTTATCAGCTGCAACAGCGTAGCACTATTTCCCTGTGTGATACTGTGTGTGGGTGTGTGATCATGACAAAGGCAATTTTGAGCACGCTGGCAGGAGTTTATGTGTCTGTCAATGCATTTGTCAGCACACTAGCGTCAAAACACTTCAAGATGCAGTCATAAAACTTTAGAGGTGTCTCGCTGAGCGTAAAATAAAGATTGTGTTTAAAAATGTGTAATCCGACCCAGTAAAGAACAAGAAGTAGGGGCTTAGATAAAAACAACAAACATTCTGGCACAGTTTTTTGTTTTAATCTGGTGTGTAGTTTGTAAAGTTCAATTTCACACATGTATGTAGTCCAAGAACTCACTGATGTGACTGCTGTGAAGTGATCAAAATATGGTCTCTGGTTTAAGGATCTAAATAAATAATAAATATATGGATACCTAAATGAATACAATTCCTCTAACGCTGTTTTTAAATACAAAATGCCTGGTTACTTGCATATAAGAGCACTGAACCTACAGTGAAACCTAATTTTACTTGCTCAGTATGCAATAGGCTTCTGCTTAGATGGCCCTCTGGTGGCCGAGCTCATAAACTGCTGGTTTAAATGGTAAATAAACAGAAAGAAACAGTCAGGTGGCTGTACAGGATAAAATATCCTCATACGTGCTGAGGGTTCGTCATCGCAGCTCTTCGGTTATCTAGGCTATATTTTAGGGTAAAATACTCGCTTTTCATTTGCCAGCTTGGCTGACGACAACTACAAACTATGTAGCGATGTTAATGAGCTTTTCTGACGTGGTCTGCTCAGAGTTTTACACATGACGAGTATAAAGCAAGAAAATCTAATTTCTGATTTGATTATTTAAATAAAACAACACAACGTCGTTTTTTTCAAGAATTACACAGAAATAAAATAACGGCTATGTTCCAATTAAGAACAGATAACAGTGCGACCTCTTCCACTTTTCACGGTAGTCAGTGTAATTTATAGTTTTAGATTTCAGCCTGTATTATTTCCTCTTTTTTAGTTCCTTGCTACTAGCCTTAAGCTATAGGCAGTAGGTCTGGAAGTGTACGGTGACAACTAACATAAAGTTTTTTCACTTTAAGCCCAAAATAAGAGTTGGATTTACTTCGGCACTGCGCCTACCTTTTGTGGTCCATTAGGGGAGAAAGCCTCTGGTGACAGTCCGCTCATGTTTCAAAACCAAATATTTTGTCCTTCAGTATATAATGCAAACAGCGGGGAGTTTAAGTAAGCACTGGTTCCGCACCTGAGACCTGTAGGAAGAGCGGCAGAGTTACGTGGAGCTCCACAGGTAGAGAGTGCTGGATGGTTAGTTAGACGCTGGCCTCTGAACTTCATAACCTAGGTTCAGATTGCACCGGGCAGGCCCGGTGTCCGTGTGGCCCTAGTGCCCTTACCACGGCCTGGTGAAAAGCAGTGGTAATGTGATATTCTGTGAAGTTAACACAAAAAGTAAAATGGAAAAAGTTCAAAATGCTGTAGCTATAAAGAGATGTAGGAGGCATTTATATACTCCACCATCAGGTTATTTAAAAACCAGTATATCTGACAGTTATAGTCAGCACCGCCTGAGCTCACTTTAGCTTCTTTTGTAAGTGCATAATTTTGTTTCAGTACTTTTTGTTTGTGTGTCTTCACACTTGCAATAAGTTAACAATAATAACACTGACAGTAAGACACCTGCTTTTACAGTCAGCTAGACAGACTGTTGTTGAGACTGAGTCAAAGTAGTAAAATGATATTCTGATTAAAAGGGACCTTCAGAACTCAGACTTTCTGTTGAATTATGCACTTAACCTTTCCTGTGAGAAATAAAAGCATGGGGCAAGGGTACCTAGACCTGGTTCTTAGAGTACGCTTGGGGAGCGTGATTGTGTGTACAGTGTCTCTCTATGTCTGTCTCCATGTTGGTTGAGTGTTGAGTAATTGCATATGAGAGCATGAGGGTGGGAATGGATGTTTGTATCTGTGTGTGCCTGTATGTCTGTGTCTATATGTCAGGTTGGGTATCAGACGCCACCTCTCTGAGGACATCTCAGGCCCTCCAAGGTTTGGAGGCCTATCTCCCCCCACCACTTCCCCTGCCAGTGGCGGACACCCTCAGACATCGGTGCGTTGGTGGTTCTTTGTGTCCGGGGGTGGGCGCCCAGGTACACACCGGCTCACTCCTTGGTGGCTGCTTATCGGGGCCTGGAGCCTGGGGCTCGCTCGGGCCACTTCAGGGGTGGGGTGCCCTTGGCCTCTCAGCCTGGGGCTCGGTCACTCTGGCACAGCTGGTTGCCGGCGGAGCTCACGGGCACGTCACTGCAACCCCCCCTGGCTTCTGCTCCGCGGCTGCTGAGTGACCCCTCATCTGGGACTCTCCTCAGCTCTTTCTGGGATAGTGGCGCGGCTGCCCCTCTGTTGGTCTTCCTTGGTCTCTTGTGTTCTGGGGGCCTCTGGATGTCTGGAGTTTTGATCTCCTCCATACCTGCTTCATGCCCTGGAGGACGGGGCTGTGGCTCCCCACACCTTCTAGCAGATCATTACATGAAGGAACCTTTTAAAAACAAGCGTGTTCATGCTCACAGGTGAACACACGGGTGCTCACACACACAAACTACACCCTATTTGGCTCCTACCTCAAAGCACACTGTGTGCTGTCGATATTACGTGCTGCACAATAATGTTTAATATTTAGTATTTACTGTTATATTCCCATATATCATAGTGATGTTGTTTATTGTATTACTTTCTTCTGCTTGTTTTCTTTTTTCTTTCTCAACAGGTGATCCAGGTGATTGATATATGTATTTTTTTTGTCTGCTTATTTAGTTGGTTTTTGTTTTTTTTGCCCTTTATCCCCGTCCCTCTTCTCTGCTGTTTTTCCCCCTCTTCCTTTCTCCCTTTTCTTTTCCTCATTCAAGTCTTTCCCGTATCTAGCAAGTGAAAAAAAAGAAAAAGAAAAAGAGAAATAAAAGCATATACAATAATGACACATTAGTGTCCTGAACATGTATTTCTCTGCATGAATACAATAATTTTCAAGACATATTTAAAAGAAAGAAAGAAAAAAGACAAGAAAAGCAGAATGTTTTGCATGTAATATATAGTATTGCTTCATGTTTGCTGCTTGTATACTGGCTGGGGGGTTTTATGTGTGGAGTTTGGAGACATGCATTAATTGGTGATTCTAAATTGGCTATGAATAAATGTCATCTCTGTTTTAGCTCTGTAATAGACGTGGGCCCTTTTGATGGTGTACATACCCTGCTGTTTGCTCTATGACAGCAGAGGATAGGCTCCAGCTCCTCGTAGCTCCTAAATCAAAGAGGAGGATCATAAGATGAATGGTTTTTTATGATAACTGCAGTGGAGATAGACAAAAAAATTGCAAGCAGAGAGGTTAAAGAAGAATTCTCCCTGAGAGGGAGTGGAATGGGGGCTCCATGTGACCATGTGGTCTTATCCATTGCTGCTCTTGTGCTGTGCCTGGAACCTGAAAAATCATTTGAAACTGAAAAATAACGGACGTCATTTTGTTATTCTTTAGGCTTTTATCTCCACACTATCCATATTAAGCTTGCTGAAATCTGATACAGTAAAGTAAAAGAAAAATCCAATAAGATCCTTAATAATCTACATATTTACAAGTTTTGCCGTCTTGTTCAGTTTTATCAGTGGACTCTTTAGTGCTATCACTAAACAAGCTGTAGGTCACATATAACTGGAAAGTGGGATGCAAGAAAGCGAGGGCTTAAAATTTTTAAATCACTGATTAAAACGTTATGAACAATATTTACAAATGAACACAAGAATATTTACTTTCAATTCTGGAGCATATTTGCTAAATGGTAAATGTGCTGGTTTTCTACTCTTGCTGTGAGGGTGCCTATCTAATGAAATGTATCTCATTTTGTGAGTCAGCAACACTGCGTGAGCTGTGTTTGAGCAGAAGCTGAAGTTAGAGCCAGCACATGGATTAAAATATGTCATTTGCAAAGATTGAAAATGCATGATTAACTTTGCAAATAACTTTCAGCTAACTGTTAAACTTCTGTCTTTTGATTTGCACTGAAAATTCACAGAAACATTAATGATCAGTAAAATATGTAAAAGCTGGTAGACAAGCTGAAAAAGGTGGATGTGAGTTGCAGGTCCATCATCCAGCCAGCAGAGGGCATGAGAAGTACAGTGGATGACTTCCCATTACTGCAATATATACTGACCATTGAGAAGTTTTTCTTTTTCTTTAATATTATTAAAAAATTGCAAAGGACTGTGTGGAAAACAACATATGCAGTAGTTATAATAAATATAAACACATGTAAAGGGCTATAAAAAAAAAAGGCTTGCATCAATTTTGTCTGCTTAAAAAATGAGGAAATACCTTTCTAGGAAGACACCTACAAGCTAAAGATGCTGAATATGCTCTCATCCTGTTTACCAGGAAGCTGGATTTTAGTCTCTTCTGCCTAACGTGCAAGAATGTGTAGCTTAAACTGTTATGACATAAGCAGGCCTTTGTTTCTCTAAATCTGAATTATGCATGGCTGAACTGAATCCTTCTTACACACACACACACACACACACACACACACACACACACACACACACACACACACACACACACACACACACAAAAGCCTACTTCATCCATCAAAGTGTACAAAACATAAGCCTTTGTGTATGTGTGTGTGTGTCTTTGTATGCATGTTTGTCCAAATATGCATGAGTCCATGGATACATACCTTTCGGTTCAATCATCACTTTTCTCTGTGGATGTCACTGTGTAGGACTGTTTCATAGAAAGCAAATGTATTTTAAGATTATTGCATTATTATTATAATATAACATTGCTGATGTAATAATACATATTCTAACAATTTCTCGCCCCAGAAATAAATCTGATATGTATGTTCAGTGGTGTAAGAAGTGTAATATTTCTCTGAAATGAAATGTAAGTGTATTAGTATCATGAAAAGTAAACAGGAGGAATACGATACAAACAAATTCGAGTTGTCAGTGGAGCAGGATACAAACGTGTTATTAATATCCCTCCAAAAGTTGTCATGTTTTCTTCACTGTTTATGTTTGTGTCCTCAAATGAGCCTTTAGTGTATTTTTTAGTAACAGGGTAATATCAACAGCTGTCCCAAGGATCCACAGTTCATTGTTTCTCTACACAGAAAGGCCATGACCAGATGGTGGATTTGAACCAAGGATCTTCTTGCTGTGAGGCAACAGTGTACCATCACACTGCCGAATATATATATATATATATATATATATATATATATATATATTTTTTTTTTTCAACAATCTACATCATACAGCTCAAAGACAAGCTATGTTATGCTTGAAATAATATCACAACAAAGTGTGTAATAGACACGCCGGTCCACTGTGTCCTTTTCACATGAAATGTACACTCATGCAGAAGTTGTACTAAACTGGAATAACAGCAGAGGGAGGTATTTTATTTTAAGCCAACATGAAAATAATCATGAGAAAGTGTTGCATGCCCGTCCATTTCATGTTTTGGAGAGGCAAAGCATGAAATGGACACGATAGACCGCTGTTGCCTTAATGCTCTGTGAACTGCAATGTAAAGAGCCTACAATATTAGCCCAACAGTCTCATTTGCCTCCATGAGTAAGCACTTGGTGAGAGTGGGAAGGAAAAACTCCCTTTTAACAGGAAGAAATCCCTCCAGTGGAAGTAGTAATGACTGAATGAGGGTGAGGGGAAAGAATCGTCAATAGTGATGCTGACTTGCATCCAATATACTCATCTGTGCATATTTGTTTGCTTACTACTGAATAGCAAACATTTGTTGCAAACTTGTATTCTGTGCATACTGAAACACATTTATATTATTTGTGAGCGTTATGTATAATTGTGTATTTGTTTACATGTATGGGCTTTAAAATAACAGTTCATGTAAGTTCCAGGAGCTGCTTTGTGGTTTATTTCTTTTATGGATATCACTTAGGATAATTAGCAAAAAGAAATCCATACAGTAAAGCCGAACTTTTTAAAATCTATTATTAAGTTCTCTATTAAGAGGGTCATTGTTCTCAGTATCTTCCACTGAAAATTCAGTTCAATTAGTGCTAACGAAGCGGACAACACCACAAAGTCACAAAAATATGGATAGAAATTGTAGCAAGATTATGCATTAGTGGCAAAGCTTTATCAGTAACATGAACAGGTACTGGTAGATGTGTCTCTGCATGCCCCGAAGGTGGTGATTGAAGAAGATGGCACTGTGGCTTAACAATAAGCTCAGAATGATATGATCAAACCTGGACCTGTTCAGCTATTTATATTGGTGTGAGCATCAAACTGTGGAATCAGGGGACTATCTGTAAGGTGTGACAATTTATGTTTTGATGAGAAATGCAATTTTCTTATTAATGAAAATATATTAGCGCCAGAAGAACTGCAAAAGTTTTATTAACTGACTTTCCAATACATTGTGAGGCCATTCATCAGTGTCAGAGAAGAGCAGATACAAGACAGTGTCAGAGTCACGTCACAGCGTATCAGTCACACTGTTTGGCTCCTGTGAGGCAACATGTTCAGAATTTGTATTGGCACATTGAGTGCTGTTATCTGTACTATGCATTTATCTGTTTTGGTACATTCATCTTCCCAAGAGAATGTGTTATAATGATTTGTCCTTTAGCTCTACCAGGTCATGGTTTCCACTGACCTGCACATTATCTACACACAGTGGATTAACACAGTTTTTGCACACAGGAACAGTTTTCAGATAATTAATCCTACTGACTTTCAAAATGCCCCGAATTTTCCACCACGCAAGGTTTGCAAATCTTAGTGAAACATATCACAATTTAACAAATAGACTGTGAGAAAATAGAAAAATTGACTTTGATGTCCTCCACAGCATGAATTGTGTTGATTTCACCAGTACTTTAGTTTTGAATAAGAAAACCCCATCAGCCTGAGTCCGCATTCAGTTTAGTGTGAATGAATAAATTCAATGATTTTCAATTATTTTTACACACACTACACACACACACACACTACACACACACACACACACACACACACACACACACACACACACACACACACACACACGTTGTGTAAAATGGAGATAAAAGTGAAAGAGTAGCTTTTGGCAGAAAAGAACATAGGGAATGTGTAAAGCAGGGCTTAGACCCTTAGGAATTGCAATTTGAACACAAGGTTATAGATCTAGGGGAGATTTTTTTCCCCCAACCTCAACGTATACAACTTATTTCTTTTACGACTTACAAAAACAGACATCTGTTACATTAGATATTCTTTCATGCCAAATGCTACCTGCGGCCTTTAGAATTACCCAGTATTTTTCTCATTTGTTTTTAACGCATGACTCAACATTGTTAACCTTCTCTCACTCTGCCTCATATCCTGAGAGCTTCTAAGCACTTCTTGTTAATGTTTGCATTTGTCGTTGTACGTTTTCAGTGCTTTGTTGTCTGTCAAGGATATTATTGAAAAACCACTGAGCTGGTGTCGTGAAACTTGGAAGAAAAATGGGGACCAAGCAAAAACAGAACCCAGTACATTTTGGTTTGGATCGTTAAAGCTGCCATAGCTCATTTGCTTTGTTGAGGTTGAGGTTTGTGAGGTTTCCAAAAGCCCTTCTAATTATTATTGTTAATAATTTGCCATTTCATTGTGTACACAGCATTCCTCTGTTCTGTGTCAATGTTTTTGGACAGAGTGATGGATGGATAGATGGATGGATGGATAGATGGATGGATGGATGGACGGATGGAACCGATACTAAGTCCATCTTTTATGTAAATTCGATGGACATCATCTACGCTTAGTGACCCCTGCTACTCAGCAAAAAGTCTTACTGCCAAATGAAAAGCTACAGAATCCCTCAGATGGCCAGAATCTTCTCAGATTAATTAGCTCATCAAAAGACCTTTTCCACACATGGCTTAAAAGTGACAGAAGATATATTGCTAGAATGCTAGAACGATAACAATTTGTGTGCAAAGTGTATTTGAAAATATATGTTCCCTGCTAATTATGTGCATGTAAAATTTCTACCATAGAAACGGCCACAGTATATTTACAATAATGAAAAACACTTTGCCTTTGTTAGCAGTTAGGTCCCAGCTACCAGGTGAGATGCATATAGCATTTGACATTTATTACTATTTACAATAATAAACAAAGGATAAAAGCTTGTTTATTACACTCCATTTAAAAAAGTGGTGTGTGCCTGTTCAATATGCATAGCAAGAAAAAGATTTCATTTGTTTGCATTTTAGCCTCTATGTTTTTACTTAAGCGTAATACAGCCGACTAGCAACAGCTTGACCACAGCTCTGCCTCACAAGAGAGTAAAGACACAGTAAACTCAGCTCCTTTACTGTTTGAAAGGCACTTCGATTAAACTTTTATTTTGTCAGCATGATGATGAGTTTTTATAAACTGATGTTTATCATCTCTGTCAGGAGAAATTAAAATCTCACCGAATAAAACTTAACTTGCATATCTCTATGATGCTCTTTTAAAAAAGCAAGGTTTCTGGTTTCTTCATTAAGTTTGGATGGTAGTCTTTAGCTTTAATGACATTTGCCATATAACTAATTCCTTTACATAACATTTAACTAATAGTCCATTGACAATCTGTAGTTTGAGCCAACATAGTTGTTTTGTATGGATAACTTTAAAAGCCAAACCATGCTGCTTACAGACTACTTCAAATCACTGAGAAGAATTTAGAAAAAAACAAAACAAACCCAAATGCACAAAACATCTTCTTGAATCTCTTGCAGTAGGAATATCGTATACAGTTACCCATCACAGGTAAGCCTGTTCAACTTCAAAGCAACATTAACATAAATATCTAATCAACCAATCCCAAGACAGCGATCCAATCCTCTTGGGCATCATCAAGACAAGTTCAAACTGAATGAGGAAGAAAGATGATTCGAGTGACTTTGAAAGTGGCATTGTTGTTGGTATCAAGCAGGCTGGTCTGAGTATTTCAGAAAACAAAGTATTCCCTCTCATTATTATTAAAATAATATTGTTTATATCAATATATTACTATATTTGCTTTTTAAATAATAACCTTGAATAGTGGGGGGACAGTTATGCAATTACTTTTACAAATGCTATATTGCAAAAACATACATAAAAATTCGATTTGCCTTAAGGGTGTGTGAAAATACGGTAATACGTTTTTCAGTTTCTTTAAACATAGTCTTATCTTGGAGAAACAAACATGTTGTTTTGAGTGTGGATTACACCGGCATTAGAATGGATTGACCTTTTCAACAGCCAGAGGCACCTGCAGACCTCAGGGACTGAGCCCAGACAGGTGGGATACAAGTATTCTGTGTCCTTGACTCTTAATGAGAATGCAACTTGAAACTTTTCTCTGCAGTATTGCACTTTACACAAATAATGTGTGAATATGCCTTTTCAGACGCGGAAAATAAGCAAACATTCTTTACAAATGTAATTTGTTTTTCTGTTAAAGCATATTAATTATATGGTATGAGTTTCTCTTGGATGAAAAATTTTAGGATGACATTTTAAGACACTGGGTGGTGTTTGTGTTTGCCTCGAGTTTTCTCACCCTAAAAAACAAGTCAGACTACAGTGCTGAAAGCCCCCAGGGTTTGTTATGACTATATAACACGAGGCAGGCATAGTGAATGAACTCTGGGTGAGAAGTGAATGGTGTGGAAAACATTGAAGGTTGTTACATGAATCAGTGTTTTTTTGGTATAAACTTCCCATTAAACAACTGTGCTGTGAGACAGAAACAGAGACAATCGTCCTCTGTCTCAGCCTGTGTTAATCTAGTTTCTGTTGTGTTTGACATCCTCTACATTATTATTTGAGTTAAGTGTAAGCTACACTGTTAGTTTAACTATATATTTGTGCTTAATCTACTAATAAGTACAGACAGTTTTTGCATACATTGAAACAGTCCAGAGTAAGAATGATCTGATTTTTGCATTCATTTTCTTCAGTCCTTATCCAACTTATCCAAAGCTGACACTAAGAAAGCGACAGGGTACATCCTGGACAGGCCACAAGTCTGTTGCAGGACTAGCACCATGCCTCAACAGCACTATCTGTATTCATAAAGGAATGCAGATGGTTAGCAACAACACTCAGGTAGGTTGTGGTGTCTCAACATTGCTCAGTTGGTATTAAGGGGTCCAGAATATGCAAAAAGAAATCCCTTACACAATTGTACCACTGCCAGCAGCGTGATACAAAGCATGTCACAGTAAAAACCTAGACTCGTCAGACCAGCTAATCCAATCTTTTTTTGTGCATTCAGAGATGCTCTTGTGCATATTCTGATTGCAACAAGTGGCTATTTTAGTTATGCTATGATTATACTCCATTGCAGAAGCAGACATGGAAACCTGAGAGTTGAGTAATCATTCCTATTATGCTTCTTAGATGTCCACCGCCTGGATGCATGTGTAGTTGATGTATTTTAATGTAAATTCTGCGCAGACAAGTCTGAATGGTCACAAAAAACAAGCAAGTACATGGATGCCCACATTGAAGGTTCTACAATATCTTTTACCTTGACAAGGCCAAGGCCATGGTTGACTACAACTGGTAGTTTCTCTTTGCCAGGGAAAAAAGGATTTGTTTTAGAGTGCTTATTGCTTTAAACAGTACCAAGAACAATGAATTTCAGTGAAGGCCTAAGAAGAATTGTAGATTTATACAAACTGGGAAGGTCTCCTGGAGTCATTTCTAACCAACTGCAGATTCCAAGATCATCAGTTTAAGAACCGCAAGTTCAAGTTATTTGCATTTATAATGGTGTCGACCAAGAAAGAAGGCCCTGCTCCAGGACTGACACTTTCAAACCTATGAACACTGTACAAATGTCAAGCATGGTGTTGGTAGTATTATGCCACCATGGAGTTGATTTGCTGCTTCATGGTACAGTTACATTACCAGTTAAATGACCAATTTAAATGACTTCCATCCATCCATATTCTAATGCTTGTCCGGGTGTTTTGATAGCATAATCATTTCTTGTTTGCTCCCAAATAAAATTTCAATTAGAGTTTATTGACATAAGTCTTAGAAATTGTAAAAGGAAAAAAGAATATTCAGTGTGTCACATTATTTTCATAAAAGATAACTGCCATCATTAATATTTTGTCCCACGAAGAAACAGTGCTTTAATTTGTCACTTACAGATGTTTGTGTATGAACTTCTGATTCATCAATGAAAGTATCCATAAAGCTGAAAGGGGAAATAGGTCATGTTCAGTTAAGCTCAAGTAATGAATGTGTATTTTGATTAACAACACCATATAAGAAGTCATTGCTTTTAAAATTGTAATATTTCCTATAATGAATGGGCAATGCCTAACATTTCCAAACATGCATCTAAAGTCATTTAAAAATGGTAAAAATTAAAATGTGTAATAATGTGCAAAAGTCTTCAGCTTTTTTCTCTTTTTTTTTGCATTTTGCTCCAAGGAGCTAAACGTTTTTTTTTATTTTTGTACAGGGAGAAAAAGTTTGAGGAATGTCATGTCTCTCTATTACGGTAGAGAGATGCATTTCAGCCTGTTGTGTTGGGGATCTTTCCAAAACTGATGGAATTATTAATGCAGTAAAGTACAGACAGATTCCAGTCCACCATACAATACCATTTGCAAAGCATATGAGTCATATAAGTCATGGACCATGGATTGGCCACTGAAGAACCCAGACCGTAGCAATATTGAGAACTGAAGAAAAGGTAACCAACATTCAGACAAGAGCTTTGAATGTCCTCTGAGAATCCTGGAGAACTTTTTTGAGCTAATTCTGAAGACTATTTAAAGAAACTGCAAGAAAGCATGAAGGGTGGTCATAACAACGATGCACAACTATGTTTTTGTCTTATATAGTTCATGTTCGCGTGTGTTTTCACATTTCTCAATAGATCATTGCACCTGTGTTCAATAATCCTATACAATATTCTAAAAGGTGTGGCTCAATACTTTTGCACAGTACTGAAAGGATTTAATATCCTGTTTGTTACACAGTGTAAAAGGCCCTTGTGCATGCATCACTCGTTTCACTTTTTATTTAGAACAAAGAGAAGAGGGCAAACATGTTCAATGTGAGTTGTTTAATGATCGGTATGAGTCTGGGAGGGCTGCAGCAGCTACCTGAGTCGCTTTGAGGGAAGATGAGTGGGAAGGGAAGATCAGCTTTTCCCTTTCTGTCTTTGTCTTTTCATCCATTCGTCCCTTGCTCTCGTCACAGCTACGCAATTGGCTGCTTAAGGAGTGGATTGTATGGGAGGGGAGGGCGTCCACGGTGGGCGAACATGTCACTTGGTTCTTACAGTATTTTCTCCTATAAAAAGCAGCGCTTGTCGCGGAGGAGCTCAGACTTTCTCCGCTCAGGTGAGCCTCGCAGACAGAGATGCGCGTTATGGAGCGCACTTTCCGGGAGCAGCTCTTCTTTCTGGTGTTGTGCCTGTCCGTCCTCAAGGGAGACTCCAGGTATATTGAGGTAAGTGTCCGGACAGATACAGAAACTTCTTAGAAGATTCAAAGGTACAAACATGACGCGCCAAACTTCTCTCCCACTCTCTGTAGAACAACGAAATCACAAAAGATGAATTATATTCATTTTTCAACTCGGAACTCAAGAGAGAAATGCCCGAAGAGTTGATGTATCGCCGACCTTTACGTAAGTCACGTGACACCTATCTATAAAATTTTAAATAAACATATAATTGATGGTTTATGCTGTTTTTTTTTTTTTTTAAATTTTTGCAACTTATGCGTTTGAAGAACAGATAAAAGGGGAAGTAGCGTTTGTGTATACTTTTGGTAAATTAGACTTGTTTTCTGTCTCTTAATTTTGGTTTTAACAAAATTGCTCTGGATAAACACCAATAGGCTAAAAGAGCTGAAATGTAGAGGATGAATGAAAACGCAGCAGAAAAAGATATTTATATTAAAAAAGGATAATAAATATAATAAATTGTAATTAGAGTAGATCAATGTGTCTTCGTTTATTTATATTTTTTCATATTTGGTTGGCAAAGTTCTTTCCTGGAATGCCTTTCAGGTTGTCTGGACATGGTTGCAGTGGAGGGCCAGTTCACCTTCACAGCAGAGCGCCCTCAGCTCAGCTGTGCCGCTTTCTTCATGGCAGAGCCCAATGAAGTGATCAGTGTGGATTATGACAGCGTTGACATTGACTGCATGGGAGGAGACTTCATCACTGTAAGCTAACAGCGCTTCTCGTGAAACACCTTTCCCCTCCTCTTATATTGAGCAAAATATCACAAGATGGGTAGATACATCTGGTCACGTTGAGCTTGAAAGGCTTAAAACTTTATTTTATTGCATAATTTTTTGTATAATTACAGGTAATGACATAGACTTTTTGTGATAAAGCTTTTGCTCTGTGTTTCCATGTCACCAAATACTGGGGTCTGTTATCTTGGTTCCTAATTAGACAAAATGCTCTTTAAACATAAAGTAATTGGGCACAAACCTGCTTCCTTTAGGTGAGCTACCTGAAAATCACTTCCCCATTGATTGCATACTGGTTAAGTTTCAGCCTAAAGAGTTTAATATTCTTTCTCATCATTAGTAAAACCATCAAGAAATAATTTGTGATTAAATGTAAAATTCTACTTAAAGCTTCTGTCTTTTAATCAAGGTGTTCGACGGCTGGGTGATGAAAGGGGAAAAGTTTCCCAGCACCCACGATCACCCACTGGCTTTGTTCGAGCGCTATGTGGATTACTGCGACTCTGGATCGCTGAGGAAAAGCGTGCGCTCTTCTCAGAATGTGGCCATGGTCTTCTTCCGCATTCACAGTGCCGGCAGCAGCTTCACCCTGACAGTCAGGAAACACACCAACCCCTTTCGTATGTAGACGATCATTTTCAGAACTAAACTCTAAAATTCCCTGCATGCACGTAAACGTAACCATTTGAGCTTTCAGCCCATTTACACTGCAATTAATGTGTAATTCAGTGGTGATACTGGCAGAATGGCATGGTGCTTTAGTCATCACTTGCACCATTAGTGGACAGTTTTCCACCACTGTGTTCCTGGATGAGGACCAAGGACAGGCTGCAAATGCTCTCCCACAGTAACATGAAAGGAAAGGGCAACTTAGATGATGAACCTGCTTAAAGTGTTTTTGAGATTGACCTCAGTGAAGGCATTAAAGTTTTCTTCATTTTCTTTGAAACTACCTGATCTTTACTAATTAGATATAATAATAATAGTGAAATAGTGCTTTGAAAAATGCTTGTGTAACAGACCACAAGCATATAATTATTTTTGACCTTTTAGGATAGGAATGTGTACATTCCTATGCTTCTATCTGAACATCCATCAAAGTGATCATATTTGCAACATCCACCCTTGTCTATTGTTTTGCAGCCTGCAATGTCATGTCACAGTCACCAGAGGGCAGTTACACAATGGCGATCCCACAGCAGCACAGAAACTGCAGCTTCTCCATCATATATCCAGTAGAGATCAGCATCTCAGAGTTCAGCCTGGGCCACTACAACCACCTCCCCAAGGTAAAGAAAGTCACTAAACACCCTTGAATATTGCCTCAGTGCTTTTAATTCATCTTCACACTGTTTGCTACTATTCAAATACAGTGTTACAGGGTTTCTCAGTTTATATAGCAACTGAAACCTTAAGTAAAAAGTGATTTTTGCATTGAGAATATTAGTTATTTTTAAGTGACCAGACCCCTAAAATCATAGCAAATTCAGATCTCATACTAAGGTATAAGGTATATAAGGCATAAGATTCAAATCAGTTATAGAGGGATTTAAATGAGAGTCACAACAACGTGTAGCTCCAAGAGATGAAATGGCACCGGACTGTGCTTTCTCTCAGCTCTAAACAGAATAACATCAGCGTAAAAAAAAGGTAAAAAGCTTTTAAAGTGTGCTTGGTAGGACATTTTTTTTTACAAACTTAAAATAATTCATCTTAGGATATTTTTATTAAAAAACACATATTCTCATAGTATATGTTGTCCTTAAAAATTCACTATATGTACCTTTATTTTGCACAATAAGTATTTAGTATTTGTTAGTTAGTATTTGTATCACACTCTATGTTGATTTCCATAGAGATCCATGCCCGGATGTGCAGAATCAGGGGACTTTGTACAGCTGCTGGGGGGAAATGGCATTGATACATCAAAGCTGCTTCCCATTACTGACCTCTGCATCGCTTTCACTGGACCAAGTAAGTGCACACCATCTCTCTGCCTCCCCTTCTCTTTAAATAAAACACCAGTCAAGACTTAAGATTTCCTTTTGCTCTACCTGCAGCTCACATGAAGATTGGCTGTGATAACACTGTGGTGAGGATGGTGTCCAGCGGGAAGTTTGTCAACCGCGTGTCTTTCAGCTACAGGCTATTAGACAGCCAAGAGCTACAGACGATCAAACTCAACAACGTGGAAGATTTCTGTTTCAATAACTGATCCTAACAGGATCTTATGTGACAAATGTAGCATTTGACTGCAAATGTTTTTAAAACTGCTTTAAGTGAAAGTAACAGTCAGTCCCTCTGATTAGATAAAATGTCTGAGGACATTGAAATAAAAGTGTACGAAAAATAAAAGATAAGTGTCATAGGACTATTATGATATTACACACTCCACTTTACATTTTTTAAAATAGATTTTTCTTTTAAATTTCATTCATCTTATTGTAAATAAATTTAATTAAGTGTCATTTTGTGTTTGGTGGAACCACACTTGTTTTTATATGCTGTGAGCGCTCTGTGTGCATTTATCAGAATTAGACTTATGTTGTTGTTTTGGGAGTTTGTCATCAACATTCTTGATAAGGAATGGTGCTAAAATGAATGTCACCTTCTGTTTGTGTGAGTACTGGTGATGTGCTGAATCATGGACATGGAGGGTGAACATAAAGTGAGGGAGTATGCCATCGCCATTTGAGGAGATTTGATTAAAAAAAAGACCAAAAACGTTTTTTGTAATAAAATGATATTGCATGACAAAGCACTCAACCGGGGTTTTCTTATTATAAAAAAAAGAAAGAAAAAAATGGACTCTCTCTTAATTCATTCATAAAAAAGCAGTCAGATTTCAGGTTTTAAGATATTACCTTTATTTGACCTTTTGACCTCTACTTTGACCTTGGATTTGATCTCCTACTACCAGGAAATTTTTTAAGCATATTAAAATATCCCACAGATAATATAAGCTGTGGGTCGGATATCTATCTATCTATCTATCTATCTATCAATATATAGATATATAGATATATATGTAATAGTAATAATAATGGATTGCATTTATATAGCGCTTTTTGGGACCCCTCAAAGCGCTTTACAATACCACTATTCATTCACTCTCACATTCATACACTGGTAAAGGCAAGCTACAGTTGTAGCCACAGCTGCCCTAGGGCAGGCTGCCATATTGCGCCATATTGGCCCCTCTGGCCATCACCAGTAGGCGGTAGGTGAAGTGTCTTGCCCAAGGACACAACGGCCGAGACTGTCCGAGCCAGAGCTCAAACCGGCAACCTTCCGATTACAAGACGAACTCCCAACTCTTGAGCCACGATTGCCCCTTATATATATCTGACCCACGTTAAACTAATGGACTGAACATACCCACAACCACAACCACTAGCTCTTTATATAGCCTCTGCAGAAATTAGCCACATATTTAACTTATCTTAACTGCACTACTGTATAATTCTGTATAAACAATCATTCTGTACAATATCATAATTATAATTCTACAACTGTTTACAACTGTTTATAACTTGCATATTTCTGTATAGTTTCATATTTATATCCTGTTCATAGCCTGTACATAGCTTGTACACCCACTACAGCCTGTACATACTTATAGTTATAGCATATTCATAACATACTTTCATACCGTGTACATTGTAACATACCCATAATAGACACATTTTTGTACCTTCATACCTATAACAGACCCCTTTCTGTAATATACATACATATCTATATTATTGCTAATATATATTTTGTAATATATCTATATCATGGCTAAAGCACTTCTGGATGGATGCAAACTGCATTTTGTTGTCTTGTACTTGTAACATGTGCAATGACAATAAAGTTGAATTCTATTCTATCCCATTCTAGTTTATATCGACTGGTTATTTTGCTAAATGCTTCCTAAATCTTTTTTTTTTTAAACTCGTGTTCACCCTCTAGCATGCTTAAATAATCCAGTTTTTGGCTCCATGCTAACATTTGGTGCTTTTAATCTATATACGCAACATAGAAATATTCATGGCAAATGTAGATTGCCAAAAAACTAAAACAGAGATAGGGTCAGCAAATCTTAATAAAATGTGTCTGTCATCTCTGGCACAACTACAGTTATGAATGAGTTATTTGCAAAGATATAAGAAGAAACATGTAATTACGTGTTACCTGTTTTTAATACAGGATATTTAGGGCGTATCAGGTGAAGTCAGACATTGTGGGCTCCTGTCTTAGCAAACCCATGTCTGCAAAACCATCATGTGTTCAGTGGAGTACGTGTTTCTTCATCATTACCTCATATGTGGAATGATGTCACTGCCTTTGATGACTGTCCTGGGTACATAACGAACTCTTGCTGTCACTACAGAGAAAACAGCAGGCGGTATCTCTAAAATATTAAGGCCTGAATCACACAAACCAATGGGGTGACCTGTGATTAAAGGCCTGAAGGTGTATTATCATTGAGAGACATGTGCAGGCACAAGCTGGTGATGAACGACTGCCCAAGACTTTATAGCCAACAACTGTATGTCTGTATGCGTGTGTGTGTGACAGCGTAGTGTATTGTATTAATAAGCCACACTGGTGGTCTTTATCTTTTTTGAATAGTGTGGGCAAAGTTGGATACAAAACAAATGTGCAGCTGCTGCTATTGGTGGCTAAATAATAACCTTATATTTATATTTTGTGAATATCAGTGAAGAAAACTGTCACCTGTGCAACAGTGTGCTTCACAAAGGTGTTGTTCTTAATAGTTTGTGGATACAAAAGCAATGAGTGGCAAGACCATTAGGATCTCAGATGCTTTACAGCAGAAAATCCTTTTTGTTAAAGCCTATGTGTTACACGTTTTTCTAATTGCACGAGTGTACATTACACCGACTGTACCATCATTCTCGATTATGTTTATATGTTTGAAAATGTGTTCTGTTGCACTGTGTTACTAAATCAAGCAGCTTCCTATGCATTCTCTCTGTGCTCAGTGATGTAGTTAATGAACAAGCCAGATGACGCATTTACTCCACGACACAAAGAATCTAAGACATTATGTTGTATTGGCTTTTTCCTGTCCTGTGCGTACAGTATGATAGACATTGAATCATCAACCAAAGCTTTGCAGCGGCCACATCACATTCTTTGTATAAAACCATAGTTTAATTCAAATGTTCCTCACGTGTCTGTTTTGGACTCACAGCTTGCTTTTGATGCTGTCAGTTATACCGAACTACTCTGTTATTCTACAGAAAATTATGTTTGACATTTGAATCTGGCCTTTCTCAGCGAAGATGATTAATTATTTGTCGATCACTCAACAGGAGATTAGAGCAGATACAGGCACTCAATATTTTGAGTGCAGTGCATCTCAAAATATCACAGCTGCATAATCACGACGCCACTTTTCAGCAATGTTTTTTGCTTTTATAATATCCTGTATTGCATTAAATCTTTACAAGAAATTCAAGACTTTTGTACCCTATACATACACACATTTAGGTTACACGCATTGTGGATCTTGAACCACAATGTCGCATGATGAGGTACTAAAAGTGAACATTATACATTAAACAGACCCACAATTTCTCAGCATCTGTTATAGAGAACAATTTATGGAAACATGAGCACTGTCTTGAAGTCCGGAGTACTTCTCCTGGTCGTGTAGTTTCTTTAAACCACAGTAATATTGGAGTTCAGAAAGTGTCCTCTTATTTAACAAATGACCCCAAATACATTGTAGCTCAGTGACACAGAACATGCTCAGTTGGTTGCCAAAGGTCACTACTTACTGAAAGCCGTAAAGTAATAAGACAGGCAGGTGCCAGCAGTCGTCTTTGGTCACATATCAAATCCTATTTAAAAATGATCTTTGATATTAAATATCATTCATACTGAAAATCATATTTGCTGATCTTCACTGACAAAACTCCAAAGAGTCCATATGTCTGTTTTGACAAATAACATTAATGATTAATTGATGTCCTTAATTAATCATTAATGACCTTACTGTAATTAGAAAGGCCTCCTGGGAAGTTTAGCTCAAACCCAGATTTCGTCTTGAAGCAGCTTCAGTTTAAAATCTCGGCATCAGTTTAGTAAATTCTTGAGTAGAACAATTTTCAGTGAAGAACTGCACCAGTAAGTGATACAAAGGCTGGACTATCAATGAGAGACAGATCAGGCCATACATGTTCCAGCAGGGGCAGCAGGAAAGTGTTTTTTCTATTGTCCTCTTGTCATCCTCTGATGAGCACACCACTTTCCCAGATAAGGCAATCTGTTGTAGAAAGTCTGCCCCCCTTATTTGTTACTAAGCAACACCAATATGTGTTTAAAATAAATATTAATATGTTCTTTACAAAAACAAAAAAACAAACCCTGTCATTTTCATTTTCTGGCTGAGTCACAGGGGAGGCTGACCAAGCAAACATGACCAGACTTCATAAATGAAGCTAACTATACCATTTTAATCAAAATACATTATCATCATACATTAAGTACAAGGTTAGTACACAAAGACAGCATGCTTTATTCCCCTAAATACAATCTAATAATCTGTTAGGCTGCTTACCCCTCATGTGTGGTGTCCTTTCCACAACTGAGTTCTCATTTTCTTGATTCACCTAGTTATATGAGCACCAAAAAACCTAATACAAAAAAACAAGCATCTAGTCTTTTTTATAAATCGGTGGTAGTGGGAAATAAAACTTCATAAATTTTTAACAGAAAACAACTTGGACCTTCTTTATATTTGCAAAAAAAAAAAAAAGAAAAGAAAAGAAAAGAAAAGAGCCACATTTTGCAGGTGGGTCAGAAGTGGGTGGGGTTACAACCCACACACTTGTGTATTCCCACTGATATTCCCAAGCAGACACTCTTCTTGAAGCAACTGGATGTTGCTTCAAGAAGAGTGTCTGATGTAATACTCTGTGCCAAACCACATATTTTACTGTTAACCTCAAAGAAAATCTATTGAATAATGTTGCCATGACATTTTCTTAGACTTTGAATTTAGTTTGTGTGATATATAAATAAAATGTTGCTACTAATAGCACACAGTCAGTATTGGAAAATAAAAAGAAATCTCTAAAAGGGGATTTTATATTATATTTAAATTATAGTCTCTTATTAGTTTATGTCTTATTATTACAATATTTCTTTACAGACATAAACAACAAATGATTTCAAATTTAAATGCTCTCTTCACAAAGTTTTAAATGCTGATGAGAAAATTAAGAAACCAAAAGTATTACACACACACTCACAAACACAGGTCACTCCTAATGAGGAGTTTTGTCACGAACAGTGACGCACAGAGTGACGAAAAGGGGGAGCGGACAGCATGTGGGAGATAAGTGCTCGAGGCATATTTTAAAGACGTCACAGGTAGCAGCTACATTTGGATGGCTGACACTTGGAGTGAGGAGAAACTGTCCCAAAAAGCTACAACTGTGCTAAAGTCAGTCAATTGAAATTGCAATTTTTGTGCCATATTTGGTAAAACTGAAAATACCAATCTGAGGCACATTTCCTGGATTGATTTCCTGACGCAGTTTTATCTAGAGTTTTATAAACAACAACAAAATGTGTTCAGGGAATGAGTCTTGTACTTTGCCAAGTGCTAGAGATCAATAATACTAATTATATTTCATCAGTTGTCTCTTATGTCCTCTTTAATATCTCATTATCTCTCTCTTTGAAGTGTCAAAAACACTCTTGTTTTTTATTGTCACATCTTTCTTTTTAACAATTGTTTAATATTTAATATTATTTGTTTTCTCCACCCTCTTACATTATATTAGGTATAGATTAAATTATGCTTTTTGGAATTATTCTTTTTTTTTTTTACAAATAAGAAAATTACTACATTATATAAAATTTCTGCTTTAAAAATCTCTCTCTAGTAATGTCTTTGTGCTAGAAAGATGCAATTGTGCTTTAGGTGCAACCACTTTTATGTTAACAATTTCTTAGCTCCCCATATAATTTGGATACATTTCCCCCACAATAGCTGAATGAATACACTGACACAGGACATGAAGACCTGATCACGGCTGATGACTCAAACTTTGTGTGATGGGTAGGGGTTTTTTTTGTTTTTGCTCTGCTAGAAGCCAGTTCCTGAACATGACGCTCACAGGAAATAAAGAGACAATCACATGAACATTCGGAAGAGGTTTGTGAAAGTGGAGGGCAATCACACGAGTGAGAATATAAATATCCACATTTAAAAATTATCAAATGACACTTCGAATTGATTGCAACCTTTTAAAAATTGAACAAAATGCATAATTACGGCATGGCATCTTCCCATGGGGTGATTATCCTGCTCGATTACAGCCAATCACAGACAAATTGCATTGTCGTGGTGAGGGTTTGTGCAAGCACCATCTGCTCACATAAAAGCATCAGACTTGCCTCTGGATTTTGTTTCAGTAATTTTGTCCACGTCACAGCTGAGAATATCACTGCAAATTAACTGTCTAGTTTGGTATTTTGGGAAATGGGCTGAGAGCAAGAGAAAAAGAGAGAGAGAAAGGGAGGAAAACCCTTAGAAAATACAGCTTCGGTATACACTTTTGTCCTTCCCAAGGTGAGAAAAATTTGCATTTCTGCTTGAGGGGATGTTGTATCTGTGTGTTTGGCTGATCCAGCAGGACCCAACTTGGGATCACCATGCGTCATAAAGACATAGTACACAGTCATTTCCCAAAAGGGAAACTCAGGTAAAAACTCGTGCTAGAGTATTTCAGTTTTATGCTCATTTAAACTCATTTGCTTGACCTGATTCAGTTTGTATGCATATTATATACAACTGCACTGCAATAAACTGCACTCCATCTGTGTAGTCTTCCTTTATGTCCTTAATGGGCCTGAACAGCTCTTTCAATTCAAAATTGGATAGAAATCGAAACAAATTAATCCAGTTGTGCCACAATAAAGAGTTAATAACTCCTCAGCTTTGTATTGTGAGCCTTTGGAGAGGTGTGGGTTCCTTGCAACCTTTAAAATTGTATATTAAGTATTTAACTTGAACAGCTATCATTAAATGCCTGATGCTTTTCACATATTTTAATAAAACGAATTACCTGTTTTCTTATGATACAGTTTTTGGTACAATAGTGCATTTACTATAATAGTAATTTTATACTGTAACAATTTACTGTTTTACTGGAGTTTGAATGCACTGTAAGCTTTACAGGATTATACAGTCGTGCAAGACAGTGGATCAGCATAAAATAAGTCACACAGGATAGATTTACATTTATTAAGTGCATTTACTTTTAACATGATGTCTTCAAGAATCTTTAGTAGGTTTAATTTGTGGCCATATAAGAAATTATTGAAAGACAACGCTGAAGTCAAATCTTGTTCAAAAGTGCACAAAATACCACACATGGCATATAGCAGTGAGACATTTATTCCTTTTACAGGGGAACACTTGACTAAATCACTGTGGACCTGCGTATTTTTCCACGACTCTAATTTTGTGCCAGGAAAAGGTATTTCCCCTTAGGGAATGGAGGCGAAACTGTTCATTGCATCCTTAAGATATTAAATAAACATATGACCTTTAAAACTTCCACACATCTGTTGGAACAAAATCTTGTAAGGATTTAGGAAAGGTTTTTAGATGACCACATTATCATTTTTAAGGAAAATACCTCTGAATTAATCAACAGTAAGTTATTCTATTCTTTCTTTTGCAGACTAAACTAAAAGAAAACCAATTACACATGTGAGATCAAGTGATTGTTTAACAGCTCCAGTCTGTACATTGTTACGTTTGCATCCACAAATGACAATCCTATGCTCTGGGAAAACTACGACACAATTCAGCTACAGCTTAAAATGTGGATGGACATTGGGTTTTTTTGGACACCTATTTCTTTTTCTTCTGTTGCTCTTGGAAGAAGTCGTTGCAGGCAACAGTCAGAGCTGCCACCAACACAACAAACTCATTGAAATCCACCTCGTTGTCCTTGTTAGAGTCCAGGTCATTCATGATTTTCTCCACCAGCATGGGATCTTTCTGAGACTGAAAATAAAACACAAACAGATAGTGATTCAACAAATATGCAGCTGAACTGATTATGTCTTTGTGGCTCTTGTAATGCCTTGTAATGATTTTTCCATAAAACAAACTTGTTACCAATATTATCAACTTCTCAGCCAAATACCTTTAACACTTCTAAGCTTCCGGTAATAATGCATAAAATGTGACTGTTACTGGTGGTTGATATTGACTCAAAGCAAAGCCCCATGTCCGGTGGTGAGCAGAGTGATGCTGCCACTAAATGACCCGTGAGCCTCAGCTAATCAAATGTGACATTTATTACTTTGCTCATTTCCTCCATGACTGAGAAACAAGACGTTTTTTTTATTTGTCCTCTAACCTCCAAGGCACCAGTGATCTTTCTGTTGTGGCACTAAAGTCAGCATTTCTCAGAAGGTTAAAATTAAAATCCACACTGGGGGTTAATTTAAATTAGTTAAACATCACCACAGCAGTTTTGCATTTTCTAATGTAGTTTCAATTTAAATTTGGTCTGAAAAGCTCAAAGCTACGTTAAAATACAGTCACCTTGAGTGAGTCGACAGTAGGTATAAACATGAAAAATGCAAGACTACCAGCGGCATGTTTTATCAGTAAATAAATCTAACAATCCTAATCAAGAGCACACTTAATTTGAATTTTGCATTACTTTTTAAAATTCTATCAATTCTGTCAAGACAGAACATGTAGTAGTAAGTACTGTATCATGCTTTGGGTTTTCAAGTGTCAAAGTTTCCTGTTGGCAGAAACTCAGGGTGAACGCCACTGTGTCTATTCTCAGAGGTGACTACAGCCCACAGGGATGTGATGACATCACGAGGATGTCTATATTTGGAGGTGATATGGGTCACTGATGATGATGATGATGATGATGTGTGAGCACCTGAGGCCTCCCACCCACATGAAGGGGGACGGACAGTAACAAGAAAGATATCTGAAGGCATCAGGTTTTAGACCTTGGCTGTTTTGTTGATGCTGTGGTCTCAATCATTTGAAATTGCAGGCTTGTGCGCGCTGCTATCACACAGACTCAGGGGCAGGGATTTATCTCAAATGACCTTATCTATCTCTCTCCCCGCATCATTTATTTGCCATGGTGGTTTCATGCGAGAGCCACAAGCAGTTACACTTTGACAGCAAGAAAGCAATCAATGAAAAAACAATTCCCTCCAACAAGGTCAGGATGTTACATCATTTGAACACATCACTCTTAAGATTGACTTTTAAGTGAATAAGACTTCAAAGTGTTCAAGATCCATAAGCAAATTAATGCAATTACTATTGGTCATTATGGTTCAGTTAATGAAATGCACAGTCATACTTCAGTACACCAGCATGTTCCCATTAATTTAAATCCATGCAGGGATTGTGCTTCCTCTTGAAAATTCTGCATGACATCAAATCTTTGTCTAAATGCCAAACAGATAAAACAAACAACAAAATAATCATTGCATTTAAACATCAGCCTTACCGTGAGGAAGTCGGTGAGCTCACTGTTCAAGAGTTCCTTCAGCTCGCCCTTGTTGAGCTTGTATTTATCTCCATCATGTCCCGAGTAATTGTAGAAAACTGTCATCAGTGCATCCATTGCACTCTCAAGCTGGCTTGGCATTTTGCTGGAGAGATTAAAGGCACACTTGCAGTTTCCTGAAAAATAATGTAAAACAAATAATACAAAAATACACATGCACACACACACATATGAAAAAGCATTACAACAACTATTAGCTCATAACAGTGGAGTTCCTACCTGGTTAGAGTCCTGCAAAAATGAGATCACAGACTCTTCTGAATCTGTTTATCAGGAAGTCAGAGGATGCAACGTGGGATAATTAATTCCACAGGTGAGACCCCCATGGCAACAGTTCTTTCCAGGTTTTAATCAGTGTAGCTAAGTGAAAAACAAACCATGTATCATGGGTATTCATCAAATCCTGAGCCAGACGTAAGCCTTGACGCATGTGTAACTTAATATATCCCTGAAGTGAGTTCAGTACTGTGCAATATACTTCATTAGAGATAGAATAGGTTAAAACTTGCCTACCTGCAAGGGCAGCATGGAGATACTACTTAGAGCAGGTGCTTTCTGATCATAACAATGATAAATGAACACGAAGCATTTTGTGGCTTTTATGCTTATTCTTTAAATATTCATTCATTCCTTTTATGGTAAATGGCCTGTATTTGTATAGCGCTTTTACTAGTCCCGCCTAGGGACCCCAAAGCGCTTTTACACGTCCAGTCATCCACCCATTCACCCATTCACTCTCACATTCACACACTGGTGGAGGCAAGCTACAGTTGTAGCCACAGCTGCCCTGGGGCAGACTGACAGAAGCGAGGCTGCCATATCGCGCCATCGGCCCTTCTGGCCAACACCAGTAGGCGGTAGGTGAAGTGTCTTGCCCAAGGACACAACGACCGAGACTGTCCGAGCCGGGGCTCGAACCGGCAACCTTCCGATTACAAGGTGAACTCCCAACTCTTGAGCCACGATCGCCACTTTTATTTATGCATTTGCATTTTCTAAGGCGTTAGGCATGGGTCTTTCAGCTGGATTAGCTATGAATGTTTACACAATGAAAGATACAACTTCTGCCCAGTTGCAACTAGACACACGTTGTTGTAAAATTTGCTAAAGTTTCTCAGCCTTTCTGGACATTGGTGTTTTTTTCATTCACTTTTAGTCTAGTCCTTCAGTGGTGTTTGAGATTTTGTCAAAATTGATAGAATTCTGAAGACATAAAAATAATCTCAGATTGTGTTCCACCATCTGAAAAAATTCAGAAGCAAGAACTTAATTTTGCAACATATCAGTCATACCAAATACACTGCCAATGCAGTAAAAGCATACCTGGATAGAAAAACACAAACTGGAAAACTATCCGTTATGGACTGATAGCAGTGTGGGAACATCTTGAAACCAAATGCATGTTGACATGGAAAAAAAGGTTTGAGTGTCCTTCAAGAAGGCTATTCCTGAAGACACCTAAAGAAGAGTGTTAAAGAATAAAGTTGGCTATACCAGATATTGACTTCCAAGCTTTCAAGAACTGCAGAATTTTTTTTTTTTTTTGCCTTATATACTGAATTTCCATGTGTGGAGAAGTTTATAAAATGAAAGTTGCATTGAGTGACTTTGCTGCTTTTCTTCTTGTTCTCTCAGGCTGACCTTGCGATTCAAATGTTTTGATGTTCTCGTTCTTGGGTTTATTTTTAGTAACTGCAGCTTTCATCCTTTGTCATTCTGCGTCCCTCTCATACACAGTCGCCCCTCCTCTGTCACCGTGTCATAACTGAGAGAGGAGAATAACACTCTATTCAGCTCCGAGCCCTCGTGACAACACCTGAGAGATGTTCGTTGTCAGGTGTCCCTGCAACTTCTCTCCCACTTGCAGCCACTGTCACAAAGAAAATGACTTTCCATTTGTTAAGGTGATGAAATTGTTTCCTTCACAGCTGCTGTTAGTAATGCTGTGCAGAAGGTGCCCTGTAAAGCCATAAACTGGCATTACATCAAACACTGCAATGTGTCTCATTACACAATTATCTTTCAATAAATACAAAATTCTTGCATTTTCCACAAGATGATCCATGTCTATCATGTACAACTAAACAGATGTAGAGTGAAGTTCTAAGCAACAGGCACTTTGATGAAATGATGCACATGATCACAATACTCATCACTATAGGTAATTAAATGATCATTTCATTACCCTATGATAAACCAGGAATATTGTTGCTATTTGAAAATGAATTTTAAGACACGCTCGTCTCCTGCTTGCTTGGCAGATGCTCTTCCTCTTTAGATCCCCTCATGTTCTCTCTCGTCATTTGCAGCAGCTTTAAGATCACTACAAAGAGAAAAGATGATGTGTCCATTTTGTTTACAGGTAAAATCTGACCTTTTTCATTGCAATACAGAAAACATGGCTTTAATATAATAACTGTTTTCAACACTAATAATGTCCGAAATTATGCATTTAAATAAAAGGCTATCATTAACATTCCCATTGAAGGGCGCCTAATATCTTTAATTGAGGAGATAGGAATTGAACTACGAATAGCTAAGATAAGAAGAAAATGTGTTCAACATCTTGTGGATCAATTCAGAATACATAAATTCGTTTATATATGTTATTAAATATTACTATATGCATTTTTGTTTTTGCACTGTATTTGTATTTGCATTTCAGCCAAAGCTATCACCCCCAAGTAACCATCAAAAATAACATAGGTTTAAGATATAAAGTACTTACTGTAATTGCAGACATGCCAGTGGAGAGTCAACAAATTTTTGTTCTGTTTTATTGTCAGAAAGTATATGTAGTGTTATGTACTTTCAGTGTACCTGGGTCATTGACCCAGTGTGTTCAGTTTGGACTTTTGTCAGTTTAGTTTTATTTCCTGTGTCAGTGGTGTTCTCACCTGTTTCCAGTCATCATCATTATCCAGTCTATTTAAAGACTGGAAGAAAAAATATGTGCAAAAAGAAAAAAAAGAAAAAATATGTTGACTATGTACAAAAGTTAGAAAAAATATAAAACAGAAGGAAAGGCCCATCATCACTGACTAACATGTATGAAGTTATGACTCCATAACTCCATAACTGTGAATCGAGGTTGCGTTTAGAAGACAAGTTTGATTGAGAGAAAATAACTCATAAGGAATGAAGCAGAAATGCAGAAGAAAAATTGTTAAATTATTGAAAAGCAGATAAAAAGTAGGAAGAGCTGAAGCAACGTACGGCGTGGCGTGTGTCTCCAGAGAGATTAAAAGAGATCTCAAAATGCTAGTGGAAAAAATATTGTTGATCATTTTGAGAATAAAGTTGTAATTAAAGGATTAAAGTCGAAACAGTATTTTGGGAAAGAAGCTGAATTATGGTTTTGAGAAATTGTTTTTTAGAAGTTTTGAGATCACCATTGTTTCAAGAGCCATGTTTGCAATATCCTCTACAAAATGCCCTGTTTAGATGAGTGGCTGCATTGTAATCAGTTGTTGGGAAAATTACATCATGATTTTACTGTATACTTACAGAACTTTAAATATGTTAAATTCCTTTAAGCATCAAAGCAATCTGGGAACTTTCAGTGGTTTAAAAAAAAAAAACCTTTGAAAGAATTTCCAAAAGCCTGGAGTTCAACAAGAATTTGTTCAAGATCATCCGTCCATGCATTTTCATCAGCTTATTCAATTCGGCATCACAGGGGTGAAGGGTCTGTGCCAGCTATCACAGGGTGGGAGAACAGGCCGCCTATGTGTCACAGGAGCAGATTACTTTAGACCACTCAGCAGAAAGACGTAAACTCAAAATCACAGCTTTAATAGCTGTGATTAAATTTGAAGTAAACAAAACAATAAAAATACAAGACAGAAAGAAACTAATTGGTAAATGGAGATTCCTTAAGCTGGAAGCAGATTCCAGCTCACCCCTCCTGTGGAGAATCTGTAGTGCCTCCTGCACAAACTGATTCATCCTAGTTCTGGATCCTAAGTCCATTATCTTCACATCACAACCTGCCTGCCACTCTCCAGCATTGCCACTAACCTGCTCCCTGCAGGAAATAATGTACCCTTCTCGGAAGCCCCCATGGAAAAAGTAAGACTGTCATCCAATATAAATTCTGTTAATCAACGGCCTGGAACCAATTAACCTTCTCCTCTCCTTCTCTTTAAGATCAGCCCTTGAATTGCCTTGTTTTTCTCCCCTCACTGTCACTTTCTTAAAGGTGATGACAGCACGGGAGCCCTTACTGAATGAAGCTGTGTCAGACTGGGAATAGGACCTTGCGTTGCTTCAGGATCCTTTTGGGGGAACTGGTCATTTACGCTAGTCTGTTCCTTTCAGCTCCGTGCCACAATTCTTCACCCGCTCTTTCTTCTTGAAATGGCTGAAGACTGTCTTCCATCATAAATTCTATTAATTTATGGCCAGGGAACCTGATTAACCCCCACTGTCAATTTCTTAAATAAAATTTCTGTAAACTGCTCATTGGTTGACAGAAAATTTCATCTTTTGAATTTTGGGTCCTGACTTCCTAAAATTATAACAGCATCCTACTGCAAGTATTTCCTCTGCATTCCCATTAGAAATTGGTTCTCAATTAAAATAATTCTACCTTAGCTGTAATGTACAAATTATTGTAATAATTTGCAACAGAAAAGTTGAAATTAAACAACTTTAATAGCATGTAAACGCTGTTTACATGCTATTAAAGATTCACTCCCACTAATTGTTGCATTTTGGCAAACATTTCAATGTTGTTTAGTACGGATATGTTGGAAGAGAAGAAAATACAAATTATATGAAAGTGATCCGTGGTGTTTTGTGCAAAGCTGGAAGACTTCACTTGTTCTTTACTGACTGATTTCTGACCAAAAATCTATCAGCTCACCATAAAATGCATGTTGAAATATGGTGTTTGTAGGAAACTCCTACAAATACTTATGAATTGCAACAATAACTTCTAAGATCTAAGTTTAGATACTAGTGTAAAACAATTCTTTAAAGTTGTAAAAGTTCAAGTACATCAACTTCTTTACTCAATGAAGAACCTAATTCAGACTTGCAGGGGACTGGAGCCTATTGTCATGGTTCGGGGTCCTTTTAACTTAGCATTTTGTGTTTCTCGTGTTTTTATGACCTGTTGTGAAATGAAACTAATTCATGCATTTATTAGTTCTAGGCTGGACTACTGTAATTCATTATTATCAGGAAGTGCTAAAAACTCCCCGAAAAGCCTTTAGTTAATCCAAAATGCTGCAGCAAGAGTGCTGACAGGGACTAGAAAGACAGAGCATATCTCTCCTGTTTTGGCTTCCCTTCATTGGCTTCCTGTTAAATCCAGAATTGAATTCAAAATCCTGCTCCTCACATACAAGGTCTTAAATAATCAGGCCCCATCTTATCTTAATGACCTTGTAGTACCATATCACCCCATTAGAGCACTTCGCTCTCTGACTGCAGGCTTACTTGTTGTTCCTAGAGTATTTAAAAGTAGAATGAGAGGGAGAGCCTTCAGTTTTCAGGCCCCTCTTCTGTGGAACCAGCTTCCAGTTTGGATTTTGGCTTTTTGCTAAAGCATGTAGTTTGGGCAGGATCAGGTGACCCTGAATCCTCCCTTAGTTATGCTGCAATAGAAATAGGCCATCCTGTTCATCTCCCCAAGTGTCTCTCCAGCTACATTTCCATGTTTTAGGTTGTTTAGTTTTATGTTTCTAGTTTCATGTTTAGCTGTCCCCAGTTTAGGTTTTTGTTAGTGGTTTTGTGGTAATTCTTACAGCCACAGTAAAGGCTTATTTTCAGTTTGAAACAGTCTCTCCTGCATCATTTTCTGTGCCTGGGTCCACACCTCTCAATCTCCACACGGTTTGCCTCACAAACCGTGACAGCTATTCCAGCTGTCATAAGGCGAGACACCCAATCTATTGCAGGCCAAGAGACAGAAAAGTCATTATTTGTCCTCAGATCCTAAGACCATTTGTGTGCACAGCAGGGGTGATTTGAGGATCAAACCTTTAGGGTGGCTCAGCCCCCAATAATAATTTCCTGTGTACAGTACCATATAAATATATTCAATCCTTTTCATCTTTGCAAACATCAGTTCAGCTGGCTACACATTCAAATGTTACCTTCAACAGCAATCTAATTAGTTGGATGACTTATTGTAGTGTCTAAGAGTGACACTACAATAGGTTTTGATTAGCACCACAGGGACATTCTGCAGTCCAGCCTCCAAAGTTATGCATCGATATCGATAATTGAGAATCACGGATCTCAAGAAGACAATCAATAACTGAGCAAAGCATTGACATCTTTGCAACAAATAATGATGTATAAAGCAATAACGAAGAACAAACTGAACTGGCGAGACAGATGAATCACTGTAGACACTGGTATCATCATACTTAAACTTAAACATTTAGCAGCTAACCTGATATTTTTCTCAGGAGTTGAGTTGCTGAAAGGTTAAATATATGAAAGTCATGTTCTTCAAGCTGTGTGTTTATGCCATCTCCATCTTGGATTTTAGAAGCCAGCCATCAATTGCATGAGGAAACTGAGGAGAATCACTCCGAATCTTTTCTGCCTTCAGGGTCGCCCTCCCTCTATACAGGAGGACAAGATTATTTAGCTTTATACCTGCCAGTTTGCTACACACTTTAACACTTTGGTCCAACTTTTTCTTATTCTTCCAGCTAAGAGACCCGAACCAGCAGAACACAAACAGGGGGCAGGGATGACATTTTTTGTTTACAAAAATCAATAACCATTTCCTTTGTTCTTTAATGTCCTGAAAGGACTGTCCATACCATGCTACAAAGTCATCTGCAACTGGGCCATGGTCACGATCTGCATCCTGGAGCAGAGAGACATTCACTGAGTCGTCTGCAAACTCGATTGTATGTTTGTCCTGGTAGAGACTCTAACACTCATTTTTATTAAGGACAAATAAAAGTGGGGAAAGGACATACTCTCACGTGGAAGATAAAAGTGCATCTGATAAGATGGCTCTCCCTTTCTGAGGACTATCCGTTAGAGTTGGATGTCTCGAGACCAAGACCAGTCTCGAGACAACTCAACTCTTACGTGGTCTTGGTCTTGTCTTGGTCTCGACGGACTTTGTATCCCTCGATCTTGTTTTGGTCTCGCTGTCTTGGTCTCGCTGTCTCAGATCGACATAGTGGTCGGGAGATTTGGATTTGGAGATTTGGAGTCAACAGTATCCATGACACACAACGGTTGATAATTTGTCATGTGCATCATCTCTAAGTGTCGTGCTTAGAGAGTGCTTTGTAGTGAATCAGAAATGGTAAATGGCCTGTATTTGTATAGCGCTTTTCTAGTCCCTAAGGACCCCAAAGCGCTTAACACAACCAGTCATCCACCCATTCACACACACATTCACACACTGGTGATGGCAAGCTACATTGTAGCCACAGCCACCCTGGGGCGCACTGACAGAGGCGAGGACACAACGACCGAGACTGACTACAAGGCGAACTCCCAACTCTTGAGCCACAATCGCCCCGTCAGAAGAAGAGTCGACTCCTATTGAGCGAGAGCCGGCTCCTCACTTAATTTCCTTTTGCTGCTCAGCTCTCACACAGTGGCTCAGCTATGCTCCAATCCCTCCATATTGTGGCCAATCACATGTGAGGATATAGGATAATATCATTGCGACAGTCAAGTGGAGCGTGCGTCTGTCCTCTCAGTAAGTGAGTGAGACAGTAGACAGCGGTGAGGAGGGCTGTCTACTGTCTACTGCATCGCAAAAACACATAAATATGCCCGACACCTGGAAACGAAGCAGCATCTGGCTGCAGTTTAAAGACTTTTTTGTCTCAGTCTCGGCCTCGGCCTCAGTCTCGTCTCGACTTTGTTTTGGTCTTGACTCTGTCTGTCTTGGTCTTGGTCTTGTCATGGTTTTGATACCCTCTCTCCCCCTATCTGTTCAGCAAATTGGAGGGTCAATCCAAAAGTTCAGTTTTTACAAGTTTCTTGGATAATTTCATCACAGGGGAAGTCAAAGCAAAAGGCTTTGCAAAATCATTTAAAAATTAAGTGCTTTCACTTTAGGCACTGGTACAATAGTCCTTCTAGATTTGAGGGACTTTCCAAAACTCAAGAGACTTTAAGGAATTAGGAGAAAAAAAATCCCAGCCAACTCATCCACACAATTTTTAAGGAGGAGGCTGTTTATTTTATCTGGGCCTACACCTTTCCTTTCTTTCACGCTCCCAGGGAAACATCCCTATACTTCACATGTCTGTGAAGGTTCTTAGTCATGCAGGTCATCGTAGTCAAAGGAGCTTGGAAAGAAAAGCATCTGGACTTCTTTAAGTTGCTTGAAGACGTTTCACCTCTCATCCGAGAAGCTTCTCCAGTTCCAGGGTCAAATGATGGAGAGTCCCAGATTTTTGGGCTTTCATCAAGTCAGCAAAGATGCACAGAAAAGAAGATCAAACACCAACTAGGTAGGATCAGATGAACAAACGCAATAACATTAATGCTAATCTTTTGTTTTAGCAGTTGTGTATTTCTTTACAGCTGTTCCATGTCTTCTCCATACTTTTTTCTTGCCATCATTCTGGTAGAGGTTGATCTTGGCTTCATCTGTCCAAAAAATATTTTTCCAGAACTGTGCTGGCTGTTTTGAAGGGGTTTCTCTTCACAATTGAAATGATTCTGTGATCATCCACCACTGTCTTCTTCCGTGGATGTCCAGGTGTTTTTGCCTTGCTGAGTTCACCAGTGGCTTCTTTATTTCTCAGGATGTACCAAACTGTAGATTTTGCCAGTGCTACTATTGTAGCAATTTCTCTGATATTTTTCTTTCTGTTTTTTCAGCTTAAGGATGGCTTGAACTCTTCTGAACATGTTGTCTGTTCACAGCAAAATCTTTCTAATGCGAGAACTCCAGGACTTTTATTTGCTTAATTGATAATGGCATAACGAAGAAATTGCCCACACCTGCCTTTGAGTCCAATTACTTGTGGTCCCTTTAAAAAAAGGGTAGCACTTGTTAGGGAGCGGAAACTCCTAAACCCTTAATGCAATTTGAATGTGAACACCCTCAAATGAAAACTGAGAGTCTACACATTATGTCTATTATAAAATTATATTTGGAATATGTTTTGGTGAACAGGTATTACTTTTGTCATTGTCCAAATATATATGAACTGTAAATCCTTTGTTTGTAAACGGTCAGTTAAATGTTGACAACTACTCTTTCAAAAGACTCCTAACAAATATCAGTAGTTATTAGACTTGCTGTACTTAGTGGCAGATTTGTAGGAGACTGGGAGTAGAAATTTCAAGTACAGGGGAGCAAGACGACAGGTAAGAACAACTGAAAATATCTTTTTTGAGGGTGGATAAGGCTAAGAGTCAGGCCTTGAAATTAATTAAAATTTTGTCTTGGTGTTTGGTTGACTATCAAGCAAGAGTGAAAGATTGCTGCCACCTGTGCTTTGAGGATTCTGACAGTTAGGATGACTTGGAGGTGTTGATTTATTTAAACTAATATAATCATCCTGCTGTACCCAGGTTTCTGCAATGCAGATTAGATCAATATGTTGATTCATTATTAAATCATTTGCTGTTTAATACTCCACATTTAATTGATTTACTCTTTGATATAATGGTAATGGTAAATCGACTGATTCTACAGCACTTTTCTACTCTCCCTGAGTACTCAAAGTGCTCTCTGCAGTTGAGGTAGTTATAATATTCTGTCTTTGTGTACTAAATTCATATTTTTATGATGATATTTGTGATTATTTGGGGTTTGTCTGAGTTTTGCTCCATCTATAGTGGGATTGATGTCGTCTCCTCATAAAATCAGGTTTTCCCCAGTAAGGTTTTCAATTCAGTTATCCATTATTGAATTAAAATGTGGCTAAGCATGTCAATCCTGGTCTGACTTGGAAGTGGAACAGAGAAAAACTACTTTAGCAAAATTACATGTTGACTCAATATTAATTTTAGTGATGCAGCCAGGTGTTATTACTGCTATTGTCAATTAGAGTCTTACCAAATCTGTGCCTACATATCTATATGATGACACATTGACACATGACATTGCCCCCTAAATGAACAAACCGATGCTTCCACAATGATATTCAGTTCTTTTTGTTTGTTTGGCAATAAACTGACTGTAGGCTTTGCTTTCCACTCCAGCAGAATCTGTTACAGTGAATGTAAACCTTCACCTGAAGATGAGGCCAGACATTAATCTGTCGCTGCAGGTGTAATCCATGTTTTCACTGGTGTCAACACATACTATCACAGAGCCTCCAAGAGCAGTTACACAGAGGAAGGATGATAAAGACAAGAAAAAGATAGCCCTTGAAACTGCTCAGCCCTCAGGTGTTTCCAAGAGATTTGGTGTTGAAAATATTGTTCTGTGTATAATATTCACACAAATACATCAAGGCCAGTTTATCTACGTCAACTCCCTTGAGTGAGGCATCAACCTTTAACCTTTGTTTAAGTTTTCCCTAAACCTTTGTATTTGTTACTATTTTTGTGTGTTGCAAGAGAAAAGAGTACTCTTTTACTTACTAATTTATCTTACTAATTAATCATTTCCAATGCATTTAACATTATCAACATGACAACTCGTGTCATAAGTAGATATTTATATATTTATATAGATATTTTTATATTTTATATATTTTTATAGTAACAAATAGTAATATATGTAGGTTCCATTGGTGTGGCTGTCTTTCTTCTCTTAACCTTCTCTTTGGTAAAAGCCGCAGGTAGGTTTCAAAGTGGCTTGCAAATGCACAGAAACTGTGGAAAGGCTAAAGGAGCTTTAAATATATAGGACATGTGAATAGGATTTGTGGGGCCAATAACTAATCTCAATGGCATGGACAGTGGCTCATTCCAGCTAGTGTTTAATTTATCAACCCTGCTCTAAATATTCTATTTATCATTTAACATTAAACTTTAACATTAAATGTTTTTAGCTTGATACACTTATGGACCCAGAGGTGCTTTATGAATTCTATGGCAAAAGCTAATAGAAATTTCATAAAACAAATAAGCCACTGCTGTGTTTTTTGTCCGTTATACACCAAGAGTAAATTTGTCTTTTAACACTGATCCAAAAATGACTAGTGATTAATGTATCTGCTGAAAGTATTTATTACTATGTCACTAAAGCAACTGTGGTAAGTAGAAGTTCTAGAAATCTAAAGCTTTGGGTTGAGTTAGTAATACATCTTCAATCTGTGTTACCATTTTTAAAACTTAAAAAAAGACATTCAAACATCACACTGTGCATCTTCTCTGCTGTGTGTCCATTCCACTTATTATGTTTATGCTACACAGTGCAGTTCCTCATCCACTGAGGAGGATTTCCTTTTAGTCACTGCTCTCTTGCACTATATTCTGACTTCTCTGCTCGAGACTTGATTGCTACTGCCCTCTATTGGCAGCTATAAAGAAGTATGCTGATCACATAAGAAATGAACATTTTGTGCAATTAGACTCATGATGAAGCATTACGATTATCTTCTTAATACTTTGAATTTTCTGTTATGTTCAGTGAGTCACTAGGTGTTCATCATAATTTTACTCTATTTTATTATACATTTCAGTATACACAGTAAAAAATGTTAGTTGTTATAACTGAAAAACTAAAATAGGAATGTATTTAATGCACTGCACTGTGTGTGGAAAAGTACAACCTTATTTGTCATCCACATGAATTAAAAGTGCTGTAGCAGCCAGGTACTGCTAAACAAATCCACTGAAATAAATGATCGTCAGCAAGTGACCATAAAAGCAGTTTTAGCAGTATGCTGCAGGGAACACATTAGTGTGGTGGTAAGTGTCATTGCCTTGCAGTAAAAAAGTTTTGTGTTAAAATCCAAATAGGACACTACTTTCTGTTGCTTCATATCCGCACTGTGCCATGGGTTCTCTCTGGGTCCTCCAGCTTCCTCCCACAGTTCAAAGACATGCAGTGTTGTGTTCAGTCATGATTCTAACTTGGCCATAGATGTGAAAATCTCTTTTGTGTCAGCTTTTCCCTTTGACAGATGGGATAGGTTCTAGTGATCCTAAACTAGTAAGAAGATGAAGGTGTTGTTCAAGAAACATGCAGCAGGCAGAAAAAATATAATTGGAGACAGAGTCTTATGGAATATGCAGTACATACAAAAGAAATATTTCAGTAAGTCTTCCATTTGACTTGACCTTGCTCTAAAAATACAAACTCTTAAGATTCTAGCCTAACTGTGGCCCTGAATTGGGTAAGTGGAGAAGGTAAATGGATGGCTTGTTTGGGAGAAGATTCTTCTTCTCTCTAAAAAAGATGATGGCAGCATGGGTGATGTTTGCAAAGTTGCATCTGAAAAAAAAAAAACACTCAAGGCTTCTGGACAGACATGTCCAAAGTAGAGCTGTTTGGCCATAATACACAAAACCACATGACAGTTGATGATTTAGGTTTGTTTTGAAGCCACAACACCTGGCCACCTTGTAATCATTAAGTCAATCACAAACTTCTCTGTATACCAAATGTGCCATCTGCCCTGACAGCTAATACTTAACTTAAGTTGGAGTCATACAGCAGAACAGCGATCCCAAGCATGGCAGCAAGTGACCGCAGAATGGCAGAAACATGTTGCATGTTACTTTCAGCCAGTAAATACAGTTCATGACTGAACTCATCTACTAAGTAAATGACATCAAACACACTGGAGAGATGAAAGCAGACTGGACTATGACAACATTCACATTTAACTCATGTAGTTGTTACAGAATGGAGCTCTGTTCGTTGAGACTGCAGGCAAACAGGTGTTGACTCGTGCAGTTTAATCATTTTTCAGGTGATTTTTTAATCTTTATTGTGGAATGGGTACAACCTGAAATACAGCAAAGTAAAAATTTGAGACAATGCACAATTACAAGGAGTAAATAAAAGTTTGCAACTGCTTTTCCAATATCATAAATTTTATGTTTTATTTTTATTGTTTTTAATTTCCCCTTTGTAAAGCTAAAAAATGTGTTTGTACAGTTTAAGATGTGTGCATTTTGATGGTGTTTAATGAAACATAGCTGTTGAAGACAGAAAACTGACCAAATGTATGCCTACAGAACATCACATGAAACCTATTAAAATCTCTGCTGTGCAAAATTATTTTATCATATTATAGAATCAAGAGCTGTGGTCTCTGCCCCACTTATGAATAATAGCATCATTTCTTTTCTGTAAACAAGCTGAAACCGAGCAACAAGCCAATTACTATTCAGCATCAGAAAGGAAGTGCTTTTGAATGCATGTCTTATTTGACAACTTTTCAGTGATTAATTACTGTTTTGGTCTGATGTTGTGTGTATTGGTGTGTGTATGTGCGTGTTCCCTGTCTTATGATTTGAGAGCGAGGGGGCAGAAAAATGAAAGGGCTGATTGTTAACATGCAGTAGTGAAAATATAACTTGGTATGGTATAATTAATGTTTTTTTTTTCTGGGAATGTTCGGAGCTAAATGACATCGTCCCCGAGTTGAATTCTCAAGAAGACGGAAGCTCCCTCCATGATTTGGGTCAAAAATGAGAACTGTTGAGGCCCGGCTCCTGAGTCCTGGCTGCAGTCCTTGTGCCCATGAAAAAGGGCCTTTAAAAAGCGCCTTCTTTTAAAATGCACGGGGGTGGAGGGGATGGTGGAGGTGGGGCTTGAACATACATAAGAGGCTAAGACAGTCCACCAGTCCAATTTGGCACACCATCACCAGGCAATTTGCTGTCGCTTAACCTATTACGGGGAAGCTTGGATCCCTCTTTTCATTCAGACCCTCTTTATCCTCTTTGGTTGCTTGTTAAAACCAATCCTATTGGATCAGCCATCTTTGGAAGAGAAACGCCATATTAATGATGAGCGTGGGCGGGTTACTCAGAACTGAGACTTTATCTTGGATGTCATATGTAGACAATGTGACTGGGGATTATTCCCAGGACTTGGTCCTGCAGCCTATTTGGGACTATTTCCGTCAGAACTACCACGACCTCCTAAGAAGTCCTCTATTCCCCGTGGTCCTCTCAGTCACTACCTATTTTCTCCTGGTCGCTCTTTACACTGTGTTGGACCTGCTGGCTCCCACCTGGCCGTGTATCAACCGCTACAGGCTGCATCCAGACAGACCCATCACCTGGCCTAACATTTGGCCCACCTTGGGTGTCACCATTTACAACCACCTGCTTTACATCTTTCCTGCTGCAGTTGCACAGTGGCTGTGGAGGCCACCAACCCCTCTACCCCCTGAAGCCCCCACTCTGTTCAGTTTTTTCCTGGGCATCCTGGGCTGTATGGTGGTCTTTGACTTCCAGTACTACCTGTGGCACCTGCTGCACCACCGGGTTGCTTGGTTGTACCGCACTTTCCACGCCATCCACCACCAGTACAACCAGCCTTTCAGCCTTGTCACCCAGTACCTGTCTGGTTGGGAGTTATTTAGCGTGGGATTTTGGGCCACAATAGACCCCATCCTGTTGCAGTGCCACTGCCTCACAGCATGGAGCTTCATGGTATTCAATGTCTATGTTTCCACTGAGGATCACTGTGGCTATGACTTCCCTTGGGCCACACATAACTTGGTGCCCTTTGGCCTCTGGGGTGGTGCTCCAAAACATGACGCTCACCACCAGAGACCTGGCACTAACTTTGCCCCATTCTTCTCTCACTGGGACTGGCTGGGGGGCACCCACACTGTACCAGCTGCCTCCAGCCACTCTGCCACGGGAGAACCAGAAGAGATGAAAAGAAGAAAAGACTAAAGAACTTGAATTAATCTTTCAATGACTCCATCGCTAGTTTACTCAAACTGCCTCTTTTGTTGATGCTTTTATTCCAGCAGACTCATTTTTCCTCTCTACTCTCCTGCAGACTAATTTCTCTCTTTTACGTCTCCCACTCTTAACTCTCACTTTGATAATAACGATTTCCACTATGTGGCTATCTTTGACTGCATGGATATTTTTCACATTTTACGAGCTGATAATCAGTCTAACATTGTTTGACAGTGTGGTAAGTTGTCAAAAGATATTTTTTGTACAATGATAGTATAGATTATCTTGTACTTTTGTGCAATGAACATATATCTCTTATTCATAGAGATTTTCCACTTATGTCAGTGAATTGATGTGCTGTTAATTGTCTCAGTGGCATTCTCAGGTCAGGTACCTTACATGTGTAATTTGTTTGGAGCTGCCAGAAATATAAAATAAAATTTAAAAAATCATTTGAAATCCTTCCTTGATTTGCCGAATGTCACTGAGTCGCTCTGAGTCTTTGCTGACGGAGGATGGTGTGATCTGTCAGAGTGATTACACAGAAGTTTGCACGTACATTCTCCCTTTCTCCCTCCTCAGCAATGACCCTCTCACTCCCACGCATGAATGGCTGCCTTTTAGCTGCATCCCAGTATGATGCGTGGGCGCAATACTAATCCATCATTCTCTCTCTTTGAGACAAAATGGTCCCGCAGGAAGAGTTCTTAATTAAACCCCCTAAGAGAAACTGCAATAGCCGCCCTGACAGCTTATACTTAACTGCAGGTGCTGTTCTTTTGAAAAAAAATTGTTTTAATGAACATCAAATGATTTTTCGCTCATTTAAATTTTTTTTTTTTTTACAAATTATTTAAAAGTAGAATCACAACCTTTTTTTCAGGTACAGTTTTTCCCAAATAACTTGGTGTTTAAATAAAATCCTGAAATCCTAGTTTATATTATTACAAAGAAACCAGTAGGGGTCAGTCTTTTTCCAAACCACAAAAAGAAGAACAAGTGTACAAATACATGTTAAGCAAAAATTACATCCCACTGGGGAAAAAAAAAAAAAGACCAAAAAAAAAAAAACCTCCCAATGCATTCTTGGTTATTTTCCAGTTATGCTTCTGGTTATATCACAATTCTAGGTGATATAACCTCAGGGATTCATAGTTCTGCAGTAACAATTATTGTGACTTATATCTCCTTGTCTGCAGGTAGTAACGCACATTGATGCGTTACTACCTGCAGTCTGAACCGGTTTAGCATGTTTTTTGTGGTACAAGGGAAAAAACTGCTCAAACATGTTGTGTTTATTTTAGAAACACTGCAGACAGGGCTCTCAGGCACAACTTATTCTTTTGTTAATCCTGTTCTAATTATGGGATATGCACGTCGAGGAACAATATGAATAATGTGTATATTTTTAACATGAACTATTTTTTTTTATTGCAAATGAATATATGTAACACAAGAGTAATATAGGTATTTTCTTTCAGGACAGCATTGAGGTTTAACTCTTATTTGCCACAATTCTTATTTGTTTAACTCTTCTGGGAAAAAATCTATTCCCTTGAGCAGAAGTTGTTCTTGTTGTAATATTAAATTCAACAAGGTTGTGTTAGGTCTGTTATCTCATTTTCCATATGTCAGTTAGAGCACGCTTCAAAAACAATATGCAAAACCATGAGATTGCGTGTGTAGAGCAATGACAAGAAGTGACATCATCATACACATCACATCTTCGGGGGTGGCTGTGGCTCAGGTGGTAGAGCCGATCAGCTACTTATTGGAAGGTTGGTGGTTCGATCCCTGGCTCCCCCGGTCTGCATGCCAAATATCCTTGGGCAAGATACTAACCCCAAATTGCCCTCTGATGCGTTCATCGGAGTGTGAATGCTTATTAGTTGCACTTGAGTTAAAAGTGCTTGTATGAGTGGGGATGAATGAGGCATGTTGTACACAGCGCTTTGAGTACTCCAGGAGAGTAGAAAAAAATATAAGAATCAGTCCATATTGTTTCATTGTATTTCAATAAGGAGACCTCATTAGAAGGAAACAAAGAGGATTTATTGATATCCATCCATCCACCCATTCGCTTCCGCTTATCCTTTTCAGGGTCGCGGGGGGCGCTGGAGCCTATCCCAGCTGTCATAGGGCGAGAGGCGGGGTACACCCTGGACAGGTCGCCAGTCTGTCGCAGGGCCAACACACAGGGACAGACAACCATTCGCACTCACATTCACACCTAGTGGCATTTATTGATATATGGAATTAAATTACAGCTCTGTGCTTGTCCTGCTAGACCTTAGTGCAGCTTTCGTGGTTTGTATCATATCTATCTAATAGACTCCAATTTGTACATGTAAATGGAGAGTCCTCTTCACACACTGAGGTCAACTATGGAGTTCCACATGGTTCAGTGCTAGGACCAATTCTGTTTACATTATACATGCTTCCCCTAGGCAGCATCATTAGAGACATAACATAAATTTTCACCGCTATGCAGATGACACCCAGCTCCATCTGTCTATGAAGCCAGATAACACACACCAATTAGTTAAACTGCAGGAATGTCTTAAAGACATAAAGACCTGGATGGCCGCTAACTTTCTGCTTCTTAACTCAGATAAAACTGAGGTCATTGTACTCGGCCCTGAAAATCTTAGAAATATGGTATCTAACCAGATTCTTACTCTGGATGGCATTACCTTGGCCTCCAGTAATGCCGTGAGGAACCTTGGAGTCATTTTTGACCAGGATATGTCCTTCAACGCACACATTAAACAAATATGTAAGACTGCGTTCTTCCATTTGCGCAACATCTCTAAAGTTAGAAATATCCTGTCTCAGAGTGACGCTGAAAAACTAGTTCATGCATTTATTACTTCCAGGCTGGACTACTGCAATTCATTATTATCAGGATGTCCAAAAAACTCGCTGAAAGCCTTCAGCTAATCCAAAATGCTGCAGCAAGAGTACTGACAGGGACTAGAAAGAGAGAGCATATTTCTCCTGTTTTGGCTTCCCTTCATTGGCTTCCTGTTAAATCCAGAATTCCATTCAAAATCCTGCTCCTCACATACAAGGTCTTAAATAATCAGGCCCCATCTTATCTTAATGACCTTGTAGTACCATATCACCCTATTAGAGCACTTCGCTCCCGCTCTGCAGGCTTACTTGTTGTTCCTAGAGTATTTAAAAGTAGAATGGGAGGGAGAGCCTTCAGTTTTCAGGCCCCTCTTCTGTGGAACCAGCTTCCAGTTTGGATTCGGGAGACAGACACTATCTCTACTTTCAAGATTAGGCTTAAAACTTTCCTTTTTGCTAAAGCATATAGTTAGGGCTGGACCAGGTGACCCTGAATCCTCCCTTAGTTATGCTGCAATAGATGTAGGCTGCCGGGGGATTCCCATGATGCATTGAGTTTTTCCTTTCCAGTCACCTTTCTCACTCACTATGTGTTAATAGACCTCTCTGTATTGAATCATATCTGTTATTAACCTCTGTCTCTCTTCCACAGCATGTCTTTATCCTGTCTTCACCCCAACCAATCACAGCAGATGGCCGCCCCTCCCTGAGCCTGGCTCTGCTGGAGGTTTCTTCCTGTTAAAAGGGAGTTTTTCCTTCCCACTGTCGCCAAAGTACTTGCTCATAGGGGGTCATATGATTGTTGGGTTTTTCTCTGTATCTATGAAGCGCCTTGAGGCAACTTTTGTTGTGATTTGGTGCTATATAAATAAAATTGAATTGAATTGAATTAAGCTCTTTGGCGATTAGACTCAGAATCCCTACTGGTGGGGGAGATGAAGTTGGATGCTCGGATGGAGCCCGAGTAACATGGAGATGGGGAGGAGGTGGATTGAACAAAGGGGTCTGCGAGGTGGAATGACAGATGTTGGCGGTGTGCAAAACAAACCATGACATGAGTGGGGCAACGACAAGAAGTCAAATCAGTGGTGGAAAAATTATTCAGACATTTATTAAAATTAAGTTTATTCCTACAATCACAACTTTGCCATTAAATTATCAACTCATATTGAAGAAACTACTCATCCTACTTCACTGCTGAGTGCTGTATTGGACAGACATGTGTCATATTCTTTGTGATCACCGTGTGTAGTGTGACTATATCTCTAAAAAAATGTTTTTTTCATTTCACAATGAATTTAGAGTGAATTAATCTATAAAACAGTGAAGGGCCAAATGAGTAAAAATAACACAAATACAAAAGTGTCCAGATGGTGGATCAACCTTTCGACTAGTTTAAAGTGTGTTTAAATGTGTAACACAAATAGAAGGACTTCCTTTGGTTTAAGCATTTTTTTTAAATTATTTGTTAAATGAGCTAATGTTTTGTCACAACATCCTTACTGAGACAAAACATGTGATTGCTTAATTCTAGGTGACATGTTATTTAATTCCCTTTAATTCTATTTGTCATATGTGAAAAGTCTTTTGGCTCTGGTCTCTTCGGACTGTAATTAGTTCCAGCTGTGATCCCACCTGTTTCCCATGCTCTTGTTGACCTGTGTTGACCCCTGCTGTTTTTAACTTAAAGTCCTAGTTTGAAACCTGCAAGAGTTGCAGGTAGTATATTTATACAGCAAAGGTCACAGTGGTATAAGCATGCTATGTAAAAGATGACAAATGTACAAAATGTGTTGTATTTATAACTAGATGAGGTGTACCTCTTCCTGTATAGACAGAGGTACACTTCAAATAGATCTGTGTGCATGTGTGCATTTGCTCAGCATAAGGAGGAGGCAGAGTAAAGTGCATGACTGCTATGAAACAACCTACTTTATTATGGTCAGGACAGGAACTTCATAATTTGAAATTTCCTCCCAATACATCAGTCATAAAGTCAACTATTTGTGTCCTAGATGTTGTTAAAGCCAAATTAAAGCCATACAACTATGACAAAATTACGTGTTACCTAAAACCCTGCATCTTCAAATACCAGTATCTGTATTGTAGGGCAATACTGACCTTGCTATATCATGATTGTGTTCAGTATTTACAATCAGCTTAATGAAAGATGTAATAAATAGGTCCAATAAATATATTATGAATACAAAAGTATTCTCTTTATCACAGTAATGTGGAGGAGGATACTATGTTATCTCTTCTGTGATTCATATTAATGATCTATGAATATTAATTTATGTTGGGTTTAAGTCAACCCTGCTGGTAAACAGAACCTGTTACTGAAAGCAACCACACAGACACCAGTGTACATTTTACTTGCAAGGGGAGCGTTGGAGAGCAGTGATGCGACTCGCCTGTCCAAGCAACTCCAATTCCTCTGCGTCCGCCTCACTCTTATTGACAACGGAGGTTACACATAATTCAGTTAACCACGTGACAGTTTTAAGCAGACATATCTGAACAACATCAGTGTCTGTATTCTGTGTGTTTCCAGCTATACCATACATAGACATACAACCTTTCGATTAATTTAAACTGTGTGTATGAGGTATGCAGAAAAGCAGAAGTAAGCGTCTTGCTAAACTATAAAAACAGAAACTTGCAATAGGTAACATTTAAAGGTGTGAGGTCTTGCACTTTAAGAAATAGAACAGTAAAATCTGCAAAATCTTCATGCATTTTGAACATTTTGTACATTGAAAGACCTTGTTCAATAGCACACTGTTTTGTAACATCCAAAACTCTTGTGTTTTATTAAAACCAGGTTCTGGTGGTTAATTCTTGCCTCTTTTTGGTTAAACTATCTTCCTTTCCTTTCTTTTTTTTTTTTTTTTTTTGTGGCTTACCAATATTATGCAAACTCTATTCCTACTTCTAAGGTGTGAAACCCATGACACACCAACAAATGGTTTACTCTGGGCAGATGTGTAAAACCTGCCATAAAAATGTAAGTCATCCCTTTACTGATGAATAGCAAATTGAGTCGGGGCCTAAGAAAGAGCCCTGGGGAACACTAGGGACGACTGGGGAAGCTTGTGATGTGAGATGTTTTAACTGTACATACCTGATTACAATCTGAGATTACAATCTACAACATGACACGCAAAGTTCCTTATTTAAAAGAATATCATGATAGACCATATCAAAGGCAGAGCTCAGATCAAGGAGCATATGGTTAACAGCCCAGTGTCAGCTGCCAACAGAAGATCATTTGTGATTTTGACCATGCCTACCCCTGCTCTATGAAGTGGCTGAAAACCAGATTGAAATTATTCAAAAAGATGATTGCTAATAAGTTGAAGTTAGATCTAAAAAACAAGTTATTTCCCAAATTTTTTGAAAAAAAGGTAAATTAGCATATGGACAATAATTATTTAAAAGGGTCTGTATGGGGTTTCCTAAGAGTTGGCATTATCATTGCTTTAAGCAGTGCAGGAAAAAGCCAGATATTAGGGAAGAGTGAATAATATCAGCTAAAGACAGAGAGAAGATAAACAGGATTTAGCCACTTGAGTGAGAAATAGGTCTTTATTAAGATTTCTTAATAAATCCAGATATTTCCCCAACAGTCAGGAGGAAAGCGTCCTAGTATTCCTTTGAGCAGACCTGATGAGTGTTGTATAATATTCAAATTAAGGTGTAGACAGGGCATCCTTATTGTGGTACATGTGTTCCTGATACATGAACCAGGGAACATAGTGGATGAAAGAGAGTCTGACAGTTCTGTGAATTTTCAAAGGAGTGAAGTCCATAATTGTATTAAGACACCAGTTTATCAGGAGTACATAAATTATCTCTTCTAGGCAGACTGTCAGTTACATGGGAGAAAGTAGTTATGTCAATGTACTTAATACTTCAATATGAGAGAGTGAAAAGAGTTTGACTTGAATATACAGTTCTTAGGAGCAACACCAGAAACACAAAAGGGATCAAGAATATGGCCATTAGAGTGAGTTAGGACATTACTGAATTCCGATTAACGAAAATGATCAAGACATGAGAAAGAATATTGCTCCTGTAAGAGTATCTGTGACATTTTCCACATTTACAGCAGGTAAAATGAGTACACATACTGTATAAGAACACATAAAGAAAGCAAGGTGCAAAAAGGCAATACTTTTTCCTGTGTGATTTCTCATTCTTACACATAACTTAATTCACAAACATCTGTGATTTTATTTCTTTGTATGGGTGGAACACATGGGTTGGTACTGACATCTGGTGAGAATTTTATGTCAATAGCACCTTTAGAAATATATTTTTTTAGAAAATTGATGACATGTTCATTACTTATTTTACCCTCTGAATATTATTAACACCCAAAAAAATAGCAGTGTGGGGTAAATAAAGATGTTTATATCAATAAAGGCATGGTTTGGTGAACATCAGAATAGTTTCGGAGAAACTGAGACCCTCACTAACTTTTGATGTACACTATAAGCAGGCCTGTAATATGAAAGAAAGTGCTCAGTTCAAAAAAGTTTTAGGTTTTCAAGCGGTAAAGAGTCTAAGGTGGCACCATTTCAGCGTGAGAAATTTATTTTCACCATTTTACAGCGTGTGAAACAAAGCTTGCTTTGTCTGCGGTTCAGCATGTCATAACCACAGTGCCACTGGTTTTATTTGGTCTCACGCACTGCTACTTCACTGCTAGTTAAATGTAGCAGTAGTTATTGCCATTATTCCAGCATAGGCAGATCATTAAAAAAAAAGTCTTATGCACACAGAGGTTAAAGTGAAATTTCCACCATGCTCACTGTCTGCATTCTTTGTTTACTTTCTGCTGTGTAATAATAACATAAAACCAGACTTCTGTTAAGTGGAAGTCTTTTGGCTTAAACCACAGGCTGCATTTCCTCTTTTCTAGTTGGCCCAGCTGGAAACCGTGAGGTCTTTCGGTAAATAAAATGAGTTGCAGAATGAACAGCAACCAATAGCAGTCTTTTACATATACAAATTTACATGGAAGTCTGGCTCATTGGAAGCAACATATTCAAAAAAATAAGTGGCGACTCAAGACATTTGCAGAGTATTGTACATCTTGCATATTGTCTGATATCCACCACTGTAAAGGTCAACAATGGTACACATTGTACTGTAATCATATTAAACAGAAGTACAGAATCACTGCAGCCATTTGTGTTGAGACTGAACCTGTGCACTGAACTATTTGGAGAGCAGCTAAATGTAATGCAGAACAAACCATCATAATTGGAGTCTTTCCAGCCTTTTCTACATGAATTCTGTTTCAGAAAATGTGAGTCATTTCATAAGTTCCTAACTTTAAAGACTCACAACCAAGTCCTACCTTCATGAAACCAGTAATATAAAATATAAAAGAGCTTAAGCTAATCATTTATAGAAGCTGAAGCCATATCCATAAACCCCATCTTTGTGTGCTATTTTATTAGCAGTTTTCTGTACCAGTCACGCTACGCTTTGTTAAAAATAATTTTGCTCAGAGGAAATCTAACAAGTGGTTCCTGAATAAACGTGAACTGTGCCTGTCTGTGGAGCTACGTGAATGCAACCAGGGCAGGGTGTGTCTTGTCCCTGCCCCCAACATGTGCAAAGAACGCATTTTACACAGAGCGCTGACAAAAGGTAAGGTGACACTCCATAACAATCATTTACCTCAGAGCGCTCCCACAACCAGTCGTTAAATGGGAAGCAGCATTCTTGGCCTGTTTGTGTGTGTACGTGTACCTGGGGGGGATGGTGGCGGGTAAATGGGTGGGGTCAGTGTTTGAACCACGGCAGTTTACCTACCTACTCCTTATCTACAGAGAAAAGACTGCAGTAGATTTTCCCTTTATACATTTGTTGACCATATTGTCTTTTAGACGCTGGCAATGTCGACTGAAAAAAAGTGTAACACTACTGGCCTCTAAGAGGACTGCACACCATTATTTTTTTTTATATAAAATACAAAACACTAACTGGGTTAAACCAAATGGATAAAGATAAAGTGAAACTAGCTATTTATGTTTCAGAGGTGAAACTAGTCTGCCACTAAAACCACTCGGTAGAAAATGCAATTATATGAAGGTCGTCCTCACTGATCTGTTAATCATTCCTCAACACTCTCCACTCTAAGCTCATTTACCGAACAGGAGTGAACATTAAAAGTCCAAGCTTAAAACACTGGCCTTTACACTGTGTGAAGTTGCACCGAGTTTCTACACAACAACATTCCAGGAATTACTGCCCGAGACTCATCAATGACACTGCGTCTCATCCAGCTGCAGGACGAAAATAGGAATAGTGACTCACGGGTCACAAGAACGTTATCAGTTACGTAATAGCACAAAAGAAGTTTCACAGATACTAAATCCTGTTGTTTTACCATTTATTTAAGAAACTTAGTAACAATGTCAACTGTTCTCCCTTCATTTTTTTTTTTTTTTTTGTTTTGAATAAGCAAAAGCGTGATAAAAGGGCTTTAAAATGACAAAAATAAAACTTGCTGGATGCATGAATTGTGTGTGTATATAAAAAAAGCAAATTTATCTCATAAAAATCAATATATTCACAAGCTCTCTGAACAGGTTAATGTGTCTATAGTATAAATGTCATTCATATTAAATTACATTTCTATTGATATTCAAAGATAATCAGTCAAAACCACAGGAAGAAGCACATTAGTCCATTCAAAGCTCTGCATGTCAGTATGAAGCAGGTGTGGACCCGTAACACAGGCACTCATATACATTTCACATTTTAATGCCAAGCGGCTCAAATTATAAATAAGTTCATCTTTGGTTACCAGAGTCCATCTGGTATGTGGTTTTTTTTGTTTACAGTACTTACACTGTAAAAGCACAACCAGTCCTGGAATCAGAGTCTCTCCTTTTCTCACTAACAGGTGCTGCTCTGCGTGGTCCCAACATCCGACACGTATGATTTGCTCTTCTTGGAATATTTCATGGAACTGAAGGAAACTCTCATTTGCTCCACAGCCCTGCTGCTCCTACACAGCAGAGTGTTCTTCACATGGTTTCTGAAATCCTCAGACACAAAGTAGTAGATGAATGGGTCCAGGCAGCTGTTGAGACTTGCCAAGCACAAAGTAGAGATGTAGACGTTGTAACCATGATTTCCTATACTGTTCTTTTGTAAACCATAGTGCAACAGCAGCATGATGTTACTGGGAATAAAGCACACAAGGAAGGTCACCAGGACGATTACGATCAACACCACAACTTTGTGTCGGTTCTTTGATGCTGTACTTTCCTCCATGTTTGTCCCCAGAGCCTTCAGCAGCATAGCATAGGCTACAATGATCACTATGCAAGGGATTAGGAACATAACTGTTCCCATCATGATAAAGTAGATGAATGGCAACCTGATAGACTCGAATGGATTTTCTAGGTCCTTTATGACAGTCACATCATGACATGTGGTTACGTTGGGGTCTTTTAGCTTGGTCGTGTGGTCATACAGGTACAGAGGAGTGGTGGTGACCCAGATAAAAGCCCAGATAGCTACAGAGACACCAATGGCAATTTTATTATTCTTCCTCTGCTGAGAGAGCGGGTGAGCCACAACCCAGTACCTCTGCACGCTCAGGCAGGTGATGAACAGAATAGAGCAATACATGTTCCCATAGAAGAAGCTCACTAGGACTTTGCAGAGAGGCTCTCCATAGATCCAGTTGTTGCCGTTTATGTGGTAGTGTATTTTTAATGGAATCCAAATGACAAAGAGCAGGTCAGCCAGAGCCAGGTTGGCCATGTATATTGATGAAGGGTGCTTCTTTTTGGTCCTGAAGAGAAAGACCCAGATTGCCATGCCATTGGCCGGAAGTCCAACTGTAAATATGATGATGTAGACGATCGGGAAGAAGACTGTGGTGAGGCTACTCTTAAGCGTAGCTGATACTTCCTCATCCACAACAACTTGGTTTGAATTTTCAGGGTCCTCGTGTCCGATGAACATCCGGCTTCTCTCTAAAACACATATACAAACGGAAATAAATATTACAGTTTAAATTACTGATTAACCAGCAGACAGAACACCAAAGACAGCTTATAATTTAAGCTGTTATTACAGACAAACTAAATTTGGGTTTAGTTCTGTTGGCTGAGCCAAACAAGTTATTTGAGGCATCACGATGGCCTCAGACAGGAGTCGTTTCATTACGTACAGAGACCTTTTGGTCTAAAGCATACATGACAATGATAAGGATCTATTAAAACCGTAAAAACGATCCTGTCTCAAGTATCTTCTTACGTTTTGAAAAGTAATTCTTTATTTCCAGAAAGCTTTCTCTTTTGTAAAGTTACTACAATCCCAGTTTAAAAAGAGCTCGGTTAAAATATTTGCTCTTTAGACACCCGGCTTTAGACCGTGACAATAACAACAAAACAAAACATGAGCCGAGCTCGGTATAACAGCACCCTGGCATTTCGAGACAGCGCAGGGATTTTGAACTTACTTGATGAGACGGAGCCGCAGCAGAAAATAACCAACAGCCACAGTAACCGTGTTGAACCCATGTTTCTATCACTGAGACTCTCTCGGTGCAAATTCTCCTTTTCTCGACCTCTTAACAGCCAGCTGAGTCTTAAATGTCCGACGACTTCTCCAACATTGAAGGACACACCCCGAGAGTACCTGTTCCTACGCTTGCGTCATGTCCAAACCCGCCCGCCCGGTCCGCCCTCAGGTGCATTTCCTGTTATGGGTTTCTGTGGAGCTCCGTTGATTCAGTGAGAACAAAACACGCAGTAAATAAACATGCCATATAAGTTACAGGCACCTTTACCACACATTATGAAGAATTATTTTATTATCATTTTTAAAATTCCGTTGTCAGTGGTAAGTGAAGGGTGGCTGAATTTTATTGATACTGAAGTAGAAACTCTTATTTCAAATCTGACATTAGTTTTTTGAGTGTTTATCGTTTAGAAAAAAAGAGAAAACATGGCCAGCAAACAGGCCTAAAGTCAAACACGTTAAGTTGACGAATTTTCTGTTGATTGATGCCTTAACTAGTCATTTGGTTTTATTTTCAGAGTTACAGAAACTACAGACCACCGCACAGCAGACAGGAAATATCAACACTGTAAATATATAAATGAACTGTAGGGAAAAGGTGGGTCTTAAGTATGTTTTTGTGTGGCTGAAATTATGATTTTGTGAATATACACTGTTTGTTTTTTAATATCATGCCATCAATCTTCCTATTGGTATCTAGCCATGTAAATAATTAGTTAAATTATATGAAAATAAGTGCAAAAGGGGCAAAACATGTAACTGTGTAAGTGATATGATCTGTCTCTCCTGTGAAGGTGTGCCGAATGCTGTCGTACATTCTGTACAATCCGAGCTTGTAGAAAGAAAGAAAAAAAAATAGTATGAACTCATAGTTTCCTTTGTGAGGGAAGACCCAAAATGAACCTCTGTAGTAATATATATATATATATATATATATATGTATATATGTATGTATGTGTGTGTGTGTGTGTTTTTACCCACCAAAAAAGAACAGCGGTGGACATTTCTGGAACACAAAGCTGACTGCGTTTTCAAAATAAGGAACATCTAGCTTGACATTTCTAACTGTTTACCTGATGATACAGTCAGAGGAAATGTTGATGACCAAACAAAGTGAGTAACATAGAAACACTTTTAATGCGACATGCAATGGCATTTATGCAACTGCATACTTGTTTCAGAAACTGTCACAAGCATAATGGAAAACCAATAAAAGCAATATCATTTAATATTAAATTACATTTTCCAGTTTTATAAAACTTTTTACTTATAAAATTAATGGCACTGAAATCAGAGAACTTCAACTAATTTAAAGAATTGTGCACAAATGTAACCAGTTCGGTTAGCAATAGTGAGCTGATGGATAACACCTAACAAGTATGCAGTGAGAAAGCACAATTAATTGAGATGATCCTTTTATTGAGAACCTTTTAAATATAGTAAAAAGATTTACCAAAAAACAAACAAAAAGCGACTTCCTCTTCTTTGATATACGCTAAATGTTATTTGTAAGCAAGGCAGCAAAGCACTCTAGCACAAGCTGTCAGAGTTGCTCTCAATAAAAATTATGGCACAATTTTTGACACGTTTGTAATGTCTAAAGCAATTGTTCACATCCTGGATAAATTAAATTAAGGCAGCTTTAAGAAATTTTGCACATTAAACAACAAAAAAACAAGAAAAACAAAACAAATGAAAGCAAAGATTTTACAAAACTTTAAAAATCAGTAACATTAAAAGTCAAATTGACTTGTTCACCTGTAACAAACCAGGAAGTCCTTTTGACATTTCAGTAAAATAACAAAAACAAGTCTTAAAAAAAATCAAGAATTCACTAACAATCCGTGCTCCGTGTGTTCCCTGACCCTGACGTATACGAGTTGCTTTTTTTGGAGAACTTCAAAGCACTGAAGGAGACCCTCATCCTCTGCGCTGTCCGCTCACTTCGGCACAGGAATGTGTTCTTCACGTGCTCCCTGAAGTCTTCGGAGATGAAATAGTAAACAAAAGGGTCAAAACAGCTGTTGAGACTGGCCAAGCACAGGGTCGTGATGTAAAACCCATACAAGTTGTTGTCCGCCCCTTTAAGCAGGAGGATGTAATGCACCATCAGCATGATGTTACTTGGGGTGAAGCACAATAAAAACATAACAAGGACAGTGACGATCAAGACCACAGCCTTTTTGCGTCTCTTGGCAATGGCAGGATCCTTCATGCTGTTCCTGAGAGCCTTCAGCATGAGAACATAAGATACGATGCACACAATAGTGGGAACGACAAATCCCAGTATTCCCATTGTCAGAAAGTAGCCTGCTGCAATCTTCTTCTGAGAGGGCTTGGTGACATCATGGCAGGTCAGGATTTCGAGTCTTGCTATCTTAACTTCTTGATTATAGAGATAGAGAGGGATACTGATGAGCCAGACCACCACCCAGATAGTGACGGAGACAGAAACAGCTACACGGTTTCTCTTCTGTTGCTGAGACAGCGGGTGAGCCACGGCCCAATAACGCTGAACACTTATACATGCGATAAAGGCAACTGAGCAGTACATGTTGCCATAGAAAAATGCTACCAGCACTTTGCATAATCCTTCTCCGTAGATCCAGTTGTTGCCGTTGAAGTGGTAAGCAATTTTTAAGGGGAGCCAGATGACAAACAGCAGGTCAGCCAGAGCCAGGTTGGCCATGTAGATCGAAGATGGGTGTTTTTTCTTGGTCCTGAAGAGGAAGACCCAGATTGCCAAGGCATTGGTGGGGAGACCCACCAAAAACACAATTATGTAAATGATTGGGAGAAAGACGGTTGTAAGGCGACCGCTCAGGACTTTTTCGTCATTTGGATTGATCCACAGGCTCCCATTTTTCTCTGTACCTGTGATGCCTCTGGTTTCTGTGAAGTCACAATATGAAAATATATGAAAAGCAGAAGAATAACAGGCTTACAGTGTGTATAGGAACGAATGTCACACCCAGTTCCTTAAGCTTAGGGCACTTTGACCCGTTTGTGTTAGTATGTTTATGAGTCACCTGTATGCATTACAACATCCATTAAACTGTAGCTGTTTCTGACCGATCACACTGATGCTAACAAATGAATGTATCCAAGACTAAAACATCAAGCACTGACATAAGTCTTCAGCACTTAAAAAAAAAAAAGATCAAATTAATAAATAAAAACATCCAATTATTTTCAAAATGAACAGTTTGCCAGTCACGACGGTATGGTAATAATGGCTGAATCAACAGGTTGAAATATTACCTGGGTGTATCGTCAGGCAAGTTTGTGTAAAACACAAAATCAGGAACAGGTGAATCCATCCTGTAGTCCACGACATGACTGCAAAACGTAGTTTAAAACACAATATTATAGCGAACGCGGTCTATCAGCAGCGACGTTAAACCATGTTTTAACCGCTAGTGCCGGCGAACTAGCTGACAGAGCCCACAGTCAGCTATTTACATACCAGCGTGATGTCAGGTGACCTTACAAGCGACCTTGCGTAAGACTCAGGCCAGCCCTGTCATGCCGGCTTGACTTGCGCTTCAACCCGAAGCTTTATGGCAGTGCTTTTCCAGCTTTGCTGATCAAAATCAGGGGTATGGCGTGTTATTTTGAGAAAAGTAATAAAAAAATAAATCCGCGGAGAATTTCACGATTTTTGTATGATACTAAAAGCACTGAAACTAACATTGAAGATTTTACGGACCTGAACAATAGTCAGCGAAATACAAACACTTCCATAAAACCTAGAATGGAACCACAAGATAATTTAACCGGCGGGTGCGGCTTATGCATCCTCTGCCGCCCCAGACTGTGATGTGAAACGCAGTCTCAGTACATGTTGTTGAAGGATGTCTGAATTCCTAAAATGTATCAGAAGGACAGCCAAGATGGATTTGGATTTAATTGCAGCTTGACAATGCAGAGTGTTTGTGGAGAGTGTTACTTAACTGTAATGTAGCGCTACCTGCTGGAGAGAAAGGCACATGGACATTGCTGCTTACAGATTTAAAAAAAAATATCTCCAAAGTGTAGATGTTTATTCTACAAGGTTTTGCATGTATTTCAATACAAATAAAAAATAAGTATCCCAGATACTCTGCCTAATAAAAAGGAAAAAAATAGAAGACACAATTTTTTAATCAGATTATCTCATTTGTGCAAAGATGAACAGCCCAATATGCACAAAACGACCTCCAGCAGACACTGGTCTGAATGTATCTGACCAAACAATAAGAAAGGTCTCAGGCCTGAGCTCCTAATGTCCTCTAGTGGGCACTGTGCTCACTACCTGATGCCATGGAGCCAGATTGGCATTTACCATAGAATACCAGAAATACCAGGGCTTTATTTTCTAATATATAATTACTCATAATGTTAGCTTTGCGAGAGACGGGCAACTTGCCCAGGTTGGACCCCACCTCTTGTCCCATGGAATGTATATTGTTTATGTAAATGCGTATTTTCTCTCCTGGTGTTTTCTTTCTTGTTTCTTAAAAGGATCTCTCATTGACCATGTGTAGCCATGACCCCAAGATTTAAAACTGTTTCTGTTGACATGACCAGTTCACAAAGAAGTGGAAGGTATTCAGTTTATTCTAATCATGAATATAGAGAATTTAAAATCTTCCTGTTAGCTACATGCTCTTATGTCAGCAGCTTTGACAAATTATGACAAATTGCTGATGTTATATTATAACTTTAAACTACCAGTTCAGACTCAATGAAAGTGTGACAGTCAGTCAGGCCAGTAATTTCTTGTTTGGCTTGTCCTTTTCTTGGCTTTTGAGGCTTGCTTGGAAAGAACCTGCTCTGGTAACGGAGGTCTTGATTCTGGACTTTTCTGTTTGACTAGATTTCAGCATTTGTCTTTTGCTGAATCTTCATAAATAAGATGAATCAGTGATATTGTCATTATTACACTTCAACATGTTGGATAGTTGTTTCCGGAACTGGGAGGATCCAAAGTAGTAGAGCAGGGGATCCAGGAGGCAGTTCAGACTTCCCAAACACAGAAACACCAGATAGAGTGCGTAAGAGCCATCAGGTGCCTCCTGGCTCTTCTCTGTGTTAAGTTGCAGGTAGTGTGCGAGCAGCAGGCAGTTTGTAGGCACGAAACACAGCAAAAATATCAATAGCACAGTCAAAGTCATCACTACTGCTCTTCTTTTCCTGTGTGATGTTTCTGGAACATCATATTGGAGTCTGCTTAGCGAGCAGATGACTCCAGTGTAGGACACCAATGTGATGAGGAGAGGTAGGAAGAAGAGGAGGGAGCAGAGAGTAACGAAGTATGTCTTTAACCAGATGATCTTATCTGTGGAGTGGACATCATGGCAGGTGGTGATATTCAACTTAGTTAGGTTAAAAGTCTGGTCAGAGGAAACAAGAGGCACAGAGCCAGCAAAGGATAACACCCACATGGTTATGCAGGCTATGACTGTGGTCCGTGAGCTCCTCCAAGCCAGAGAGTCAATGGGATAAACTACAGCAAGCAGACGGTCCACACTGATGCAAGCTATGAGAAGAACAGAACAATACATGTTCCAGTAAAAGGCAGCAGTAACTATACTGCACATGGACGGGCCAAATTTCCAGTTGTTGCCTTCAAAGTGGTAGGAGATCTTGAAGGGGAGCATCAGTGCAAAGAGCAGATCAGCTAAGGCCAGGTTCAGCATATAAATTGCAGCTGGCGTCTTGGGACGGATCCCCCAAGCAAAGACAATCATGGCACAGATGTTAATTGGCACACTGATGAAACAGACCAGGGTGTAGAAGGAAGGTAAAAGGATGGTGGACACAGTGCCATTTAGAAACTTCAGTGCCTCTTCTGAAGTAACTCTTTCTTTTGATGATGGTAGGACAGCAAAACCTGCTCCAGTTGGTCTCTTTGTTTTATATTTTTGAGTGCCTAAAAGGAGAAAAAAACACTGTCACTGTGATCTAAGATATAGATATGGGAGTAGAAGGAACATTAAATCTTATAATAAAGGAGGAACTCCAAAAACTAAATGGGTAAAACACAGAAACATGAATAAAGCAAACACAGAAGACATGGCACAGAAGGAAGAAAGACTAAAGGAGGGATTAAACTAAAGAAACTGAGAGCTATAGAAAATACGCCAAGAATACACAAAACAAACATGCTGAAAATATTAAACAAATCAGAATAGAACATTTAAATCAACAAAACTTGAAATTTAATAATGACCCAGTGCCTTGACAGCATTTTACTGAAAAGTTAGTATCGTGGCTGTTATTCTGAAGTGCCACACTAGCTTGTAACATGAGCCATTACTTTTTGACACTTTTTAGCCTTAGACATTCATGATAGTTATAAGACGTGATCTACAGGCAACTGAAACTCAGCAGGTTGAATGAATGAATTCTTAAAAAATAAACCTGTTGCTAGAATAGACTACTTTCATGTTAATATTTTAAAACATTAGGCACATCCTGAGATTCCTCTCTTTTGTGCACCGACCCCAAATAGGCTGTTGTGGCTGTGTAGGATTATTCCACCCTGAAGTACTGGATTGTTAAAAGAAGATTGGCAGTTAAACAATTTATTCTTTTAACAATGTGTGTTTTTACTTTGACAAATGACATTAAAGAAGAGCAGCATATGCTGTTCACCATCAGCATGAGTACAACCCACATACTCAACTCTGTTGCTCAACCTAAAAATGCATTTTCCTTACAAATGTGGCATTATTTATGTCAGGGGGTTGTGTCATTAACCTTTGGCTGTACGAGTGCGAGTGCGAGTTTCCCTTTGTTCATCGTCACGTCGTCTGGTCTTCTCATGTCACGATCCAAGTTCCCATGTTCAGGTTTTGTTATGTCCTAGTTTCGTGTTCTATGTCCTTAGCATTTAGTATTTGAGATCTCCCTGTTTAGTTCTCGTTAGTTTTGTCTTACTGTTTTCCTGCCTTTTGTTTTGTATGTTTCACCAGCCTTATTAAGTGACTCACTTTTTGTTAAGAATTTTTGCTTCCATGCATCTGCAGCTGTGGACTACGACAATTTAGGGGGACAGAAAGAAGTTTTTTCAACAGAAATAATATTTATTGGCAAGGAGCATAGTCATCATCAAGAAATAATGAACCAACCACAAATATCTTTATTTTTTCTGCTAAGGTATTATTTTGTGATTGAAATGTGTTGCAGGTAGCTTGACTCTAGATAATTGCATAAATATCTTTAATAAATAAATAAATAAAAAATACTGACTCTGTGTAGGATACTGAGTTTAAAATATTAATAACAACTAGAGATGGCACGATACCACTTTTTTATGTCCGATACCGATACCGATATCATAAATTTGGATATCTGCCGATACCGATATGAATCCGATATAGTGTGTTTTTTAATCAATAAAACGTTTTTTTTTAATATCTTGTTGCATTTTGTATAAGTTCATACTCAAGTTTAAATAAATAACAACACTAAAGCTATTCTGTTATACCTGTATGTAAAAAATACACTGCGCCGAAAATATTTCATAGTTCAGCAACACTGATCAATCTAATAAACTTAAACCTGCACCATCCTCCCTATTCTGGTATTTAAAGAGTACTTAGCAGAAATATTAAGCAACCTAACTAATAGGGTTGCAAACTCCCAGCAAAAAAAAAAAAAGGGGAACCACCCTCCACCTCATGATGCTTAATCGATGTAATCAAATTTAATTTGATGCAGGGGGAAAATGCACAAAAATAAATTATTTTTCAAGAATAATTAAATAGATTCAACATCTTTCTTCAACAGAATTGCAGACTGCACAGATGGTATCTTCCCAAAGGAAAAAGTACTATAGCTTACTAGGGTATATTAGACTTAACAGTTACTATATACAGTAATGGACTTCTATATATTTTACATCAGATTAAAACTTTGGGTGTAAGAGTCAGACAATTATTTTTAAAAGCTAGACATTTTAAATGAGAATAAGAAAGAAAAGTATGTCTTTGTGCCCCCTTTTCCCTGTTCATGCCCTATCGGCCCCCCTGGCTACACTTTGCACAGTTACCAGCCGTCAGCTGCGTAGAAAAAGATCCTGGTGTACAAAGTAATATTAAATAAATTCTAACAACAGATTATCAAGCTTAATAGTGCTGCTGTTGTTCAGCCGCTGGTTTCCTCTTTCTGGTGAGAAGTGGGCCAAAAACTAAGAAGAGAGACGGACTCGCGACAGAAAAGCCGATCAGCTGATCATTAAGCAGTTTCACGATTGAAGTAGCAGCAGGAAAGAGACAGGGAGAGAGAGAGAGAGGCAGTCGCTCCATATATCGGTTGTTAAGCCTAACGTGAGAATGCTTTACAGACATTCAGAGATGAACTTACACTCTTGCTTTACTTCTCTCTGGGAAAACTTCCTCGGAGATGAAATGCTGGTTTGCTAGCTAGGCTACAAATACACACAGCCGCTCTATCACGTGATGCACACTGCTGCGACGTGCTACGTTATGAGCCGAGTTACGCTGTTTAGCAAGTTTTGTGAGGTGCTTTTTTGATATTTAATGGATCGGATTACATTTTTTATTTCTCGCCGATATCCGATCCAGTAATTTGGGTCAGTATCGGACCGATACCGATACGTAATATCGGATCGGTCCATCTCTAATAACAACAGGTAACAAAATCTTATTAATATATTAATATTCCCTCTGTATATGAGTAGAGGGCAGAGACTGAACAGTTCAAGACAAAACAGTGTTTTCAAGCTTACCTGAGGTATTTGAGACAGAAATGCAGCAGAAATTAATGAGAAGGAACAACAAGAAATGTGAAGCCATGTCTGTAGCTCTCTTGTTGGGAAATTCTTTGGCTTCCTTAAATGTTTCTGTCTCCTTAAAATGCCAGCTTCAATGAACACACCCTTAAATGACACGTTTGTGCCTGCTGTTTGCGTCATATCTGCCTTTGTGATCTGGTTCAGGTTTTTTCTGAGCTCCATTTACTCAGAGGCAGGGCCGTGCAGAGAGGTTTAAAGGGGCGGGTGCTCAAAGTTAAAAAGGGGCACATTGAACCAGGCTGAATAACAACAACACACATTCATCAAGAATCTAATATGGGAAGGGCAGGGCTGTGTTGATCTGAGACTGTAGACAGTAAAAAGTCCATAGGAGAGATGGTAGCTGATTAAACAAGTGTCATGAGATAATAACAAAATGCAAAGATTGGTGACAGCGCTTGGAACCATAAGGCAACAAAAAACTGAGAAATAATTTAGGCTCTGCCTGTGAATCACTCTTTGCTTCTCTTCTTCCTTCCATCCCATCATTTCATATATCACTCTGCACTTGCTGTCTATCTGAGAACAAGGCACAACTTGCTATTGCAATAAACTATTATTTAATTATCCACACCTAACAACTCTTGCACTTAATCTATAATAAAATGATGACAGAAAAATGTTATAGCACTGCCTTTAGTAGCCTCACACAGCTCTACTGTTCTCTCCTCATGTCCTTACCAGGCATGTCTGTACAATGTTATATCATGAGTAATATATATATTTTTAATCCATCTAAATAAAACACACACATGCACGCACACACAGTGACATTTTAGACCTTCTTCAGAATACTGTATACACTATGGGCATCACTGTGCTGATCCAGAATCCTTACATTATTATTTATTACTAGAGCTACAATAATAAAGCAATGCGGAGGGGGAAGTAATAAATATGAAATAATGTATTTATGATTCCATTTGTTTCACTATCCACTCTGTGCAGGGGCAAAGCTTTTTTAAACTGTAGAGATACAATCATTTTACTGCTGTAAAAACCAAATTTTGTCTTATTTAAAATATAAATCTAATATAATCTGCTTCTTAATGTATGTTCTTTAAAATACAGCGTGTGTTTTTTAATATATTATAATTATAATAAGGCATAATTATGTGGACATGCATATCGTAGGGTGGCTGTAGCTCAGGAGGTAGAGCAGGTCACCTACTGATCGGAAGGTTGGAGGTTCGATCCCAGGCTCCTCCAGTCTGCATGTCAAGTATCCTTGGGCAAGATACTAACCCCAAGTTGCTCTCCGATGCGTCCATCGGAGTATGAATGTGTGTGAATGTAGTTAGAAAAAGCACTAAAGTATAGATAAAGTGCTTGTGAGAATGGGTGTGACTGGGTGAATGTGGCATGTTGTATAGAGCGCTTTGAGTACTCCGGGAGAGTAGAAAAGCGCTATATAAGAATCAGTCCATTTACCATATTAGATCGTTTTTTAGTAAAATATAATCCCCCCAGAAAGGCAGGAAAAGCCCGGAAACTTCCTTTAAAACTAAATATGTTCCCTAAAACGGTGACAGAGCTACAGACCCATGACAGCCTTACACAGGTAGCCAGCAGCTATGACCAGCACTGCCTGTGCAGTTAATAAAAGGACAGGTAATGTTTGTCACGCTGTTGCACACACAGCACGCTCGTTTGTTTCAGTTCGTCAGTTGCAACAAGACAACTTACCAACGTGTCCGTAATAAGCTAATACTCCTGTGTGCTATACACTACAGTGTACGCTGTACACCTACTTACTGGTTTTGTCGCATCAGTCTGTGTCTCTGAGTTAACTTGTGTTTCTCCTACAGCTCCGAACCGCAAAAAATGCGCGTGCTCTTTGTGAGCTCGTTCCTGGCTCGTAACCAGCGCGTTCTGCCGTCAAGGGCGATCATTGGTTAAATGTGATCATGTAACTGATGCAAGCCAGATCCTTTTATTTAGCAAAACTGTGATTAATAGTTAAATATTATTGTTGAGGGGCACAGACAGGACTCCGCACGCACACACACATTAAAAAAAAAAAAAAAAGAATTTTAAAAAAGTTGCCTCAACAAAAGGGCACTTTGGGCACCCATCAGGAAAGGGGCGGGTGCTCAAGCCCCTCTAGCCCCCCCCTCTGCACGTGCCTGCTCAGAGGGAAAAAAATTATCGGTAGCCAGATACATTAAGAACACATACTGAAGAACATTTTACACACTCATGTATGTATCTTATCATGCTGTCAGTGGCAAAAAATAGTGCTTTTATTTTGTTCATAACTAACATGAAACTCTTATTTTCAGTCTCAGTAAATTTGGCATTACTTTCTTCAGTTTATTTATCATTTATTCATGTTTATTTTTTAATAAATGTTTATTTGTGATCTCACTTCTTAAATTAAATAAATTAAGCATGTAAGCATTGTCAGTAATTTAATAAAGTTGATTTTAAAGTGTTAGTAGAGAAATTGATTTGTTGTAATATGTATTGACTATACCTTAGAGTTTTATTGCTAGGAAGAGTAGCAGTACAGGTTGGAGTATAGAAATGTTTGCCTTACCTACCTTAATTGATTAGTCCAGGGGTGAATGAACTATTTAAGCAGATGAACGCAGGTGTTCAGGGAGGAAGGATCAGGTCAGTGTAGCTGTGTGCAGTTTGACCTTAATTTCCGTCGATTTAAGTTCAGTTATGTTTATTTGAACTGAGTTAATTATGGAGTTGAGGTTTTTTATTTTTATTTATTTGTGTAAATATTGGTCACAAAATTGGTGAAAAAATCACTTGCTCACTGGACAGTATCTGTCTCCTGCACTTCTTTGGCCGCTTAAGTCAAGTCCTACCACACTGCACTATCATATAAATATTTGAAAAATTCTTTTTTTACATTTTGAGAGCTCAAAATTATGTTTGGGTTTTTTTTCTAGTGCTTTCAACACTATCGTAGACATAAATTTGAAAGACAAGCTGGAGTGCATCTCCCCACATGGATCCTGGACTATCTTACCAACCGCCCTCAGTGTAAGGATCCAGACCGTGTGTCTAGTAGAGTAGAGTCTCTACCTACACCACTGAACCTAGGTGTTCACATGACTTGACTGGACACACCCTCTTGACCCAGTGGAGGTAGCCAGTTATAGGGGAATGGTGGTCAAACTGTCATCCCTGCTGGAGAACACCTCCCACCCCCAGACAGATCACCCGGACAGCACTGAGCAGTTCCTTCAGTGGCAGGTTGCTGCACTGAGCAGTGAATGTACAGATGTGAAAACACACCACATATGCACAGACTGTGGTCTGTACATATCTTAGTGTGCAGTACACAATACCTGCAGCTAATAACAGCCAACCACTGCATTGTGACACGATCCGTTTTCCTGCTACTAGTAAACCGTATCATTTTATCATATACACAAAAACACATTTAATGTTTATGTACATATATTTAAATTATATTTCTTCTACCCTGTATAGTGTATATTTTATTCTATTTTTGCAATATATTATTGTTGTTAGGTAAGTTGCATCTATTTATGCCTGTCTACTTTGCTGTTGTAAGAACTTCCCCATGTCTTGGGCTTGGGCTATCTTTTATCTCATCTTGTCACTGATAAATTAGTATCACTGGGTTTGGTACTGTTGACTGAGCCAGATGAGTTATTTTGAGGCATAACACTGGGTTTATTATGAATAGTACAGATCCCACATATTTATCTAATCAACCTAAATGGTGGCACTTTAATATTACTGCATTAATATTACTGTTGATGATGATAACCCTTTATTTCAGACATATAAAAGTTCAACCAAAGACATGCAAACATGAAACACATAAAGTTTGAGGGAAACTTAAATACAGGGGAAGAAAACACAAGGGGAATCTAATAAAGAAATGAAATTAGCTAACTTAATGAACTTAAACATAAACATCAAAATAAACTAAAACTTAAACGCTGGGTCAACAGACCCAGGAATGTGACATTCTGTTGACTTACCTTATTCATCATTACCTCCACTTCCCCTCAGCACTGGCATACGCTTGCCACAAAGAAAAAAAAAGAAAGGAAAATCTATCTATAAATGTAGATATAATGATAAATATAATTCAGATCAAAATTAGCAAATGGAACTATGAGGGAAGATGTCTGAGGCTTATTTTTATATGCAGTAGAAAAATCATGTTTATTTTTACGATATGTCCTAGATCTGGATCCGTTTTTAACATATACCAGTTCAAAGGGTTTTTTTTACTTAATCTGCACTATTGGTAACTTTTTATATTAAAATCTAAATGTTAAGAATAATGTTTAGCTAATATGCACATTTATCCTGCTGGTCAGAGGAAATACCAAAATAATGACAGTCAGTCAGGCCAGTAATTTCTTGTTTGGCTTGTCCTTTTTTGGCTTTTGAGGCTTGCTTGGAAAGAACCTGCTCTGGTAACTGAGGTCTTGATTCTGGACTTTTCTGTTTGACTGGATTTCAGCATTTGTCTTTTGCTGAATCTTCATAAATAAGATGGTGAATGAGTGATATTGTCATTATTACACTTCAACATGTTGGATAGTTGTTTCCGGAACTGGGAGGATCCAAAGTAGTAGAGCAGGGGATCCAGGAGGCAGTTCAGACTTCCCAAACACAGAAACACCAGATAGAGTGCGTAAGAGCCATCAGGTGCCTCCTGGCTCTTCTCTGTGTTAAGTTGCAGGTAGTGTGCGAGCAGCAGGCAGTTTGTAGGCACGAAACACAGCAAAAATATCAATAGCACAGTCAAAGTCATCACTACTGCTCTTCTTTTCCTCTGTGATGTTTCTGGAACATCATATTGGAGTCTGCTCAATGACCAGATTATCTGAGCGTAGGACACCACTGTGATGAGCAGAGGCAGGAAGAAGAGGACACAGCAGATGATGAGGAAGTATGTCTTTAACCAGATGATCTTATCTGTAAAGTGGACATCGTGGCAGGTAGTGATATTCAACTCACTGACGTAAAATGTCTGGTGGATGGTAAAAAGGGGAATCGAGCCAGCGAAGGATAACATCCACATGATTATGCAGGCTATGACTGCAGCCTGTGGGCTCCTCCAAGTAAGAGACTGCATAGGGTAAACTATAGCAAGTAGACGGTCCACACCAATCCAAGCTATGAGAAGAACAGAACAATACATGTTCCAGTAAAAGGCAGCAGTGACCACGCTGCACATGGACGGGCCAAATTTCCAGTTGTTGCCTTCAAAGTGGTAGGAGATCTTGAAGGGGAGCATCAGTGCAAAGAGCAGATCGGCTAAGGCCAGGTTCACCATATAGATTACAGCTGGCGTCTTGGAACGGATCCCCCAAGCAAAGACAATCATGGCACAGATGTTAATTGGCACACTGATGAAACAGACCAGGGTGTAGAAGGAAGGTAAAAGGATGGTGGACACAGTGCCATTTAGAAACTTCAGTGCCTCTTCTGAAAGTCTGAAAGATGTTTTATTTGATGAATTATTTGGTGAATTATTATCATTATCATAGTTAAAAACTGCTCCAGATGCTCGAAGCGTTCCTGTTTTAAAAACAAAAAAGACTTGTCAGTGTATTCTAAAAAACAGAAATGAAAGGTTATTTGCTGGATATAAAACTATGATGATAACATTTTCTTAGAGTTTACAAATCAGAAACAAATCTGTTTGTCCGCTGACTTTCCTTTTCAAACAAAAGAATTAAAACACATCCAAAGTCTTCTCTTGTCTAGTTTTGCCCTAAAACTTGCACAAAGCTCAGCGACTGGGATGGTTTTCCAATTAAAGGTCTCTCATCTCAGTTGCAGGCAACTGCAACCAACAAATAAAGCTTATCCATCCATCCATCCATCCATCCATCCATCCATCCAAAATACCATTGATGAGGCTAGTCTTCGGAGGCTGCTGTTTGGTCACAACAACTCAGTCTGACCTTTACGTGTGCACAAATTTGACAGACCCAAGAACATTATCTCAAATATATTTTAAAAGGAAATGCATATCACAGTTTCAATTTCTGAACATGGTGAATATAATCAGATGTAAAATTTGTGTATACCTTTCAACACTAATGTTCCCCTTCAGATGTGCAAGCTGCCAGTGCCATAGCCATCAGTGCAAGACTATACATGCAGGCTTTTGAACTAAGAGCTGATAACATGCCTGATGTTTGCTTTCCTTTTTAGTCTGTACCAAGGTCATTATAGTTAACTAAAACTAAACTAAAATTAAACATGGATGTGAAAAAAAGCATTTTAAATAATTAAGATGAAATAAAAACTACAAATTTGAACAATTATGTGAAGTTGGAAACTAAAATAAAACTAAAACTAAGATAAAATATGGATGAAACATCTTTGCTTTCTGATGATGAATTGATGGAGATGTTTATTCTGATTTTGGATGTCTAGACCGTGAGTCAGTTGCTTTTAAATTATTCCGTGTTTTTACCTGCATTGATTTTCCTAACTTTTGCCTCTGACATATGCCCTCCATCCAGTAATTATAATTTAAAAAACTATAACAAACACTGAAAGCCATTCAAAATAAACTAAAACTTAACATAAAAAATTGAAACTAAAACAAAAATAATCCCCCTCTCGACACTAACTGACACTAAACAAAACGTTTAAAAGAAATCTTTAAAAAAATCATTAGAAAATATAAAAATATAACTCTTGTCTGGAGGATGCAGTATTTTGTTGTTGTTTTTTTAAAGATTTTGAAAGCTTGAATTGTCTCACCACAAAACAGTTTTGTCCATTTTAAAATCTAACATTTATGTTTAGGTTATGTCAGGATTTCTATTGAAAATTATTGCAGTCACCAAAACATTTTTTGAATTAGTCCTGTACAGGGGCGATTCTAGAATCAGAGCTTTGGGGGTGCTGAGCACCCAGAGAGCTGCCCAGCCAGGCAAGATAAACCTGTCTCTGTCAGTCCCTGCATCCTTAAATGTTGTCCCGAGTTCTCTCTGACTGTCACTTTGGTGCATTTAAACCCCTGTTCCTCCCTGTCCTCATCGTCTGTTGTATTCATCTCCATTATCAGCCATCATAATTTTACCATCTCTGTGTAAGTCTGCAAATTTCTTTATTAAATCATAAGATTCTTAAATTCATCAAGTCTCTCTGTGCCTGGGTCCTCGTCACAAAACATGACATCACTGTTTTGTACATTTTAACACAATTTAATCCCCACATTTGTGAAAGAAAAGCAAAACACTTTTTTGAAAAGTCTGTAACAAAACCATCAAATCTGATCAAGGTTATTTAAATGCTGCTAAAGAAGAATGGATTGGAATAAAAAAAATACATATCCTAACCTTAATTACTGGGTGAGAATAATGAATGATGCTCATAGTGAGTAAGAAGTAAACTGAGTGCATTTTTTGGACAGAGATTCACATTTAATGTGTATGTATAATACAATACAGATACATAAAAAACACTCCCGAAACAGAATAAATTGTTACAAATAAATTATTACATAATATTAATAAAAACTATAAAAATGGAGGCAACTTTGCCTGTGGTAGAATGTATACAATGTGTACAATGTATGCAGATACTAATTTTACTAATTTAATAATACTAATTTTCTGTTGTAAGATTTATGAGTTTCATGCTTTCATAGTGGTACTTAGGAGAGCTTGACATTTTATCAGGTGGTACACACTGTAAAAAGTTTGAGAAACACTGAGAAGTGTATGTGTGCTTTTGGAAAACATTTAAAGCTGCTGTACAGAATCTTTGAAACAAGCTTAAAACATTTTTAGAATATAAACAGAGCACTCTGCTTCTCTTTACAGCTCCTCACTCCACCAGGGCTGTTTGGCTCTTTCTGATAGTGTGCAAATGTGATGTACGTACTGCGGCAGTCATACAGACAACTGGACGGTCCAAAAGTTGGCCTACCTATTACTGGCTGAGGTTTTAGTAGAGTTGTGGCTGAACCACATAAAAATATATCATTGATTTTAATCTCCCCAATCAATTATAATGTTATGTTGGAATGTTGTTAAAGAGGGTCTAAATGTTTCAACCCAGTTTGTTTTGCAGATTCTGTATAGCAGCTTTAATATAGGGAGGACACAACTTCCAGATTGTGTGAGTTTCTGTTGTGCCTGTCACTGTTCCCTGTCTGTTTTCTTACCTGGTTCTTCCTGACCTTGCCCTTTCTCCTCACATTCCCCTCTTTCCTCTCTCCCTCTTTGGACTGACAATCATACACAAATAGATTGTATTAAATTAGATGAAAATTAAATTAATATGAAAAAATACTATTAAGATCACTAATAAAAAAGTCCTCTCTCAGTGTACTTTCAACCAAAAGGCAAATAACCAAACCACATGAACATCTAATCAAAGATATAAATATTGAAACACTGATCCAACATTATTCTTGATCGACGGATCATTTGATTTTACACTTTTAGCTGAATGTGGCTCCTTTTTTTTGAAAAAACTTCCTCATATTCATTATGAACCTGGCTGTCTCTCTGTACGCACACACGCACACACACACACACACAACAGGAGTTATAAGGTTAATGGGCATTCAGTCAGTTAGCTAGTTAGTATCCATTTAAAACAGGACAGTGGTAACAACTTTAGGCTACGGAAAATTTAAAGTTTTAGATTTTTAAATAGGCTGTATACATTTCAATGGGAGGAACAGGACGGTGAAATGTCGCTGAATTTACTACAAAGCAGGACGGATTGTAGGGTAGCAAACATTGTCGGAAAACACGTTTTCAACACTGCAGGTTACCTGGTGTAATGTTTTTCAGTGAAAACGAAACATGGTCTGACTCCTACCTAACTATATAAAGAGTAACTGAAGGTTAAATGCAGCTAATATGTCCTGTTTTAAGCCAGGCACTCACACCTCCGGTCCGCTGTGTCTCAGCCACCATCGCTCTGGCAGCAAGAGCGCTGGAGCCAGAGCAGGAGAGAGCTGGAACAAACCATTTTGGGAGGGGGGGGGGGGGGGTTATCTATACTTTTGTTGTTAAAATGTTACGTCTCAAACAAGTACAGTACTGTATGCTTTTTATATTTTTAGTAGTCCCAGATAGCAAGGAGACATTGAACAGATGTTGATTTTCCATCTGAACCATCAGAATCGTCAGGGTTGAAATGTCAACACAAAACCAATGTTGAAACAACACTGAAATACTGATGAAACCTGACACTGACATTGAAATAACATTGATTAACTGTTGTTCTGTCATCGTTGATTGTTGATCTATTTATAGTTGACAAGGCGACGACAATCACGTTGAAAAACCATATATTTATGGTTGAGCGGGAAATTTAAGCTGCTACCACTTGGACTATTCCAAAGCGCCCCCTCTCACAGTGGTACATCCCTCCAGGTAACCATTGTCTTGTACAGTAGAGCGGGACATTACTCTCAGCGGACCGGATAAGGCATCAGTTCATGCACTGCAGTGGCCTGCACCACGATTAGTATAAGGTAAGAATGAATGATTTTTGTTCTATTCGTTATTTCCACAGTTGCATTTGAATAACAGTAAAAAACAAACAAACTTGTTAATGTAAAGTTTCGGACAAAATATGGGAACCCGAAATTGTCTACTTTCGTCTTACAATCCGGCAACAAATAAATTGCACAGCGAACAAAGTCTATCAACAAAGAAGACATTTTCGTTTCAAACTTTTCCGTTATATTCCCTTACAAAGCTAGCTAGCTAGCTAGATTTACGCTTCTAGGATTCCTTTGTTCTTGCCGTCGTTTCGCTTGACCCAGACTTTCGCTCTGTAGTTTCTTTTTAGCATAGTACTACAGAAAATTGTAAATCTGAGATATATGATTGATAAACGTAAAGGTAACTGTATAAATGTGTTCAATGACTTTGTTACTTTTAATGATTGGAGAGCACCCGCTTCCATTCGCACTCAATTCAAACTTTACGTTGCACGCCCACCTAACTTTACGTTGCACGCCCACCTAAATTACGCTGCACGCTCACCGAACTTTACGCTGCACGCTCAATTTATGTCTGGCCATACATTGTGTTTGTACTTCCAGACACATTTCACGAAGCAGAACGCAGTCTTCAGAAATATCTAAATGAACACTATACGTCTGACCTTCAGTCCGAAGCTGAAACTCATACCACTCATAAAAGAAAGCACAAGTAAAACTTTTTTTTATTTCACAAACATATCTTTGATTGCTAAGAATTTATGATCTTGTCTTTTATACATATCTGTGGTGCTTGCATACTGCAATATCACCACATAATATAGTCCAAAAAGTGGAAGCTTGTAAACTTTTTAAAAATGCAAAGCCGTGTACACTTGTGCACTTCAAAAATTCCTTGTATACTGTACCTTCTTGCATCTCCGTTTCCTGTGTGTGTTTTTATAAATCAAACTGTAACTTTAGGAAAAAATATTCCAGAAGCACATTTGTAATTACTTATGACCGTTTTCAACTTTTTGTCTGTAGACCAAATCCCCTATACACATATACACATATAGTGACTCAGAGGATGAGCAGCCCACATAAAAAAAGGTTTCCCCAGGCCCCTCGAGTGAAAATACCAGGTAATAAAATACTGTCTAGTGTCTTTGTACATATCTGTGTGTGACACAAGGAAACTTTTTTGACAAGTTGTCTGTATTCTTAAATCTTTTTCTAAACAGCCCTCACCACTCCGCAGTCTTCCCCCCAGCCCACTGACAGCAGGCATCATAATGCCCCACCCAGCTGCCGGCACCTTTCTCCACTCCAGCACAACTCCTGCACAACCGACACAGCTTTGCGATTTCCCCAGCATGCTGAGTCTGATGTCGAGGCCTTCCCTATAGATGGTATGCTTTTAAAATTGTTTTAAAGCTGAATCACAATGTCATTGTACTCTTATCTTCAAAACACCAGTTTATACTCCTGAATGTCATCTTGTTGTGATTTGTTTTTCTGTAGATTCCAGAGACTCTGTGAGGCCACTATTACAAGGCAAGTTCGAAAGTCTTTGAATTTCAGATTTTACATGGTATAAATGGTAAATGGCCTATATTTGTACAGCGCTTTAACTAGTTCCTAAGGACCCCAAAGCGCTTTACACATTCAGTCATCCACCCATTCACACATAATTCATGCACTGGTGATGGCAGCTACATATACAAATATCAAATATACAGTGGGGCAAAAAAGTATTTAGTCAGCCACCGATTGTGCAAGTTCCCCCACTTAAAATGATGACAGAGGTCAGTAATTTGCACCAGAGGTACACTTCAACTGTGAAAGACAGAATGTGAAAAAAAAATCCATGAATTCACATGGTAGGATTTGTAAAGAATTTATTCGTAAATCAGGGTGGAAAATAAGTATTTGGTCACCTCAAACAAGGAAAATCCCTGGCTCTCACAGACCTGTAACGTCTTCTGTAAGAAGCTTTTCTGTCCCCCACTCGTTACCTGTATGAATGGCACCTGTTTGACCTCATCATCTGTATAAAAGACACCTGTCCACAGCCTCAACCAGTCAGACTCCAAACTCCGCCATGGCCAAGACCAAAGAGCTTTCGAAGGACACCAGGAAAAGAATTGTAGACCTGCACCAGACTGGGAAGAGTGAATCTACAATAGGCAAGCAGCTTGGTGTGAAAAAATCAACTGTGGGAGCAATCATCAGAAAATGGAAGACATACAAGACCACTGATAATCTCCCTCGATCTGGGGCTCCACGCAAGATCTCATCCCGTGGGGTCAAAATGATCATGAGAACGGTGAGCAAAGATCCCAGAACCACACGGGGGGACCTGGTGAATGACCTGCAGAGAGCTGGGACCAAAGTAACAAAGGTCACCATCAGTAACACACTACAACGGCAGGGAATCAAATCCCGCAGTGCCAGACGTGTTCCGCTGCTGAAGCCAGTGCATGTCCAGGCCCGTCTGAAGTTTGCCAGAGAGCACATGGATGATACAGCAGAGGATTGGGAGAATGTCATGTGGTCAGATGAAACCAAAGTAGAACTTTTTGGTATAAACTCAACTCGTCGTGTTTGGAGGAAGAAGAATACTGAGTTGCATCCCAAGAACACCATACCTACTGTGAAGCATGGGGGTGGAAACATCATGCCATGGGGCTGTTTTTCTGCCAAGGGGACAGGACGACTGATCTGTGTTAAGGACAGAATGAATGGGGCCAAGTATCGTGAGATTTTGAGCCAAAACCTCCTTCCATCAGTGAGAACTTTGAAGATGAAACGAGGCTGGGTCTTCCAACATGACAATGATCCAAAACACACCGCCCGGGCAACAAAGGAGTGGCTCCGTAAGAAGCATTTGAAAGTCCTGGAGTGGCCTAGCCAGTCTCCAGACCTCAACCCCATAGAAAATCTGTGGCGGGAGTTGAAAGTCCGTGTTGCTCGGCGACAGCCCCAAAACATCACTGCTCTTGAGAAGATCTGCATGGAGGAATGGGCCAAAATACCAGCTACTGTGTGTGCAAACCTGGTAAAGACCTATAGTAAACGTTTGACCTCTGTTATTGCCAACAAAGGTTATGTTACAAAGTATTGAGTTGTATTTTTGTTATTGACCAAATACTTATTTTCCACCCTGATTTACGAATAAATTCTTTACAAATCCTACCATGTGAATTCATGGATTTTTTTTTCACATTCTGTCTCTCACAGTTGAAGTGTACCTCTGGTGCAAATTACTGACCTCTGTCATCATTTTAAGTGGGGGAACTTGCACAATCGGTGGCTGACTAAATACTTTTTTGCCCCACTGTATGTGACAGGCAAAAACTAGCAAAAGCTCTTAGCAGTTAGAACAACTTGTACTTGAATGCAGAATGTTACACCATCACTTATGGATACATTAGTTTTTCGCCTCTCACTGCTTAAGCCATTAATCTTTCTAGAATTGTTTTTTTTTTTTTAACAGATGTGACCTCACAAAAGATGTTAACTATGCTGTCAGACCTGACGCGAGCAGTTAACGAACTCCGTGAGGAGGTCGGAGCCATCCGTGAGGAGGTCGGAGCCATCCGCGAGGAGGTCAGAGCCATCCGCAATACCGGCTGCAATCAATCGGTAGATGCTGGGGTACTGCCTCTGGATTTGCCCTTGCACAACATGGAGGAGCTAAATAATGCAAAGGCAGCTCTTCTATCACAAGAGGCCAATAAGGCAATGGTAAGTATATAAAGGTTATGTACACTTTGTAACTATAAAGTGTAATAGCTGTCAGATGTGATTTAAATACATAACAACGGCCTGTTGATTAAACACACAAGCACTTGCATACACATTTAAGACACGAGACACGCTAATTCCATCTCTTAAAATGTGTCTATAGGTGAGACGCTTTGCCTTGGTTGGAGGGACCACACTGGAGGTGCGAGTCCGCCGTGTAATTATGCCATTACAAATGAGCTGGCCTCGCTACTGAACTGGGCAGGGAAAAAAACAAAGGACCAGAGAAAGCAAAAGAGGGCATTTAAAGATACAGTGCTCTGCAAATGCATATTTGGTAAGTTTTACCCTTTTTCTTTGCTATATTACTTTGTCTTTCTTAATAACAAGACTTTCATGTCCGGTTAATCTGGAGATGGAGTCTTTGGTCTTTGGCTTATTTAGTCCTCGGGTTGTAGTTTGTACAGCCCGAAGACCCCATGTTTATTTTGTTTTAAAGGATACACGGCACACCATGCTAAGACTTATCACTTTTTCCGCTCATAGCTCTTTGGGAATCAAATGCGGCAGTTTGCAGATTTACGCCTGGTGACTTTCATGTTTATCAGCCTAGGAGTTTACATACTTTCTCCCCGCTGAAGACAGTTAACAAGAGCTTATTCATGTGCTCTAATTCACTTTTTTTGTTTGTGTGTGTGTGTGTGTGCGTGTGTGTATTTTTGTCCTAGATGGCCTGACGCAGCAGTTAGGGGCAAACTCTATGTCAGAGTTTGTCTTTGCACAAGCAGTGTAGAAATGGCTGCGATACGCCCCAGATCGTTTGGGTGGTGCAGGACGCATCCCCATCCCGGAGTAAAAAATGAAAAACTTCTGTGAAACATATAAATGTAAATAGGAAATTGTGTTTTTAATAAAGTATTTAGCAAACAAAACATGCCTATTGACCTTTTTTGTTTTTGTTTTTTCTCTGTTACATCACATGCAATGCTTTCTTATTTTAGGATATTAATACATTTTGAGACTTTTTTTTTAAAAACACAATTATGTGTTTAGGTGGTTTAAGTATTGATGGAAACATGCAGTAGTTTAGTATTGGTTAAAATACCTATAAAGAAAGGTAGATTACCAGTCATGATTTAACTGTTGTTTTAATGAAAAGCAACTGTGCGAAAGAGGTGGAAAATCAACACCATAGCTCAACAGTGTTTCAATATCAGAATCTGACATTGTTTCAATGTCAGCAGTATTAGAAAATATAACGTTGAATCAATGTTGAAACCTAACATTGATTCAACATCAAAACCTGACGTTGTTTCAATGTTAAAAAAGGGTGCAAGAGTGACGTTAGATCAACGTCACACTTCAACGTTGATTCAATGATGTCGCCTGATATTGACTCAACATTGTTTCAATGTTTCCTTGCTATCTGGGGTGTGTCACACAAACAGCAAATATTGTCAAAAAAAGTAAGAAATCTTTGGGGGTGCTTTGATTCATTTTGGGGGTGCTGAAGCACCCCCAAAAATGTGCTAAAATCGCCCCTGGTCCTGTATTTGTTCTAACACAGATAACAATAAGTAATTTATTTGGATTTTATGAGTAGAGACCAACCAATTCAAGACATCACAGTGTTTTCAAACTTACCTGAAGTGTTCGCGGCAGAAATACAGCAGAAAAAACCCAGAAGTAACAACAACTGTGTTAAAGCCATGTTTGCTTCTCGCTCTCTTTCCTTTTTGGCTTCCTTTAATTCAACAGTGTCTTAAATGTCTGTTTTAGAGAACAAGAAGAACAAGAACATGCCCTTCATGTACTTGTTTGTACCTGCTGGCTTTCTGCCTGGCATGATTCCAGGTTTCCTTGGAACTCTTACACAAATATCCAAATATCCTTAGGCAATATATTAACCATAAGTTGCCCTCCGATGTGTTCATCGGAGTATTAATGTGTGTGTAGTTTAATTTGCACTTGAGTTTAGAAGTGCTTGTATGAGTGGGGGTGAATGAGGCATGTTGTATAGAGCGCTTTGAGTACTCCGGGAGAGTAGAAAAGCGCTATAAAAGAATCAGTCCATTTACATAAATAAGGTTAAAGAGATAAAGAATAAGCCAAATTTCCTGACATTTCTCATTTTTGTGGGCGGACTGTTCTTAAAGTCCTCCCCTGGAAGTTGTTTAAATTAATTATTAATTATTAAAGGTTTACAGATAATTAAAACTTGCTCCATTTACTTGTCTGAAAAGGGTGGGGGAAAAAGTGTCAGTGTGGTCTAATATATAGAATAAAAGGTTCATTGCTGAAAATAATAGTTGAATACATAATCATCAGAAAGATGAGTATTTTCATTGTGAATCAAACATTTAATAAATCAAACATGGTTTCAAATGCATGGGGTTATATACTAAAATTAACTTCAGCATTTTTTTCATGTTTATAGCTTATAGCTCCAAACCCTATAAAAACACGTTTTTTTGAGTCAATTTTTACAACATTTACAACAATATTGGTAACTTTTTATATTAAAATCTAAATGTTAAGAATAATGTTTAGCTAATATGCACATTTATCCTGCTGGTCAGAGGAAATACCAAAATAATGACAGTCAGTCAGGCCAGTAATTTCTTGTTTGGCTTGTCCTTTTTTGGCTTTTGAGGCTTGCTTGGAAAGAACCTGCTCTGGTAACTGAGGTCTTGATTCTGGACTTTTCTGTTTGACTGGATTTCAGCATTTGTCTTTTGCTGAATCTTCATAAATAAGATGAATGAGTGATATTGTCATTATTACACTTCAACATGTTGGATAGTTGTTTCCGGAACTGGGAGGATCCAAAGTAGTAGAGCAGGGGATCCAGGAGGCAGTTCAGACTTCCCAAACACAGAAACACCAGATAGAGTGCGTAAGAGCCATCAGGTGCCTCCTGGCTCTTCTCTGTATTAAGTTGCAGGTAGTGTGCGAGCAGCAGGCAGTTTGTAGGCACGAAACACAGCAAAAATATCAATAGCACAGTCAAAGTCATCACTACTGCTCTTCTTTTCCTGTGTGATGTTTCTGGAACATCATATTGGAGTCTGCTTAGCGAGCAGATGACTCCAGTGTAGGACACCAATGTGATGAGGAGAGGTAGGAAGAAGAGGAGGGAGCAGAGAGTAACGAAGTATGTCTTTAACCAGATGATCTTATCTGTGGAGTGGACATCATGGCAGGTGGTGATATTCAACTTAGTTAGGTTAAAAGTCTGGTCAGAGGAAACAAGAGGCACAGAGCCAGCAAAGGATAACACCCACATGGTTATGCAGGCTATGACTGTGGTCCGTGAGCTCCTCCAAGCCAGAGAGTCAATGGGATAAACTACAGCAAGCAGACGGTCCACACTGATGCAAGCTATGAGAAGAACAGAACAATACATGTTCCAGTAAAAGGCAGCAGTAACTATACTGCACATGGACGGGCCAAATTTCCAGTTGTTGCCTTCAAAGTGGTAGGAGATCTTGAAGGGGAGCATCAGTGCAAAGAGCAGATCGGCTAAAGCCAGGTTCAGCATATAAATTGCAGCTGGCGTCTTGGGACGGATCCAACAATTGAAGACCATTATGGCAAAGATGTTAATTGGCACACTGATTAAACAGACCAGGGTGTAGAAGGAAGGTAAAAGGATGGTGGACACAGTGCCATTTAGAAACTTCAGTGCCTCTTCTGAAGTAACTCTTTCTTTTGATGATGGTAGGACAGCAAAACCTGCTCCAGTTGGTGTCTTTTTTTTATATTTTTCAGTGCCTAAAAGGAGAAAAAAACACTGTCACTGTGATCTAAGATATAGATATGGGAGTAGAAGGAACATTAAATCTTATAATAAAGGAGGAACTCCAAAAACTAAATGGGTAAAACACAGAAACATGAATAAAGCAAACACAGAAGACATGGCACAGAAGGAAGAAAGACTAAAGGAGGGATTAAACTAAAGAAACTGAGAGCTATAGAAAGTACGCCAAGAATACACAAAACAAATATGCTGAAAATATTAAACAAATCAGAATAGAACATTTAAATCAACAAAACTTGAAATTTAATAATGACCCAGTGCCTTGACAGCATTTTACTGAAAAGTTAGTATCTTGGCTGTTATTCTGAAGTGCCACACTAGCTTGTAACATGAGCCATTACTTTTTGACACTTTTTAGCCTTAGACATTCATGATAGTTATAAGACGTGATCTACAGGCAACTGAAACTCAGCAGGTTGAATGAATGAATTCTTAAAAAATAAACCTGTCGCTAGAATAGACTACTTTCATGTTAATATTTTAAAACATTAGGCACATCCTGAGATTCCTCTCTTTTGTGCACCGACCCCAAATAGGCTGTTGTGGCTGTGTAGGATTATTCCACCCTGAAGTACTGGATTGTTAAAAGAAGATTGGCAGTTAAACAATTTATTCTTTTAACAATGTGTGTTTTTACTTTGACAAATGACATTAAAGAAGAGCAGCATATGCTGTTCACCATCAGCATGAGTACAACCCACATACTCAACTCTGTTGCTCAACCTAAAAATGCATTTTCCTTACAAATGTGGCATTATTTATGTCAGGGGGTTGTGTCATTAATCTTTGGCTGTACGAGTGCGAGTGCGAGTTTCCCTTTGTTCATCGTCACGTCGTCTGGTCTTCTCATGTCACGATCCAAGTTCCCATGTTCAGGTTTTGTTATGTCCTAGTTTCGTGTTCTATGTCCTTAGCATTTCGTATTTGAGATCTCCCTGTTTAGTTCTCGTTAGTTTTGTCTTACTGTTTTCCTGCCTTTTGTTTTGTATGTTTCACCAGCCTTATTAAGTGACTCACTTTTTGTTAAGAATTTTTGCTTCCATGCATCTGCAGCTGTGGACTACGACAGTTTAGGGGGACAGAAAGAAGTTTTCCAACAGAAATAATATTTATTGGCAAGGAGCATAGTCATCATCAAGAAATAATGAACCAACCACAAATATCTTTTTTCTGCTAAGGTATTATTTTGTGATTGAAATGTGTTGCAGGTAGCTTGACTCTAGATAATTGCATAAATATCTTTAATAAATAAATAAATAAAAATACTGACTCTGTGTAGGATACTGAGTTTAAAATATTAATAACAACAGGTAACAAAATCTTATTAATATATTAATATTCCCTCTGTATATGAGTAGAGGGCAGAGACTGAACAGTTCAAGACAAAACAGTGTTTTCAAGCTTACCTGAGGTATTTGAGACAGAAATGCAGCAGAAATTAATGAGAAGGAACAACAAGAAATGTGAAGCCATGTCTGTAGCTCTCTTGTTGGGAAATTCTTTGGCTTCCTTAAATGTTTCCGTCTCCTTAAAATGCCAGCTTCAATGAACACACCCTTAAATGACACGTTTGTGCCTGCTGTTTGCGTCATATCTGCCTTTGTGATCTGGTTCAGGTTTTTTCTGAGCTCCATTTATTCAGAGGGAAAAAAATTATCGGTAGCCAGATACATTAAGAACACATACTGAAGAACATTTTACACACTCATGTATGTATCTTATCATGCTGTCAGTGGCAAAAAATAGTGCTTTTATTTTGTTCATAACTAACATGAAACTCTTATTTTCAGTCTCAGTAAATTTGGCATTACTTTCTTCAGTTTATTTATCATTTATTCATGTTTATTTTTTAATAAATGTTTATTTGTGATCTCACTTCTTAAATTAAATAAATTAAGCATGTAAGCATTGTCAGTAATTTAATAAAGTTGATTTTAGAGTGTTAGTAGAGAAATTGATTTGTTGTAATATGTATTGACTATACCTTAGAGTTTTATTGCTAGGAAGAGTAGCAGTACAGGTTGGAGTATAGAAATGTTTGCCTTACCTACCTTAATCGATTAGTCCAGGGGTGAATGAACTATTTAAGCAGATGAACGCAGGTGTTCAGGGAGGAAGGATCAGGTCAGTGTAGCTGTGTGCAGTTTGACCTTAATTTCCGTCGATTTAAGTTCAGTTATGTTTATTTGAACTGAGTTAATTATGGAGTTGAGGTTTTTTATTTTTATTTATTTGTGTAAATATTGGTCACAAAATTGGTGAATAAATCACTTGCTCACTGGACAGTATCTGTCTCCTGCACTTCTTTGGCCGCTTAAGTCAAGTCCTACCACACTGCACTATCATATAAATATTTGAAAAATTCTTTTTTTACATTTTGAGAGCTCAAAATTATGTTTGGGTTTTTTTTCTAGTGCTTTCAACACTATCGTAGACATAAATTTGAAAGACAAGCTGGAGTGCATCTCCCCACATGGATCCTGGACTATCTTACCAACCGCCCTCAGTGTAAGGATCCAGACCGTGTGTCTAGTAGAGTAGAGTCTCTACCTACACCACTGAACCTAGGTGTTCACATGACTTGACTGGACACACCCTCTTGACCCAGTGGAGGTAGCCAGTTATAGGGGAATGGTGGTCAAACTGTCATCCCTGCTGGAGAACACCTCCCACCCCCAGACAGATCACCCGGACAGCACTGAGCAGTTCCTTCAGTAGCAGGTTGCTGCACTGAGCAGTGAATGTACAGATGTGAAAACACACCAAATATGCACAGACTATGGTCTGTACATATCTTAGTGTGCAGTACACAATACCTGCAGCTAATAACAGCCAACCACTGCATTGTGACACGATCCGTTTTCCTGCTACTAGTAAACCGTATCATTTTATCATATACACAAAAACACATTTAATGTTTATGTACATATATTTAAATTATATTTCTTCTACCCTGTATAGTGTATATTTTATTCTATTTTTGCAATTTATTATTGTTGTTAGGTAAGTTGCATCTATTTATTCCTGTCTACTTTGCTGTTGTAAGAACTTCCCCATGTCTTGGGCTTGGGCTATCTTTTATCTCATCTTGTCACTGATAAATTAGTATCACTGGGTTTGGTACTGTTGACTGAGCCAGATGAGTTATTTTGAGGCATAACACTGGGGTGTCTTTTCATTTCTCTCTGAGACATTTTAGCCTGAAACATTGATCATAATGCTAAAAATCATCCACAGGGAACTAAAACCACAACACTGGGTTAAAAATAACTGTTAAAATATATATCCACAATTCTAAAAGAAAATATAAAAATTATGACCCACTGTAAAATGTAAATAACATTAGAATTAAGTCATTTGCAAATCTCATAAACCCATAGTTTATTCACATTGAACAGATATCAAATGTTTAAAATGAGAAAACGTATCTTTGTAAGAAAAAAAAGTCATGTTGAGTTTGACGATAATTCAATTTAATTTTATTTATATATCAGTTTTTCTTTTTTAGCTTCCTTAAAGCCAACAGTGTCTGAAATGTCTGCTAACAGACTTGAAGAACACACCCTAAACCTACCTGTTTGTACTTGCTGTTTCAGGCTTCCTGCCTGGCCTGGTCCCAGGTTTCTTTGGAACACTGTTAACAACAACTCTACTCTAAATAAACAAACATATGACCTAAATTCAACATGCATTCTAAAGAGCATTCCAGGAAGTCTTTAGCAAGCATGATTGTTCTAAACTGAAAAATCCTGTGTGTGAAGAGAGAGTTACAATGCACACAACAGTGGGGATTACAAATCCCAGAGATCCCACAATCAGGAAGCAGACTGCTACAGTTTTTTTTATTAGCGGGCCTGGTGACATCATGTGCACAGGCGAGTTTACATCCATATAGTATCATCCATAAAAAGAAGTATAGAGATATTAGGAATTGCTCTGACATCTGCTTTCTCTGTTATATTTTACTTCCTGATTACAAGGGGTCACGACAGCAGGTAACCCCACATGTGGCGACTAAATTTAAAATTTAAATTTAAAAAACAAAACAAGAAACTTCTGATTAGAAACGGTTTATTATGAATAGTACAGATCCCACATATTTATCTAATCAACCTAAATGGTGGCACTTTAATATTACTGCATTAATATTACTGTTGATGATGATAACCCTTTATTTCAGACATATAAAAGTTCAACCAAAGACATGCAAACATGAAACACATAAAGGTTGAGGGAAACTTAAATACAGGGGAAGAAAACACAAGGGGAATCTAATAAAGAAATGAAATTAGCTAACTTAATGAACTTAAACATAAACATCAAAATAAACTAAAACTTAAACGCTGGGTCAACAGACCCAGGAATGTGACATTCTGTTGATTTACCTTATTCATCATTACCTCCACTTCCCCTCAGCACTGGCATACGCTTGCCACAAAGAAAAAAAAAGAAAGGAAAATCTATGTATAAATGTAGATATAATGATAAATATAATTCAGATCAAAATTAGCAAATGGAACTATGAGGGAAGATGTCTGAGGCTTATTTTTATATGCAGTAGAAAAATCATGTTTATTTTTACGATATGTCCTAGATCTGGATCCGTTTTTAACATATACCAGTTCAAAGGTTTTTTTTACTTAATCTGCACTAACTGGTCTAGATAATTAAAAATAAATATTCACATCTTAAAAGATACAAGTAGAATTTATTGAACACATAAAAACACATCTCACCCGGGTAAGCCTGACTGCTCCTGAACCATCATGAGTTCTCCTATTGAGGATTGGTGTCAGTGTCCCTTTTGGCATCTGTGACTGATCATGTGTGTCTATGAAACAAAGATTTAAAGTTTCTGTTTCTGTTTCTGTTGAGATAGCTGTGGAAGGTATTCCGATCATGAAGAAAGATATGCCCAGAACTCTAAACGCTCCTGCTAGCTACATGCTCATGTTCACAGCTACTGAAATTTCATGACAAATCACTGATGTTATTTCATAACTTTAACAGCTAAGAGTCATTTAAAATATCAGCTCAGAGGAGTAGTAATTTCTTCTTTTGGCTTCTGAGGCTTGATTGAAAAGAACCCCTTCTGGTGGAGATGTTTCTTCCAGACCTGAATCTCCATGAAGAAGTTGATATCTCTGCTCTGTGTAATGCTCTTACACTTGACCATGTTGGATAGTCGTTTCTGGCACTGGGAGGATCCAAAGTAGTAGAGCAGAGGATCCAGGAGGCAGTGCAGACTTCCCAAACACAGAAACACCAGATAGAGTGCGTAAGAGCCATCAGGTGCCTCCTGGCTCTTCTCGGTGTTAAATTGCAGGTAGTGTGCAAGCAGCAGACAGTTTGTGGGCATGAAACACAGCAAAAATATCACCAGCACAGTCAATGTCATCACCACTGCTCTTCTTCTCCTCTGTGATGTTCCTGGAACATCATATTGGAGTCTGCTCAATGACCAGATTATCTGAGCGTAGGACACCACTGTGATGAGCAGAGGCAGGAAGAAGAGGACACAGCAGATGATGAGGAAGTATGTCTTTAACCAGGTGATCTTATCTGTAGAGTGGACATCGTGGCAGGTAGTGATATTCAACTCACTGACGTAAAATGTCTGGTGGATGGTAAAAAGGGGAATCGAGCCAGCGAAGGATAACATCCACATGATTATGCAGGCTATGACTGCAGCCTGTGGGCTCCTCCAAGTAAGAGACTGCATAGGGTAAACTATAGCAAGTAGACGGTCCACACCAATGCAAGCTATGAGAAGAACAGAACAATACATGTTCCAGTAAAAGGCAGCAGTGACCACGCTGCACATGGACGGGCCAAATTTCCAGTTGTTGCCTTCAAAGTGGTAGGAGATCTTGAAGGGGAGCATCAGTGCAAAGAGCAGATCGGCTAAGGCCAGGTTCACCATATAGATTACAGCTGGCGTCTTGGAACGGATCCCCCAAGCAAAGACAATCATGGCACAGATGTTAATTGGCACACTGATGAAACAGACCAGGGTGTAGAAGGAAGGTAAAAGGATGGTGGACACAGTGCCATTTAGAAACTTCAGTGCCTCTTCTGAAAGTCCGAAAGATGTTTTATTTGATGAATTATTTGGTGAATTATTATCATTATCATAGTTAAAAACTGCTCCAGATGCTCGAAGTGTTCCTGTTTTAAAAACAAAAAAGACTTGTCAGTGTATTCTAAAAAACAGAAATGAAAGGTTATTTGCTGGATATAAAACTATGATGATAACATTTTCTTAGAGTTTACAAATCAGAAACAAATCTGTTTGTCTGCTGACTTTCCTTTTCAAACAAAAGAATTAAAACACATCCAAAGTCTTCTCTTGTCTAGTTTTGCCCTAAAACTTGCACAAAGCTCAGCGACTGGGATGGTTTTCCAATTAAAGGTCTCTCATCTCAGTTGCAGGCAACTGCAACCAACAAATAAAGCTTATCCATCCATCCATCCATCCATCCAAAATACCATTGATGAGGCTAGTCTTCGGAGGCTGCTGTTTGGTCACAACAACTCAGTCTGACCTTTACGTGTGCACAAATTTGACAGACCCAAGAACATTATCTCAAATATATTTTAAAAGGAAATGCATATCACAGTTTCAATTTCTGAACATGGTGAATATAATCAGATGTAAAATTTGTGTATACCTTTCAACACTAATGTTCCCCTTCAGATGTGCAAGCTGCCAGTGCCATAGCCATCAGTGCAAGACTATACATGCAGGCTTTTGAACTAAGAGCTGATAACATGCCTGATGTTTGCTTTCCTTTTTAGTCTGTACCAAAGTCATTATAGTTAACTAAAACTAAACTAAAATTAAACATGGATGTGAAAAAAAGCATTTTAAATAATTAAGATGAAATAAAAACTACAAATTTGAACAATTATGTGAAGTTGGAAACTAAAATAAAACTAAAACTAAGATAAAATATGGATGAAACATCTTTGCTTTCTGATGATGATTTGATGGAGATGTTTATTCTGATTTTGGATGTCTAGACCGTGAGTCAGTTGCTTTTAAATTATTCTGTGTTTTTACCTGCATTGATTTTCCTAACTTTTGCCTCTGACATATGCCCTCCATCCAATAATTATAATTTAAAAAACTATAACAAACACTGAAAGCCATTCAAAATAAACTAAAACTTAACATAAAAAATTGAAACTAAAACAAAAATAATCCCCCTCTCGACACTAACTGACACTAAACAAAACGTTTAAAAGAAATCTTTTAAAAAAAAATCATTAGAAAATATAAAAATATAACTCTTGTCTGGAGGATGCACTATTTTGTTGTTGTTTTTTTAAAGATTTTGAAAGCTTGAATTGTCTCACCACAAAACAGTTTTGTCCATTTTAAAATCTAACATTTATGTTTAGGTTATGTCAGGATTTCTATTGAAAATTATTGCAGTCACCAAAACATTTTTTGAATTAGTCCTGTATTTGTTCTAACACAGATAACAATAAGTTATTTATTTGGATTTTATGAGTAGAGACCAACCAATTCAAGACATCACAGTGTTTTCAAACTTACCTGAAGTGTTCGCGGCAGAAATACAGCAGAAAAAAACCAGAAGTAACAACAACTGTGTTAAAGCCATGTTTGCTTCTCGCTCTCTTTCCTTTTTGGCTTCCTTTAATTCAACAGTGTCTTAAATGTCTGTTTTAGAGAACAAGAAGAACAAGAACATGCCCTTCATGTACTTGTTTGTACCTGCTGGCTTTCTGCCTGGCATGATTCCAGGTTTCCTTGGAACTCTTACACAAATATCCAAATATCCTTAGGCAATATATTAACCATAAGTTGCCCTCCGATGTGTTCATCGGAGTATTAATGTGTGTGTGTAGTTTAATTTGCACTTGAGTTTAGAAGTGCTTGTATGAGTGGGGGTGAATGAGGCATGTTGTATAGAGCACTTTGAGTACTCCGGGAGAGTAGAAAGGCGCTATAAAAGAATCAGTCCATTTACATAAATAAGGTTAAAGAGATAAAGAATAAGCCAAATTTCCTGACATTTCTCATTTTTGTGGGCGGACTGTTCTTAAAGTCCTCCCCTAATTTAGTCAATTATTAAAGGTTTACAGATAATTAAAACTTGCTCCATTTACTTGTCTGAAAAGGGTGGGGGAAAAAGTGTCAGTGTGGTCTAATATATAGAATAAAAGGTTCATTGCTGAAAATAATAGTTGAATACATAATCATCAGAAAGATGAGTATTTTCATTGTGAATCAAACATTTAATAAATCAAACATGGTTTCAAATGCATGGGGTTATATACTAAAATTAACTTCAGCATTTTTTTCATATTTATAGCTTATAGCTCCAAACCCTATAAAAACACGTTTTTTTGAGTCAATTTTTACAACATGTACAACAATATTGGTAACTTTTTATATTAAAATCTAAATGTTAAGAATAATGTTTAGCTAATATGCACATTTATCCTGCTGGTCAGAGGAAATTTATGAGCTTCATGAAAACCGTGCCTGTAGTGGGGAGGATGTGTGACTGTGGTCCCCTAACGGTTACTTCTAACTGCCATATGTTGCTTCAGTTATTTTCTTCGAGCATTTCTGGTAACTTAACTGAAAACATCAGAAGAGCCATTTTGGTGGTCTTTCAGCAGTAGTGCAATTTTAGTGGATGCAGTCTCCACAATCACCAAAGCACTTGGTGAGTTTATTGTATAGCCTGGTGTACGGGTTGCAGTGTTAGCTAAACTAGCATTGTTAAGTTACTTCGCTAGCCATCAGCATGCAGAAAGCAGTTTGTTTTGTGTTTTGCAGTGTGAGATTATTATATTATCTTATGCCACGTTAGACCCCTAATTAAAGATTGTCTCTTTCTGACACAGCCAACACAACATCATTTTCCTGTTCGTCTTTTTTTGTTTTGTTTTTTCTCTTTATGTTTAATTACAGGCTGCTTTGCTGGCCCTGGAAGCCGAGGCTGACCTGGACTCCTGCTCTGCCCTCTACCATCACTGACGAGACCCTGACCCAACGCTGCAGCAGCTGGACCCACAACAACAACCTGAAAATGTTAACAGTGCTGCAGGAAAGCGATCTCATGCAGCGGAGATGGAGAGCGCTAAATCCAAGGCCCATTTCACTACACGGGGGAAAATTTCCAGACAGCTTCAGCTGACAGAGCTGTGACGAGTAGTGATGGGATTTCCGGCTCTTTATAGAGAACCGGCTCTTTCGGCTCGACTCACTAAAAAGAGTGTAACTACCGCCCCTTCCCCTCCTTCCCAGCGCAAAGCACAAGGCTGGCGTGCGGAGTAAAGCGGAAAAAAGTGCGAGAGAGAGGGTGAGAGAATAAACAACAACAACAAAAAAAACCCCCACGGCTCGTCATAAGGAGCCGGCTCGCGTCGTTCACGTCAAAGGTCCGGCTCTAAGAGCCATTTCGTTCACGACTGACACATCACTAGTGAGGAGACGCCCATTAAGCCCAGATGAAAAGTGAGGCCGATATAGAACATAATGCTGACCTTGATAACTCTGCATTAACACTGTGCAGGACAGTGACGGACCAACAGCAGGGCAGCAGAAGAAAGGGCGTGACCGAGACAGAAGGAGCTACTGAGGTCAAAAGCCACCTCAGAACGGACAAAACACAAAAGAAGATGCAGGTTTCACTTGCGGTGAACATGGACACTGGAGAAAGGACTGCCCCAATTGGGGTCAGAACCAGGGTGGACTGAACTTTGAACAGTAGCAGCAATGGTCGCAAACAGACTGAAAAGGAGGAGGGCAGGACCCCAGGGCACGCTTCAGGGCGTGGTTTACCCAAAACGCCAGAACAGGAAAGTGATGAACACACACACATCTGCACACACTGACTCAGAATGAAGAGAAACACACACCTGAACACATGTGCACTCGTTGATTGAGTGAGAAATGACACACACACACCTAAATCGAAATGCTGATTCACTGAGAAGTGATCCACACACAAATACACATGCGCTTGTGCAATGAAGAGTGACGCACACATGCACACATACACATGCTGATGCAATGAAGAATGCTTTGCTAACAAATGCTTATGCTGATATGAAAAATGGTGCACACAAACATCCAAATATAGAATTTGTTACAAGAAGCCATTGATTACTTAGTCACCCAGAGGGCATTTATGTAGATTTAAGGAACAAGGTCTAAAATTGTCTGGTTATGAAAACAATGTCTGTGCGTGATGTCTGTGTATGGTTGCTCAAGGCCTTGACTGAATTGTTTGCTGTGCTTCACACAGCCTGATGAGGAGCAGTGGTACAGAGTGAACTAACGGTGTAAGTTTTATTTCGAAGCGCCACATTTTCTGTGATTGAGATTTAATTCAAGGAGGAACCAAAGGTGTTATGGTACCTGAGGTTCTCATTCCCACACAATATTGTCCATGCAGGAAGCAAAACTTTCCTGTGAATTTCTGGTTGATTTTTGGGTTTTGCTTAGCACTAGGTTAATTTTATCAGTGAGGTTTGGATTGTTTTCTTTCTCTAAGAGAGAGAGAGATGGTTTTATGCTTGGACATGTCTGCAACGGGCCCTAGTATGAGTTATTTTATTAGTATTTTATTGGTTATGTTTGTTTTTGCTTTTGTTACAGTGCACTGAGATAAGAAATCTGTGAGGTGTATCCACCGGTGGTGATATTTTGTGAGTTCATGATTTAACAATCAGCTCTTTAAACCAGGCCTAAAAGAGTGAAATTTAAAGCGCTATGAAATATTCTTACTGGAAACAGTCGCAAAGTGTGTTTCTCCATGATTATAATGGGCTTGGGAGAAATTCACTTATATGGGACACTGATTACATGAGATGCTATTCCTGAGTCTAAAAGGATTGCAGCAAGTCAATCCAATCCAAAAAACAAGGAATTGTTTTCCTTTTAAAATGATGACGTCATCTTGCTGGTGATGGATGTTCGAATAGGTTGCAGGTGAGACTCCATTATCAACAAAATCTGGTATGAATGTGTGTGAATGGATGCGTGTGACTGGACTGTGATGGACTGACTTGATACTGAGACAAAAAATGACATCGACCTTAGGATTAGTAAATGTTGAGCAACAATTCACCCAGCCTGCAACAGATGGGTGGATGCTTTGTTTTGTCTTGCTTTGTTTTTGCAGGAGCAGGAGGATGAGAGAGACTGGAGGGGGAGACTGTAGCTTCACATAAGAGTGTGGAACTGCAGACTTAACCCTTGGGTTGCTAATTTTGAGTTACTGATGTTTGCATTAAGATAATTCTGTTTTATTAGCTGTGTTTTGATTAAGGTATCACATCATATTGTTGGGAATGCCAAATGTTACAGTGGAGAAAACTTTTGATATCACTCATGACTGGAATATGTTACTACTAACCATAGCAGGCCACTGTAAAAAGTCAATTAAAGTTTATAGAGGAAAATAGCCAAAACTTTAACAATATTTATGAATAGGGATGGGTATCCTTTAGGTTTTATCCGATACCGGTGTCAAACCGGTACTTTTGAAATGGTGCCGGTGCTTAAACGGTGCTCAAACCGGTGCTTAAAGAATGGAGAACACAAAATTGGTCCAAAAACCTCTCATGTTCAGCTGTTTTTTTGTAAAAAGATAACAATGTTAGCCTTTTCTGCAGCTATGGGGCATATATGGTATCACTCTTGGCTGGAAGCAGTGCTTAAACAATGGAAAAAACACAAACTTTGTCCAAAAATGTTTAGCTGTTTTCCACTTTTTCTTTGGTCATTTTAGCCTTTTTGGCCAGGGTGAAGGGAGTATCTGCCATCAAACAAGAAGACAGCCGCATGTAGCTATGATGATGTTTGCTAGTTCACCTTACATGCATTAATTTAATAACGTGGTTAGCCTACTCAACGTAAATTACACACGAACAACATTAAGCTACTCACGCAGAGGAGAACGGCTGCTGCTGCCGTCATCATCCGTCATCATTTCTGCTACACTGGCAGGGCTAGGGGCCAGGACTCTACTCTTCGGGTTTTTGGGGGATGTTGCTAACTCCGGGTCCGATAACAGGCACCACACCCGCAGTAGATGTGCTCGGTGTGAGGTCTCGCAGCAAGCTATCAAATACGGCGCATTTCTCGGCTTTTAAAAAAAACGCTATGCGTCGCCAGGTGTTTCATCGGATTTGAGGTGTTACCTCCTTTGACAGTAACCTTAAAGCACTTGTTGCAGGCTGCTGAGTTTGCATATTTTGCTGTAAAGTACAGCCAGACTTTTGACTGCTTCGCTTTGGGCATTTTTAATCTGTAGCTCTGCTCTAAAAGAACGTACGTACCTGGACCCGCCTACTATCCTCGGAAACGTAAAATGATTGGCTAGAATCTAAAGTGTATCACAGCTCAGGAAAAAAAAGCACCGAAATAAAGCACCGAAATGTGCGCAGCTTTTCAGTCTGGTTACTACCGTTTATGTCAGAACCGGTGCCATCATGGCACCGAATACCGGTATCCATCCCTATTTATGAATAACAGGGGAAGGGTAGACTTGTCACATTCAAAATAGAGATATGGAATAACAAACACTGGTCCACATGATTTAGGTTCTCCCTTGAAATAGTCAATAATTTAAAAAAGTAGAATATAACCAACAAGGGCATGTGATAGGATGTGGTACTGCAAAAGAGCAAAGTAAAGAAAGAAAAACCTATTGTGTTTAGTTTTGATAAATTCTAATTAAAATGTACCATTACACTCAGAGGATCAATATGAAATCATAAAATATGCAACTTCTGTATGAAGCACATGACTGATAACTGTTCTGTCCTGAGCTTTTTGTTTCCTATAGCACCCGCTTGACCACACCACCACGCCTAAGGAGGGTAATTGCAAATATTTGAGGGAGGAATATCACCAAAAGTGGGAAAGGTAAGCCCCGATGGGGGCTTTTACTAAACTAAGGGGTTATCATTAATTTCATACACACATGCAAATGTGCTCATAATGAGTTGGCACTCAGTCTTTAGAAGGTCATAAGCTTCGTTCGGCGATGAGTTGGCACTCAGTCTTTAGAAGGTCATAAGCTTCGTTCGGCGTGATGTCCGGACTGATATATCGTAGATATTGACTTTGAGTGCAGAGGATGCAAACATGCTTACACACATAGATTGTGGTTAGAATAAGTCTCTGGGTCAGAGAGTCCTGAACATGATATTCAAAACCAAATTTGCATCACTAGAAGAACAATGGATAACAACATTAGATTATCAAGGCTAGGGAGAGAGGTGTTTTGGTTTTCTGCCTTACAAAGAAAGGAAGTAGACACCAGACGAGGGCACGGAGATACGAGGATCCTTCGCAGCAGAGACAGACACAGAGACTGCCAAGACAGCAACTGGGAGGATGGATCCCATAAACACAGCAATAACCATGAAGGGGTTGGCAGAAATCCGGGAACACCAGACCAACGAGGTTCGAGAGGCTCTTGGAAAAAAGGGGGACACGGCTGTGACCCCAGAATACACAGATCGTTGTTTGAAAATTGGCGCAGAATAATCCCCTGATCTGTGCAACGACTGAAGGGTGGTCTAACCCCTGAGGTCGAAGAAAGAAGAGGAGCAGAGAATATCTCGACTGGAAGACACTGGTAGCTGCAGCAATAAAATAAAGGTTAAAAGCTCCTTAGACAGAGGTTCTAGTCTGAGTACGTTTGAAAGTAGGGGTGCAACGATACACAAAATTCACGGTTCGGTTCGGTTCGATACTTTGGTGTCACGGTTCGATATTTTTTCGATACAAAAAAAATGTTCATGCCTTTTTATTAATTTGTCATTTATTAAATTTTCACGGCACATTCTGCACCACATCTCTGTGCGTTCATCATTTGTTTGAAGCCAGCTCACCTCCTGCAACCACTTTTCCGAGAACACGCGCTTCTTTTGTGGTTCGGACTCCTGACATTTCTTTGGAGGTGGAGGAAAACCAAAGTAATTGCTTAAAGGAGCTTCTTCAACATCTTTAAGAGTTCTAAACAAATGTCTGTCCTCCAGAAAATCTTATGTACGCAAACACACGTTGCAACTTCTTATCTTGTGCGCGTTTTTTATTTTGACAGTGAATGCGCACCTGCGGACCACTTATGTGCAGCCCTGGTTATTTAGCTTGTCATATTGCAGCCACAGAAATTCTTTTGTCCATGAAACCATAAAGCTGCACTTTCTTTTTGCCTTATAGTCTGATTTGTCATAACTTTTCCGTTTTGTGGTAAGCTTTTCTTTGGCTGTCACTTCTTCACCCTGACCTGTCTTATTTGGCTCAGCAGAACTAAAATATATATCCTGCTGCTTTTACACACACACTCACATAACGCTCAGCGATTCTCTGCGCGATCAACCTCTCACATGTTTAAGCTTGCTGCAGGAGATTTCACTTGTCATGTTTGCATAGTAAGCTAACGATTGATAAGATGTCAGAAGAATTGGTGCGCAAATTATCATCACTCACCAATCAGTGCTGTCGCTCTCTATACACAGTTCGCGCGATTGCAAAGTGAAAGCAAAAAACAAGCGCAAATTCAAACGCGATTTCAATATGTCACATTTTGACAGTGGCTCACCGATGCCAATGACATAATTACCCAGCTACATTTCCGAAAGAATGCAAAAGCATTGACATATATTTTTCCTTCCTACGATAGGCCGACGGGCAGGGCAGGGCAGCCCGACTGGAAAAATCGCTAGCCCCCGGACGTCGGGCTAGCGATTTTGTGAGCCCTGTATCTGATTGAGGAATCACTCATCTTTGGAAAAGAGAGTTTATTACAGAGAAATGTCTCTTTCCAAAATAAAAGCTATACTATATGCTTCTTCTGGGCTATACTCTCAGCAGCATATTAAACATATCAGGTCCCCATAAGGAGAATCATGTGCTAACGGCTGTCTAAATGACTCGGCTAAAGTTTGTAGAATGTGCTTGTTGTTTTTGTCTGCTTCCACTTGTCTTTGCACTAGGATGATGTCGGAGTAAATGTGCAGTCATGTTCGTTGTGTTCCCACTAGTGCTGTCAGCATTAATCTGAAATGAGGTTAACGCCACAACACGGCAAATCTCTGTTAACGAGCTACCGCGGATCGCCCCGTGCGTGGGGCTGGACGGCCAACACGTTAACGAGCTAACTGCGCTAACACACTAGTTCCCAGCCATGTAATTGAGCATTGCTGGCACATCCAACATACTGTTTTACTTTAGTCCATGACGCGCTTACCTTCAGGGTCATACGTCACATGAAGACCAAAATAGTTCCAAACGCCAGATCTGAATGAGGGTGGGGCAGGTTCAATTTGCCATGTTGCAAGGAGAGCTTAACTTCTGTCTCGCTAGCTTGCCCTGCGCTCAGTGAATCTGTGTTCGACTACTCCGCCTAGGCTGCACTGTCGAGCGCAGATCCACTGAACGCTCAACACAGACAGCACCGCCAGAAGGAAAGTTGATAAAATAAATTTAAAATGTTGTATTGTTCGATACATATGCATACCGAACCGAAAGCACTGTATCGAACGGTTCAATATCGATACGAGTATCGTTGCACCCCTATTTGAAAGGTACAAGGTAGCACCAGGATGAGGTTGGGAAAATGGGAGCACCAAAATAAAGCTGTGGGAGAACTGGAGAGTGATGGGAGTGTCATCTGTAACTACTGTTGTTCTTGTTGTAATCATAGTTTTTCTTGCATCTGAACTGCGCAAACACAGAGGTCATCTCATATATGCTCCACCCGTTAAAGGGGGGCAGAGGGCCTTAGGGGTAAGAAGAAATGAACCCTGCAACACTGGATTGCAAGGTGTAAGTGATCTCTTTAAAAAGAGATCAAAGGGGGAATTGTGAGATTATTATATTATCTTATGCCACGTTAGACCCCTAATTAAAGATTGTGAAATCATTATGTAGTTTTAGTTTGCATTATTCTCCTGAATTAGAAGAAGGTGATAACTATTACACTTATTAAACTGATTTGTATTACATTAGACTGCTGATTCATTGTGAATGAATGATATTGTTTTATGATGCATTATACTGCTGAGGTATAAGAAATACTGTTTTCAGAGAGTCATCACCTTATTTGTCTGATTAGAAAAAAACAGAACAAACTGCACAGGAAGCCAAGGTCATAACTTAGGCTCACTGAGAGAGATAAAGAATGTGAATGTTTAGGTTTTATGACTAGGTGGAGGAGGGGTGGCTGAAGCTATAAGAATGTGAGGAACACTCAGACACTTCGAGATCAGGCGGACACCCTCCCGCACTCATCTCCCCTCCGGATGGTTTATGCTCATAAAGTGTTGAATTGTATGGAATAAAAGATTGTTGATTGAGCCTTTATACACCGAGTGTTGTCCTTCCTTCAGCCCAAAGATCAAAAGAATTGGTAGTTGGTAGTTGGTCCAGCAATGCATCTGGACCAACTACATAGACCTACTACCACCACTGGAATATCATAGCGCTTGGTAGGCTTAATTACTCATGTAAATTAGCTGGCAGAATTTTATATTTCCATGGTATAATATTGCAGTTGATTCATTTTAAACTTGCATTTTATAATTGTCAAAGTAGTAATTCTGATTCAGTATACATTTTTAACTTCTTGCAGCTCTAGCATGAGCAGTGTCACATCAGCACCAACAACATTAATCCCACTCACGTGCTCGCCTAAAATACAAATCTCTAGCTAATCTGTCACAGTTTAATTACTTTGAATTGCCCATCTTTTGTTACAGAACTATGCTTATTGGCATAATATTTGCTGTGTTCTAGGATGGTTACCAAGCAAACCAGGCATCAAATTTCCAACGTTTCAAAATGTTAACTCCCTGAAAACATCTGTTACTGAAGCAACATCTTGTCATGGTCAGGGTGAGTGCAGTGTTTTTCCATAGAGCTGGGGCTCCACCTCAGGCCAGAGTCTCCATTAAGCCATCTCACCTGTCTGCAATCAAGCTACCCATATTTAAGACCAGCATACTCAGAAGTTTTCCACCAGATCTAAAGCTAACCAGTGTTAGTGTTAGGCTGCCAAGCTCACTTGTGATTTCCTCAGTATTCTCGCTTATTGTGTTTTTGCTTTTCTAGTAACCTGGCTGGTCATCACGTTGCTTTTTTGAACAATACTCAGCTTCATTTTGGACGCCGGTCTTCCTCCAATCACACAGTCTGGTTACACTCACTTCCCCGCTGCACTCCTGCCTACCTCCCTGCCACAGCTTCTGGAACAGTACATTTTGGGTTCACTCAGGACTGAAACCTTACTCAAACCTTTGGACTGCCCTCCTTCCACACCGTACCTCACCTGCAACGTGTACTTACCGTTAATCATTGGAACCTAGCAGACTCCCCGTTTACTCTCATTCTAGTGACTCTGCACTTCTCCGCCCGTGCCACAGCCCCTTCTTCCCCCATTGGATCACTTTCATGGACTTTTGAATTTAACATTTGTTCACAAATTACGCTTCTCGTTTCTGGTTTAGTCTCATAGTTCACAGTTCATCGTCGATACCTTAAAACTACAGTCATAGTTTACAGTTTATAGGTGTCACCTTAAAGTCTTGTCTCACTTTGTAAATAAAGCACTGTTTTCACATCTACTTGTGCCTCAGTCTGTGTCTGCTCTTTAAGTCCTTGCACCTAGTCTGACCTCTCAGTCATGACATGTCTATCCTTTCCAACCTTCTAAGAGTTACTGCAAGACTATAATATCTGTGTCAAGTGACAATAATTTGGATCAGACAGTGTTCAAGATAAAAACTGAAAATCCAAATGATAGAGAAGTGATGCTGAGGCAACGTCTGTGTTCTAAAAACATAGTGGTTCAAAGACAGCATGTAAGAGAGTCACTGTGGAGGGTGTTCTATCTGCAGAAAATCTGCAATAGTGAGTTTATTCTGTGCCTCATCCAAATTTCATATTGCATGTAGATGGACATCACAAGCTGATTTGTTGAATGTTTGCTGTTCACGGTACATGGCTATAGTATGTTTCTTCAGTGCTCCAACAATAATCAAGCTGAAACCATTTACTGCAATTGTTGGAAAATTTGGCAGACCCCTGCACATCAGGACTGATCATAGAGGAGAGAACCCTCAGATATGGAAGAACGTGTGAGCAAGCAGGGGTGAAGGCTCGGTCTTAATAGGAAGTTCTGTGCACAACTCGGATCAATCATTTTAACTGACACTTAAACAGCAACTGCAGCCATATTTATGCGCCTGTATTTTATGAATTTGAATAGCTTGGTATCCTCAAATTTTCCTTCACTTTTACCAGGAAGAAACTTCTTGACAGAACCAGGCTCAGGGAGTGGCTCTTCTCGTTTGGCTCTCAGCGAAGGCGGTCGCACTTTTCTCCTCTCCTCCTTACCCTTATCTTCCCTGCTTAGCCTCTGTGTCCTTGTCTGTCTCATGTGCATTACTTTTTCCCTGGAACAGTCTCTCACTGTCGTTCTCTAAAACCTAAAAGAGAATTATGGATTTGATCAACTGGTCTCTGAATGCTATTGACACCCTCTTCTCAACGAGAAGTCTGGGCTCGGGAGAGCCCGAGTGCCCTGGAGGGACTTTCCCTGCCGGATACACGATGGATGGGTGGCAGAACTGGAGAGTCATGTGCTTGGCGGGACTGTCGATTGAGGACGCTGAAGATATCTACCTATTCGGAACCATGATAACAGGGTTCTTGCTGATCGGAGCTGGCATGGCCCTGACTTATCGGAGAATTGAGAGAGCGGAACCGGCTGTTCAAACCCCCCCAAGGCTGCCCGCTGGAATCGAAGCGACGGGACGAGTCGCGACCTCTCACAACGAACGCAGCATGGTTAACACCTTGGAGACGCTTACAGCTGCTGTGAAGGCTCAAAACAACACCATTGAGCGTATGGTGGGATACATCAGAGAGGGCCCTGATCAAAATGACAACCTTGAGCGAAAGTTGGATCACATCACAGAACGGATCACTGCAGTTGTGAGGTCTCAGAATCAAAAGAATGATAACACCACGGATCAGAAGTTTGATACCATCATGGGGAGGCTCGCGGCTCTCCAACGGGAGATCGAGAGACCAGCATCAGAGTGTTAAAAGATCAGCTTTGAAAATTCTCGTGAGCTGAAAGAAAATCAACAAAATCAACAAATTCGGGATCAAAATGCAGACACCACCACGGCGCCAGCTGCACAGGCCCAAGGCTGAAGCCGGACAAACACTCCCTGATAACGACTGTGTGATGACTATTCTCCCCATCCCATGCAAGGCCACCTGGATTGGCTGGAGGACTGTTTACTTAGCCTGATAGGGCGAAGGACACTGTCTCAGCTGAACTATGGTTCTGGTGTCCCAGAAATGATGTGGGCTTCATAGATAATTGGCAAACCTTCTGGAGGAAACCTGGTCTTGTTAGGAGAGATGGCATCCATCCCACTTTGTATGGAGCAGCTCTCATTTCTAGAAATATCGACAAATTTATTAAACCCCTCAAAATATGACTATCCAGAGTTGGGACCAGGAAGCAGAGTTGCAGTCTTACACGCCTCTCTGCAGCTTCCCTCCTCCTGCTACCCCCCCAAAAACCCATCTCCATAGAGACTGTGTCAGCTTCCAAAAAGACAAAAAACAAACTAAAAACTAGCAACAAACAACTTAAACATTTACAAAGAAAGAACAATACAGTATCCACACCTGAACCAAAGAGTAAAACAGTGAAATGTGGATTATTAAATATTAGGTCTCTCTCCTCCAAGTCTCTGTTAGTACATGACTTAATAATTGATCAACAAATTGATTTACTTTGCCTTACAGAAACCTGGTTGCAGCAGGATGATTATGTTAGTTTAAATGAATCAACACCCCCGAGTCATTCTAACTACCAGAAATCTCGAAGCACAGGTCGAGGGGGCGGTGTGGCAGCAATTTTTCACACCAGTCTATTAATTAATGAAAGACCAAGACAGACTTTTAATTCATTTGAAAGCCTGATGCTTAACATTGTCCACCCCAGCTGTGAAACTCAGAAACCAGTCTTACTTGTTATCATCTATCGTCCACCTGGGCCTTACACAGAGTTTCTGTCTGATTTCTCAGACTTTATATCTAATTTAGTTCTGAGCTCAGATAAAATAATTATTGTGGGTGATTTTAACATCCATGCTGATGCTAAAAATGACAGCCTCAACATGGCATTTAATCTGTTGTTAGACTCAATTGGTTTCTCTCAAAATGTAAAAGAACCCACCCACCACTTTAATCACACTCTAGATCTTGTTTTAACATATGGCATAGAAACTGAACATTTAACAGTGTTTCCTGAAAACCCTCTCCTGTCTGATCATTTCTTGATAACATTTACAATAATTGATTACGCAGCAGTGGAGAGTGGACTTTATCAAAGTAGATGTCTTTCTGAAAGCGCTGTAACTAAGTTTAAGAATATAATCCAGCCACTGTTATCATCGTCAATGCCCTGTACCAACACAGAGCAGAGCAGCTATCTGAACGCTACCCCAACAGAGGTCGATTATCTTGTTAATAATTTCACCTCCTCACTACGTACGACTCTGGATACTGTAGCTCCAGTGAAAACTAAGGTCTCTAATCAGAAGTACCTGACCCCGTGGTATAATTCTCAAACACGTACCCTAAAGCAGATGACTCGTAATCTGGAGAGGAAATGGCGTGTCACAAATTTAGAGGATCATCATTTAGCCTGGAGAAATAGTTTGTTGCTTTATAAGAAAGCCCTCCGCAAAGCCAGAACAGCTTACTACTCATCACTGATTGAAGAAAATAAGAACAACCCCAGGTTTCTCTTCAGCACTGTAGCCAGGCTGACAAAAAGTCAGAGCTCTCTTGAGCCAACCATCCCTTTAACGTTAACTAGTGATGACTTCATGAACTTCTTCACAAATAAAATTTTTATCATTAGAGAAAAAATTACCAATAATCATCCCGCAGATGTAATATTATCTACAGCTACTCTTAGTACCATTGATGTTAAGTTAGACTCTTTTTCTCCAATCGATCTTTCTGAGTTAACGTCAATAATTACTTCCTCCAAACCATCAACGTGTCTTTTAGACCCCATTCCTACAAAACTGCTCAAAGAAGTCCTGCCATTGATTAATTCTTCGATCTTAAATATGATCAACCTATCTCTAATAATCGGCTATGTACCACAGGCCTTCAAGGTGGCTGCAGTTAAACCTTTACTCAAAAAGCCATCTCTAGAACCAGCAGTCTTAGCTAATTATAGGCCAATCTCCAACCTTCCTTTCATATCAAAAATCCTTGAAAGAGTAGTTGTCAAACAGCTAACAGATCATCTGCAGAGGAATGGTTTATTTGAAGAGTTTCAGTCAGGTTTCAGAGTTCATCACAGCACAGAAACAGCTTTAGTGAAGGTTAGAAATGATCTTCTTATGACCTCTGACAGTGGACTCATCTCTGTGCTTGTCCTTCTTGACCTTAGTGCAGCATTCGATACTGTTGACCATAATATCCTATTAGAGCGATTAGAACATGCTGTAGGTATTACAGGTATTGCACTGCAGTGGTTTGTATCATATCTATCTAATAGACTCCAATTTGTGCATGTAAATGGAGAGTCCTCTTCACACACTGAGGTTAATTATGGAGTTCCACAGGGTTCAGTGCTAGGACCAATTCTGTTTACATTATACATGCTTCCCCTAGGCAGCATCATTAGAAGACATAGCATACATTCTCACTGCTATGCAGATGACACCCAGCTCTATCTGTCCATGAAGCCAGATAACACACACCAATTAGTTAAACTGCAGGAATGTCTTAAAGACATAAAGACCTGGATGGCCGCTAACTTTCTGCTTCTTAATTCAGATAAAACTGAGGTCATTGTACTCGGCGCTGAAAAGCTTAGAAATATGGTATCTAACCAAATTCTTACTCTGGATGGCATTACCTTGGCCTCCAGTAACACTGTGAGGAACCTTGGAGTCATTTTTGACCAGGATATGTCCTTCAACGCACATATTAAACAAATATGTAAGACTGCGTTCTTCCATTTGCGCAACATCTCTAAAATTAGAAATATCCTGTCTCAGAGTGACGCTGAAAAACTAGTTCATGCATTTATTACTTCCAGGCTGGACTACTGCAATTCATTATTATCAGGATGTCCAAAAAACTCACTGAAAAGCCTTCAGTTAATCCAAAATGCTGCAGCAAGAGTACTGACAGGGACTAGAAAGAGAGAGCATATTTCTCCTGTTTTGGCTTCCCTTCATTGGCTTCCTGTTAAATCCAGAATTGAATTCAAAATCCTGCTCCTCACATACAAGGTCTTAAATAATCAGGCCCCATCTTATCTTAATGACCTTGTAGTACCATATCACCCTATTAGAGCACTTCGCTCCCGCTCTGCAGGCCTACTTGTTGTTCCTAGAGTATTTAAAAGTAGAATAGGAGGCAGAGCCTTCAGTTTTCAGGCCCCTCTTCTGTGGAACCAGCTTCCAGTTTGGATTTGGGAGACAGACACTATCTCTACTTTTAAGATTAGGCTTAAAACTTTCCTTTTTGCTAAAGCATATAGTTAGGGCTGGACCAGGTGACCCTGAATCCTCCCTTAGTTATGCTGCAATAGATGTAGGCTGCCGGGGGATTCCCATGATGCATTGAGTTTTTCCTTTCCAGTCACCCTTCTCGCTCACTATGTATTAACAGACCTCTCTGTATTGAATCATATCTGTTATTAACCTCTGTCTCTCTTCCACAGCATGTCTTTTATCCTGTCTTCCTTCTCTCACCCCAACCGGTCGCAGCAGATGGCCACCCCTCCCTGAGCCTGGTTCTGCCGGAGGTTTCTTCCTGTTAAAAGGGAGTTTTTCCTTCCCACTGTTGCCAAAGTGCTTGCTCATAGGGGGTCATATGATTGTTGGGTTTTTCTCTGTATCTATGAAGCGCCTTGAGGCGACTTTTGTTGTGATTTGGCGCTATATAAATAAAATTGAATTGAATTGAATTGAATTGAACTATGGACATGCACACACACACACTTACACTGATAAGCACTCACTCATCTCCCCTTCCCTTTCCAACGCCTTCGATGCTTGTTACCTCCCGGGAACACGAGGCGGGTCTGGGCCCGCGCTGGCGAGTCGGCGCAGTGGCAGGATCTCTGCTGTGTTGCCTGGGATTACTCCTCATCCCCCTACCCAACCCTGTGGCTTGTTATGTCTTCACAATGTTGTGCTGTGAACATTCATGTGCTTTTTTTGTGCAGAGGAGTTTTTTTGTTTCCTGTTCTCGTGCTGTCCTACCATGGAAGCACAGCATGAGTAGAGGTCTCTTTTTTTCCTCTTGTACCTTCCCATTGTGTGTACATTTCAGTGTTTTTTCCGTAACTCTGCCGATCTCCGACTTGTAACCCCCATGTAAAGTCTGTGTTATGTGTGTAAGGTCGGGGGGGGGGGGGGGGGGGGGGGGGGTGTGTCTCATTTCACTGCGGGGCAACCTGTATGTGACAAATGAACTCTGATTCTGATTCTGATTCTGATTCTGATTCTGAACTTCTTGACAGAACCAGGCTCAGGGAGTGGCAGCCATCTGCTGTGACTGGTTTAGTTAATTTACCTCTAACATAAAGCGTTTGTAACTGGTGTTTGTATTGCCAGATTATGATGACAGGAGCCTAATTAACATGCTTGTGCAGGCATGGTACCAAACAAGCTATCCTGATTTTTGAGCCTGGGAAAAATCGTGTGATTTGTGAATGAAAAACACATCAGGACCTTTGAAGAGCCAACCACCACTCACTTTTTTCTGGCCTGGCTCATGGGCTGTGATAATTAAAATGTTCATTTGTTTTCAAATACAAATGTTTGTATGATCATGTATGTCGAAGTTACAATTATTAATAGTATTGCTGCAATTGAGCCAAGTAACTTGATGACTGACAAAAAAAAAAAAATATATATATATAGTTGTGTATTCTTCTTTTTCTTCCAGGCAGCAGTTTATGTGAAGAGATGCAGTCGAGGCTTCTTTGCCTTCTTTGGAAAAAGCTTTCCTGCGTTAAACAGAAAGATTCATGTCAGCAAACACCGGGGCCCTGTGGGCCCTGCTTCTGTGAATGGGCAAGAAGACCTCTATTATGAGCATACATTGCAGTTAATAAAATTGCTGGCTTATCCCGTTCACCTTAACATGTTTTGTGCGTGGAAAATACATTTTATTAGTAAATTATAGTCAGGAATATAAAATACATTTTTCACATTCATTTGGATAACGTCAGTCTAATTTGAAAAATTTTATGTTCACCATTACTCACTATTAATCATTGCCATTATTCATTTATTTGACATAAGGCATAATTTTTGCTTTAAATTCATGTATAACAATAGTTTTTCATGTTTTCATGGTAGTAAAGTGGAAATAAAATCATCACATCAAAAATGAAAAAGAAGTGGCAGTTCCGATGGGATAAAGAGCCAAAATAACGACACCTGTATACTAGAAAAAACATGGAGTCAGAATGAGTCAAAAGGGAACATCTGTTTATTTTCTTGCGAGAGAATAACTCACAGGTTTAAATACAACCATGCATTTAATAGGAAAGCACCAAGCAAGCCATTTAGATAAGACACATTTTAACTGATATTTTCCTTTTTTATCTACATCAAGGCTTTTATTACATATTTGCTGTGATTGTTATGCCCCATACTGCCAGTAGCTGTTGAGCTTGAATAACTATGCTGTAACTCGTCAAAGCTTTTGAGGTTTTCATGCAAATGTAAGAAGGATAAATGGGATGAAAGAATAACATCCTTTTATGTTAGTTATTTATTTTTTAAGACTTTTTGGGTGTCTAGAAATGTCATATATCATTTGATGGTATCCCAACGTCTAGGTTTCAGTATAAGGGTGTGGTTTGATGGTTGTACAAACAAAAACAGCTAAGGAATTGAAAGAGAAGATAACTCTATTTGCTGCTCTTTCTCACAGAAAACACTAAATATCCATAACAAATACTCATTACTTGCAGCCCAGCACAGACGTAAGAGCTTCTCTGTAAGATTAAGAGCTTACACAAATAGGCAACCTCACTTATGATACTATACTTTTACATATTGACATATCTGTTAGCATTATTTTGATGCTCATATTCATACATTGTGTTATTCCAAATAAATCAATTCATAAAATAAAGAAGCTTGAATTAAATATACAATAATTAATGTAAAGTTTGCACCAGCAGGGGGAAGCATAAAACAAACTATGAGGGCAGATATTTCACTCCATCTCAGTACTTCGAGTTCATTAACAGTTTAATCAATAAACATGCATTCAGAAAGAAAATCATTAAAGAATAGAAAAAATTTTTTTACAATGAACTTTAACTTTAAATAAACTTTAAAATTAGACATAAGAGTTAATTAAAATGTCAGCACAGTGTGAGAGTTAGTCAGACTAGTAGTTTCTTGTTTCGGTTGTTGAAGTTGGAAAGAGTCCACTGATGTGTTTAATTCAGAGTGTTTGGTATTTTGCAGGTTTCTGGGTTTCAGCATTGTTCTTGCGCTTAATCTCCAGGAATCAGTTGTTGAATGAGTGATATCTCTGCTCTCTGTCACCTTGTTACACTTCAGCATATTGGATAGTTGTTTCTGGCACTGTGAGGATCCAAAGTAGTAGAGCAGGGGATCCAGGAGGCAGTTCAGACTTCCCAAACACAGAAACACCAGATAGAGTATGTAAGAGCCATCAGCCTGCCTCTTCTCGGTGTTAAATTGCAGGTAGTGTGCAAGCAGCAGACAGTTTGTGGGCATGAAACACAGCAAAAATATCACCAGCACAGTCAACGTCATCACCATTGCTCTTCTTCTCCTCTGTGATGATCCTGGAACATCATGTTGGACTCTGCTCAATGACCAGATTATCTGAGCGTAGGACACCACTGTGATGAGCAGAGGTAGGATGAAAAAAATGCAACAGAGGGTGAGGAAGTATGTCTTTAACCAGATGATCTTATCTGTGGAGTGGACATCATGGCAGGTGGTGATATTCAACTTAGTTAGGTTAAAAGTCTGGTCAGAGGAAACAAGAGGCACAGAGCCAGCGAAGGATAACACCCACATGGTTATGCAGGCTATGACTGTGGTCCGCGAGCTCCTCCAAGCCAGAGCATCGATTGGATAAACTACAGCAAGCAGACGGTCCACACTGATGCAAGCTATGAGAAGAACAGAACAATACATGTTCCAGTAAAAGGCAGCAGTGACCACACGGCACATGGATGGGCCAAATTTCCAGTTGTTGCCTTCAAAGTGGTAGGAGATCTTGAAGGGGAGCATCAGTGCAAAGAGAAGATCGGCTAAGGACAGGTTCAGCATATAGATTGCAGCTGGCTTCTTAGGACGGATCCCCCGAGCAAAAGCCAGCAGGGCACAGATGTTAATTGGCACACTGATGGAGCAGACCAGGGTGTAGAAGGAAGGTAAAAGGATGGTGGACACAGGGCCAGTTAGAAACGTCAGTGCCTGTTCTGAAAATGTATCTTTTAAAGATGTTTCATTGGATTTATTAACTATGGTCTGACATGTTAAACCTGCTCCAGTTGCTCCTTCCAGTCCTCTATTATTGTTTGAAGTGCCTAAAAGGGAGAGAGAGATTTAAAAAAAAAAAAGTGTCACTTTAACATATGTCAACTATGTAGCTTTAATATGGAAAGTAAAGCTACATCATTGAGATTATTGGATAAAAGCTCTGTTAACAGAAGGTAAGAATGTTATTATGAATCTAGTGATTTAAGAAATGAAATACAGATAATTTACTGGCTGATTTCAGGTGTAAATATCTGAATATTTATTATTATTTTATTTTTGTATTAATCCTTTATTTTTCCAGGTAAAAATCGAATTTCCAAGACAGACCTGGCATCATGGCAGGAAAAGTTTAAACATTGCAAATTTAACAACTGGTCACAAATGAAGGACTTTCATTCTACAACTTATAAACAGGTTGTTAAGTGCGCTCTAAGTTTAACATATGATGAGTTAAATCTTTCTTATCATTATTGCCTGCAGGAAAGATACACATGGTTAGTGTGTAAATACTTCTTTTTGCCTCTTTTTATATTATTCAATAGCCTTAATTTAGAAAATTGCTTATAAAAACTATGATAGTTGATCTTTATAATTTTTTTCACAGGTTACATGACAAATAAATTAGTTGAAGCTCTGAATCAGTAAAAAAGAAACATGCCAAATATTCTGTTTTGAACTTGTTGAACAAGATTTTAATGTTGCATATTTAACAATTAATGAAAATAGAGAGAACTGGGAGACCAAAATGAGAGACTGACAGATAAAAACAAATTGTTTGTGTTATTTTTTAATGGTTAACACATGCAGTAAAAAGTAAGTCCATCACAACTAGAAACACAAAACTCACTTACCAGGAACGTTTGTTTGTTTTTTATTTTATTATTACTATTATTATTGTTATTTTCTTGCTATTTTCTTCTTAAATATAACTGCACACTTTCTATAGGCTCATGTAAAGCTGAGGAACACGAGCCAATGAATTTAATTATGGGTAAATGTGGCTACACTGTTTATCTGTATATGACAATAAAACTTTAACCGTGAAACTATTATTTCTGCTTGATAATAATATTATGTAGATTGACAAAATTATAAAATAGTCTGATTTCATCTCTAACATATCCATCAATTGTTTACTAAAAGTGCCTGTGTTAATTTAACATTAAATAACTCAAAGCTTTCTTACCATTGTTGCCTGCAGGGAAGGCACATGCACACAACAGAACCCACAGAAATTGTTTCCGAGACACTAAAACCATGGCCATTAGGACAATGGTGTTAAATTCAATTAATCTTCATTCACGTTCCTACTGCTGAATGTTCAAGTAAATGGGTTCTGCCCAAAGTCCAACCAGTCTATTCCAAACGCGCTCCTCCACCAGTCAAAGCAAACTACACTTAGAGACACTGTATGCCTTTTCTCATTTCACAATCTGTACATCCTCGATATTCTCAGTGAGACTTCCCTCTTCACGTCCCTCCCTTTTAACAGCAAGAAACCTCTAGCTGAACCAGGCTCAGGGAGGGGCAGCCATTTGCCATGACCAGTAATTTCCTCATAAATGATCATTTACTGATCAATTATAATGCACTCATGAATCACAATTTACTCATAAGAGTGAGGCCTTCATTGGAAAGACACACACACACACAAACTGCAAAAACACAAAATTAATATCATATCACAGTAAGAGGTCGAGGAAATGGAAATGTTTATTTAAATATTTATTATGCTTACAGTATGAAGTCACACCATCTTCTTGATAGGCCAATTTAAACGCACTTAGCCTTGCTAAAGTTAGGACAACTGTAATGTCTCTCTAATATGGTACAAATGAGAGAGGTCAATGAGCAAGGGGTCATTGTACCGAACAATTCTTTAATTACAGTGCTTTTTCCAATTCTTCATTTAGTATTTCGTTGTGACTCAAACAAATTTTGTCTTTTGGTAGTGGTAATGGCTTCCTTTAAATGCTTAATTTAGTAGTTTTGTGACTATTTTACAGTCATCTTGAGTTTCCACTTGGTGAATGTATATATATTTTTCATTGTCTTTGTGACCAAGAACAGAGTAAAGGTTTCTCTAGCAGGCAACTGTGAGTTAATTATATACATGTAAAAAAGAATTCCCCTCTCACCCCTGCTAGCGGTCTATCCTCCAAGCTTGGGTCCTCTATCGGTGGCCTGGGAGCTTGAGGTTCCTGCACAGTATCTTAGCTGTTCCCAGGACTGCACTCTTCTGGACAGAGATGTCCGATGTTGTTCCTGGGATCTGCTGGAGCCACTCGCCTAGCTTGGGAGTCACTGCATCTAGTGCTCTGATTACCACTGGGACCACCATTACCTTCACCCTCCACATCTCCTCGAGGTCTTATTTGAGCCCTTGGTATTTCTCAAGCTTCTCGTGTTCCTTCTTCCTGATTTTGCTGTCATTCAGTATCGCTATGTCGATCACTACGGCTGTCTTCTTCCACTTGTCTACCAACACTATATCCGGTTGGTTAGCCGCCACTATTTTGTCCATCTGTATCTGCAAATCCCACAGGATGTTAGCTTAGTCATTCTCCACCACCTTAGAGAGCATCTCCCATTTTGACCTCGGGACTTCCAGGCCATACTCAGCACAGATATTTCTGTATACTATGCCAGCCACTTGGTTATGGCGTTCCATGTATGCTAGCATCTTGCACCCTGCTGTTATGTGTTGGGTTGTCTCAGGTGCATCTTTACACAGCCTGCACCTGGGGTCTTTTGCCTGGTGTGGTAGACTCCAGCGTCTATGGATCTTGTACTCAGAGCTTGTTCCTGTGCTGCCATGATTAGTGCCTCTGTGCTGCCTTTCAGTCCAGCTTTGTCCAGCCACTGGTAGGATTTCTGAATGTCAGCCACTTCCTCAATCTGCCAATGGTACATACCACGAAGGGGCTTGTCCTTCCATGATGGTTCCTCCTCTTCCTTCTTTTTCTTGGGTTTCTGCTGTCCGAGGTAACAGAAATTCTGATAATCCACCTAATCCTGTCAGTGCCAAGAATTACTTCCTGGAACCATGTCGCACAATCATGTCCATGCCACTCAAGTTCATGTAACCTGTGCTAATTAGGCATAGATCCCAGCTCTCGTTCATGTGTATAGTTTCGTTTAGTTTTAGTTTCTACATCTATAAATAGTATTGCCACACTGTTGTATATAGCCCCCTCACTCACTCCCCTGTAAATAGCTCCACTCCCATCTCATTAGTGTCTGTGTTCTCTCATCACTGTAAATAAATTAATTAACGTCACACTTCTATAGTACTTGTGTGTTGTATCTGCCCTTTTAGTCCACTCTGCCTGACGGCCACCGGCATTGACAACAAGACTGGAATGAAACTCAAAGTCTCAAAGTTGGTTCTGTTCAACTTTTGTTTTCTGAAAACGCTACATCCAGATGAACCGAAGCAACTTTTGGAGATTCACTTACCTGGATGATTGCGCATGCATCAAGACGAAACTCAAAGTGTTGATCTACGTGATGGAGAACTGGTTAAGCAATAATGGAAAATAGGGATGGGTACCAGTATCCGGTGCCATTATGGTTCTGACATAAATGGTAGTAACCAGACCGAAAAGCAGCGCACATTTCGGTGCTTTATTTCGGTGCTTTTTTTTTTTCCTGAGATGTCATACACTTTGGATTCTAGCCAATCATTTTACCTTCGCGAGCGTAGTAGGCGGGCCCAGGTACGTACATTCTTTTAGAGCAGAGCTACAGATTAAAAATGCCCAAAGCGAAGCGGTCAAAGTCTGGCTGTACTTCACAGCAAAAGATGCAAACTCAGCAGCCTGCAACAAGTGCTTTAAGGTGATACTGTGCAAAGGAGGTAACTCCTCGAATCTGATGAAACACCTGGAGACGTATAGCATTTTGTTAAAAGCCGAGAAATGCGCCGTATTTGATAGCTTGCTGCGAGACCTCACACCGAGCACATCTACGGCACGTGGGTTGCCTGTTATCTAGGGATGGGTATCGTTTAGGTTTTATCCGATACCAGTACCAAACCGGTTCTTTTGAAACAGTGCCGGTGCTTAAACGGTGCTCGAACCGGTGCTTAAAGAATGAAGAACACAAAATTGGTCCAAAAACCTCTCATGTTCAGCTGTTTTTTTGTAAAAAGATAACAATGTTAGTCTTTTCTGCAGCTATAGGGATTTATGGCATCACTCTTGGCTGGAAGCAGTGCTTAAACCATGGAAAAAACAAACTTTGTCCAAAAACCTCTCATGTTTAGCTGTTTCCCACTTTTTCTTAGGTCATTTTAGCCTTTTTGGCCAGGGTGAAGAGAGAATCTGCCATCAAACAAGAAGACAGCCGCATGTAACTACGACGGTGTACTGTGCAAAGGAGGTAACTCCTCGAATCTGATGAAACACCTGGCGACGTATAGCATTTTGTTAAAAGCTGAGAAATGCGCCGTATTTGATAACTTGCTGCGAGACCTCACACCGAGCACATCTACTGCGCATGGGTTGCCTGTTATCTGACCCAGAGCAACATCCCCCAAAAACCCAAAGAGTAGAGTCCTGGCCCCTAGCCCTGCCAGTGTAGCAGAAATGATGACGGATGATGATGCAGCAGCAGCCGTTCTTCTCTGCGTGAGTAGCTTAATGTTGTTCGTGTGTAATTCACGTTGAGTAGGCTAACCACGTTATTAAATTAATGCATGTAAGGTGAACTAGCAAACACAGTCATAGTTACATGCAGCTGTCTTCTTGTTTGATGGCAGATACTCCCTTCACCCAGGCCAAAAAGGCTAAAATTACCAAAGAAAAAGTGGAAAACAGCTAAACATGAGAGGTTTTTGGACAAAGTTTGTGTTTTTTCCATTGTTTAAGCACTGCTTCCAGCCAAGAGTGATGCCTAACCACCGGCACCGTTTCAAAAGTACCAGTTTGGTACTGGTATCAGATAAAACCTAAATGATACCCATCCCTAATGGAAAACAGGAAACTAGAACCCTAGAAAAGAAGTCTCCTGAGCATCTGAACCATTAGCCAGGCAATTATGGTAATTTGCCAAGAATTCCTTTGAGTCCATGTTTGTTGACATTTATGGGTAAGTTTTATATTACAGACTAAATTTCCCTGAAAACTATAAACAAACAATGGTGTAATGGTGAAATAATGGCTAAATGGCTTTGATAACCACATTCAATCACTCCCAGGCCAGTTTGATACTAATCTGCAACCTTATGAACAGACAACGTCTGTTGTCCTGCTCGCGAGATAATTTCATATATCAATTCTTAATGACCTGTGGGAGACAGATCTTCAGCCCTGCTGAGAATCCAGTCATTGGGTGGGACTTTATTTTTATGGGCACACCATAGGTCAATCACATTGTGTGAAAGAAGGAAGGGGGGAGACCTTTCGGAGTGTAGTGGTATAGGGCAGGTACCCAGAGAGGTGGGGAACACCCTTGATTTAAATACAAGTGTTTCAGGAAAAAGTGAAATAAAAGAGCAGCACCTGGCTGAATTCCAATGATATTGGAGACAGAAAAGCTGAGTGCCAAATTTTAAAAAATTAGGAGCTTTCTAAAGTGATACTTGTTTCTATTTTCAGCCATTTTCCATTGTGGGGGACAAAAGGTTTCAAACTTGTCCAGGCCTTAAACCTAATATCTGTATCTATTACTAATAAATGCATAAAAATAAGGCTCTTTTGAAAACACTGAATAAAAAAATTGCTTCCTTGAACAAGACTAAATTTGCAGTCCTGTATTGAATATTGCATAAAATAAACTATATACAATGTGTCTTTGAATGGCTGAGATGCAGAAATTTCTGCAAGTAGCACAGAGTCATGGCTCTGTTTCTGAGTGTCTGCATGCATCTCACAAGCCTGAATGTGCGTTTTTAAACCATTTATAGTTCTTATGTCACGGTTTGTGGGGCAAGCTGTGTGGTGTTGTGAGAAAAGGACCCAAGATGCAGGCAAAGGCTGTGATGCGAGTGAGCTTTATTAACAGTGAGTGATAACGAACAAAAGCGAGGATGGCGAGGCCAGAACTAAGACATAACCTAAACTGGGAAAATAATAAACAAACCTAGAACCATAACATTCAGGGAGAAACACGGGGTGGGAAGCAGAGAGATGCAGCGAACACCATGAAACACAGATGGACCGACAACCAGCATAGACAAACACACACTATATATACACATTGATGGAAAGAAGGAAGGGCAAAAGAGGAGGGAGGCACTGCTGATCATAATTAGAACTAGAAAAATTTGCATTTCCTGCGAAAATGCTCTGTAAATGCTGTAAAGCTGAAGCTGTCTGCTGAAAACAGCTGAAAATAGCTGAAGAAGCTTAAGTCAGTGTTTGAAAAGTAGGTGAACTTGTAATCATTTTGCTCAAGCATAGAAACTTAGCAAAAATATAATAACTTGGCAGAAATGGTACAACACAGCAGAAGAATTGTAATTCAGAAGAAATGTTCATATTTAGCACAAACATAACAGCTTGGAAGACATGGTGTAACAGTATAATAGTATAACTTTGCAGAAATGTAATATAGTAGCAGAAATAGTATAATTTTGTGGAAAAGTAACTTAAGCAGAAATATCGGAAAAGAAAACTGGCCAGCTGAAAAAAGCTGAAGTTTTCTCAAAACTACTTATTTTTCAACTGTGAAAAATTGGCAGAAACATTAGAAAAGCAAGAAGGAACAGCCAGCAGATACACAAAATTACAAATATGGGCACACATGCACACAGAGGCTCACACAAACACAGACATGGAGCACGGAAAGGCAAAAATGACATGCCTAACAATGTTTACAAATATGGACACACACACACAGAAACACAGTGACACATAACCCGCATCCAGAAAGCAATATTTACAAACATGGATGCAAACATAAACACAGACATAGAAACATACACACACAAGGGCACACAGAGACACACAGAGCATGGAGTGTCCTGTGTGTTTCTATGCCAGTCAACAGTGTTGGGGAGTAACGGAATACATGTACCGCCGTTACGTATTTCAAATACAAAATATGAGTAACTGTATTCCGTTACAGTTACCGTTTGAAGGGGTGGTATTTAGAATACAGTTACTTTGTTGAAATAAATGGATTACACGGCGGTATTTTCCTGTTTCATATTGTGGCGGGTCAGGACTACTTGGGCTTTGTTTGACAGCTACGTTCTGTTGTTCCAGGCGGCAGCATTACGGTTGCCATGGTTACAGGGCGACGCGCTCTCTCTGCGACTGTGTGTTTCCTGGGTGAGAGAGCTGTCGCTTTAATAAATGCGAGATTCTAGCTCTACATGAGTGTCCGCTGCAGTCAATAAGTAATATACAGATCAAAAAAGAGGTGAAGTATCTGGGCATTGTAATTTGCAAGGATACGATATCAACAGAAAATAAGAATATCTGTGCCAATATAGAAAAGTGTAAGTCAATTTTAAACAGGTGGCTGCAGAGGGACATAACTTTGTTTGGGAGAATCTTGCTAACCAAAATGGACAGTCTATCCAGACTAATCTATCCAGCCTTTTCTCTGCCTATATCTCCAAAACTAATTAAATCTATAAATAATCTTAATTTTAGGTTCATATGGAAGAACAAATGTCATTATATAAAGAAAAATGATATGATTAAAAATTATGAAGAGGGTGGGGCTAATGCCATTGACTTTGATGTTATGAATGGTGTACTAAAATTGAAATGATTAAGATCTTTCATTAGGAACAAAAATTCCTTTTGGAACATTATTCCCAATGTGATTTTTGGCAAAATGGGTGGAATAGACTTTTTTGTTACGTTGTGACTTTGATTGCAGTTCGTTACCTGTTAAACTCTCAGCTTTCCATCAGCAGGTCCTTCTCTATTGGAAATTAATCTATAAACATAACTTTACTCCTCACAATATCCCTATATGGAACAACAGGTATATCCGTTTGTGTAGGAAATCTGTGTACATGGATGAATGGAGATCTAAAGGGATTTGGGCTGTAGCTCATTTTATGGACGAGAATGGGGTCTTATTAAAACATGAGATGTTTTGTGAGAAATTTGATGTAAGATGTACTGCTAAGTAGGGCTGGGCTATATCATACCGTTCATGGTAATACCGGTGTAATGTTGGGCAACAATAGGAAAATGAAATATCGCGATAAAATATGGGTAAAACGCGCATGTGCAGTGCCTTTGTTTACATACGCACATGGCGGCAATGCAGAATGAGAAGAGTGAAAGGGGATCGTTAAATGAAACGGATGAACCAGAATTGGTTTGTAAAAATGTTGCAACTTCAGTGGTGTGGAACTGGTTTAGCTTTCGTCCGTCAGATACACAACAAAGCACTATTTTTGGTAGAGCATGCTAGCGGGCCGTCGTTATTACCGTGTTGTTTGGAAAATACGGCACACTTAAAATCAATCCTTTGATTTTTCTGAAAATCGACAGTGCCCCTTATAATCCCGTGTGCCTTATGTATGAATTCTGGTTGTGTTTACTGACCTCGAAACGATTTTATGTCGTACACGGTGCTCGAAAATCTGTCAAATGTTTTAGTGCGACTTTGCTAAGCTACTGAGCCGCACGGCTTGATGGATTGTCGAAGCATTACGGCTATTGTAGGCAGGAGCCTCGCGGAGTGATACGTACTGTGCTTCAACATAATATTACCGTATTGTGTGTGTATAACCTCTTTTTAAGTTTTGTGGATATTATACATGGTCATGCTGAGGATATGTCGGCCAATTTCCACTGGAAATGCCTTTTGGTTAAACTGTCAGCAAGGAATTTGCATTTGCACTGTTAATTTTTTATATAACTTTAATGCACTTAAAAAAGCTGCTTGTTTAAGTGAAAATACATTGATGTTTGGGGTTTTTTTTCGCACTAATAAAGTTCTTGAGTTGTAAAGTATTTTGTCTAGTGTCAATTATATCGTCAGTTATATCGTTATCACAAATTTTCAAATGTATATCGTGATAAATATTTTTGGTCATATCGCCCTGCTCTACTGCTAAGAGATATAAATCCCTAATAAAAGCCATCGCAGTCCCTTTGAGATCAATGATAAAAGAAGATATTGTGCACTCTAAAATTTCTCCTGGACTGAGACAGCTCTGCATAGCTGGAGTTGAATTTGGTGACAGCAGGTTTACAAAGAAGGTGATCAGGAATATTTTGATAAATGAAATTTTCCCTAATCCAGTTAAAAGAAATTATATTCTTAAAGTATTCGAGACCATGAAGGTTAAGGTGATAAGAAGAAAGTATATCTCACTTCCCACTTTTCCCCTAAAGTAAAAGAGGTTAACTTTAAAATTATAAATGAGGTTTATCCAACCAAAGAATTCTTAAGACGGAAATTTAACTTAGATGTGAACGCCTGCACATTTTGTGAAAATGATATTGAAAGTCTGGATCACTTGTTTTTCTACTATGAATCAGTGCACTCCTTCTGGACTGACATGTGGAGCTGGCTACAGTCCAGGAGAATTCAGTTATTTGACGGTGACAGTAATAAAATTTGGAATACTTGACTTGATGATTAGGACGGTTTTGTTACTGGGAAAAAAATCTATTCACAAATGCAGATACTTTAAAGCTAAACCATGTATAAACAGATGGCTGAATGACTTTAAACTCTGGGCTAAGTCGCTGAAACTTGTGAATAACAAGAAAGCTCAGAAACTTGTTATATTATTTAACAAGTTTGATCTATGTTAAAAAGAAACCTCCCTATTTAATGATTATGATTGCCCCTTTCTTTGTTCATATTCCTTTTTTTGCCTCTGGTTTCAAATCCTTCAATGACTGTTCTTTCTTTTTTTGTTAACTCTTTTTGGCTTTGTGTTTATTGTTTTGTTTTTGCATTTTTCTTTTCTCGTTGTAACGCTCAACCAAGGATATAACATATTCAGATTAATGATCGTACCTTGTATGTTATACTGTTGTTTATAAATAAAGTTCACAAAAAAAAAAGAAGAGAGAGCTGTCGCTACCCGATCCGTACTGGAAACGGTACTACAGGAAATGCATTTTATATACCAGTTTCAGTTACTGTTAACAGACTAAGTTCAAATTGTAATATGTTATGTTACTGGACTACACTTACTGGACTTGTGGAAGTATTTTGAGAACCATAAGAGACTCTTACAAATGTTTGAAAGAAAAGATTTTCTAATATAGATGGAGACTCATGTAGAAATATGAAGCAATATGAGTTTATAAAATTAGATTTCTGTCATGGTGTGCTGTGACAGGCAGGTTGTAGAACCCAAACTCAGGACTCGTAGAATGAAACTTAAATAAGCAGCTTTTATTGCTGGAAAAACATTTTCATTAGAGATAAACGTCACAAAAAACAAACCAAAAACTCAAAACTCATATAACTGGACTCAAGAAACTAAAAACTAAGAAAAAAGAACTAGGAAAACAAATCAGGAACTATGAACAAGAATTAACTAAAGAACACGAAAGGAAAAACAAAACACCCAGCCCACTGAAAACTAATGAAACCCCCAAAACATGAACAACAATCATCAAGGAACATATTTACATATTTACAGTTACTGGAACATCAATACTGGATCGCAGACCCAGTACGGTGACAATTTCAGTTTCAGTGTCAGTCAGTGTCTTTTGGTCTGCAACAACAGCAGAACAGACTTTTAAGTCTTTTGAAGAAGCCCTTTTTCTTCTTCCTCTTATTGATCTGAAGGTCTTTGGACTTCATACTGGATTCAGGTTCAGGAAAAAGTTCCTCACAGGGAACATCAGGCTCTGGCACACTTTCTGAAAGAGGTCCTTCGATCTTAAGGTCTTGAGAACTCAGATTTGATGCCCTTTCAACAAGAAGTTCCTTGCAGAGAACGTCAGGCGCTGGAACACTTTCTGAAAAAGATCCTTCGGCTGGTGGAACATTTGCCATTGAAAGACCGTCAGAGGAGGGTTCTTCATTTGTGTTCTTCACAACAGGAAGAGTTGAAGGAGGCTCAAACATTTCAGATATCTGGATCATTGCTACATCAGCAATGGTCTTCAGCAACACTGGTGCAAAGTTTGCAATTTCGATAGACAGAATTGTCGACCATATTGTCTCGGATGGAGTGGGTGAAGATGACCTGTGTTTCCATTGCCGTGAGACACGATCCAAAGTGGCCTTGGTGACACTCGTGGAGAGGATGCTTAGATTCTGGGAGGCCATGTTTAGGAGTGGACAAGGAGGAAGCTCCCAGAAGCCATGGAGAACGCGGGGAACTTCCTCGATCACTACCTCCTGCACGGTCAGCAGTTTGGTGTTATGCTGTTCTAGCTGCCTCTTTTTCAGGATTTCAGTGTAGTCCTTCACCATGCTGAGGAGTTTAGTTGTTCTGTAGAAAAACATTATAAGATATATATTATCTTTTAAACATATTTATATCACTTAAATATTGAAACACTGTAGCTGGACTGTTAACCCTATAATGCCCTTTGTATCATACTTGATACATGAGTTTCTGAGACCTCTGTCTCATCAACATGATCAATACTTGCCATAATTTCAAAATGTTATGGACAAAACTCTTTTTTTTGTCTAAAGTTAATATTGTTGTTAACAAAAAGTTGCTAAAAACATCCGATGCATCAAATGCAATACAAAAAATATAATAAATACATAATAAAAGTATATCATACACAACATGACATAGCAAAAAACAAATTTGTGTATTTTGTTTAAAGGGTTAATAAACATCTCAGTTCCCCTCTCTGGAGGGAAGAGGGAGGGGAAACAGGAGGACAAAGGAGGGGGGGACAACTAAGCTGTAGTGTCATGGTCCCTGTGTCTTGCTGGCCGACCCAGTTTGTTTGTGGTTTTTTACTCTCTCCCCCTCTCTCTCTCTCGCCGCGGCGACGCTCATTGTGGGCTCTCGCTGCTGGCCCACACACCTGCTCTCATCACCACACCGGCCGCTGATCTCAGCTGATTACTGCACTACTTAAGATGGCGAGTCTGTGCTAGTCTTCGCTGGATCGTTGAGCTATCAGCGTCAGTCAAAGTTGTGTATCTGCCAACCTGAATCTTGAAAGCCCTTTGTTATTATCCCGCTAATCTGACCTTTTGTGTTTAGATCGTTTTTGGAACCGGATTCTGAGAGGAGTGACTGGGGAGGAGGAGGAGGAGCTTTTTGTACAGAAAGTGTGGAGCACCTTTTCCCCTAACCCTGTTTCCCACGGACCCTGGCAACCCGGACCCCTTTCCCCCCTGCACGTTCTATATAGCCACTTGGTGATTGTGTTCACTGTAAATAAACGCACTGTTCTTTGCTTAAAGGAATACCCTGGCCTGCGCCTGAGTCTCTTTCAGAAACCTTATCATGTAGTGCCTTTTCACTGTGCAATACTTTTTGCGAATATTCAACGGTCTAATAGACTTCAATAATTGATATGTGCAATTCCCTTGTATTCTTATTCCTATTTATTTTATTTATCCCTTTGGTATAATCTTTATTTATATATGTCTCTGTATTTATATATGTGTACATATAGTATTCTGCTCACATTCTGTAACTTCTGTCGGTGCTGTGCTATTTGGAAACCGAATTTCGCAGAGGAACCCACCCGAGGGATTAATAAAGTTTTATCTAATCTAATCTAATCTAATCTAATCGCAATCTAAAAATAAAAGGAGACATTTATTCACCACCACTCTCAGGTCCTTAGAAATTACCTGATATTTTCTGTCAGCTTTGGTTTGCATGAATCCGGGTCTTACCTGAGTCCTGTAGCCCGGATGATGCCAACAGATCTTTACAACTGTTTCATAAATCGAATCGGTGTGCTGAACAGCATCTGTCAAAGAAATAGCAATTTAGTCATTGTTACTTAAAATGATTTTTAAGTTTGTCAACTTTTAAAACTACATTAAATTCTTCAAATTATTGAAATGCAGTAAAAATGAAAACTGTTACATACCCTGATAGGTGTATACAGGGTGGGCCATTTATATGGATACACCATAATAACATGGGAATGGTTGGTGATATTAAAGTCCTGTTTGTGGCGATCATGACTCAAGAGTTGGGAGTTCGCCTTGTAATCGGAAGGTTGCTGGTTCGAGCCCCGGCTCGGACAGTCTCGGTCGTTGTGTCCTTGGGCAAGACACTTCACCTACCGCCTACTGGTGTTGGCCAGAAGGGCCGATGGCGTGATATGGCAGCCTCGCTTCTGTCAGTCTGCCCCAGGGCAGCTGTGGCTACAACTGTAGCTTGCCTCCACCAGTGTGTGAATGGGTGGATGACTGGGTGTGTAAAGCGCTTTGGGGTCCTTAAGGGGGACTAGTAAAAGCGCTATACAAATACAGGCCATTTACCATTTACCATTAGTATACGTGAGGGGGAAAACTCCTCAAGATGGGTGGTGACCATGGTGGCCATTTCGAAGTCGGCCATCTTGGATACAACTTTTTTTTTTCAATAGGAAGAGGGCCATGTGACATATCAAACTTATTGGTAATGTCACAAGAAAAACAATTGTGTGCTTAGTTTCAACGTAACTTTATTCTTTCATGAGTTATTTACAAGTTTCTCTTTGTTCACAGCCATTGGCATGTCGAAGAGGTTAACACGTGAAGAACGGATCGAAATTGTGTTGATATCTGGTGAACGCAGTAACCGGGTCATTGCAGCAGATTTCAATGCAAGACACCCTACGAGACCACCCATCTCCCATGCTACAGTTAGCAAACTGCTTGCTAAGTTTTGTGAAACTGGTTCAGTGTTGGATTTGCCAAAATGTGGACGCAAGAAAACTGTCATGAAGAAACATCAGTGGCTGTCCTAGCAAGCAGCATAGCACTCGCCGCATGTCACTGGAGAGTGGCATTAGTTGAACATCCCTTCAGCGGATATTAGCTACTCACAAATGACACCCTTACAAACTCCAGCTACTGCAGCATCTCAACGAGGATGACCCAGATCGGCGCACAGAATTTGAAGAATGGGCAAAACAAAAATTGAAACAGGACCCTCAGTTCACGCAGAAGATTTTGTTCAGGGATGAGGCAAACTTTTATGTGAATGGTGAAGTTAACAAACAAAGCCACCGCTATTGGTCTGACACTAACCCACATTGGATGGATCCCTCCAAGACTGTTGGAACAACAAAAGTGATGGTTTGGTGTGGTATATGGGGTACAACGATAGTGGGTCCATTCTTCATCAATGGAAACATCAAGGCCACTGGATATTTGAAATTGCTACATGATGATGTGTTTCCCTCTTTATGCACTGAAGCTGGCACGTTCCCTGAGTTTTTCCAGCAAGATGGTGCACCACCGCATTATGGGTGCCAGGTCCGAGCATTCCTAGATGAACAGTTTCTTGGAAAGTGGATTGGTCGTCGAGGGCCAGTTGAATGGCCCCCAAGGTCTCCCAATCTGACCCCCTTAGACTTTTATCTTTGGGGGTCATCTGAAAGCAATTGTCTATGGTGTGAAGATACGAGATGTGCAGCACCTGAAACTACGGATACTGGATCCCTGTGCTGGCATTTCTCCTGTGGTGTTACTATCAGTGTGTGAATAGTGGGAGAAGAGTGTTGCATTGACAATCCAACACAATGGGGAGCACATTGAACACATTTTAAAAGTGGTCAGAAACTTGTAACTCCTGAAAGAATAAAGTTACGTTGAAACCAAGCACACCATTGTTTTTCTTCTGACATGACAATAATACCCAAAATAATTAAGTCATTAATTACTAGGGTGCCTACTGACATGTTTCTTTAGTTACTCATATTTAGAGAGGCCACATTCGTCATGCTTCACAGGAGTTTAGGATCAAAGTGATGCTACATTAGAGTCTGTCTCTGGACTGGTTGTTTGCTGCTCTATGAGTTCAGCAGGAGGAGGTGAACCCAAAGCTGGGAGTGGTTCCCTAGTGGGCGGGAGGATCATACTTCAGGTTCAATATTATACTTATGTTCATCCTGGTCTAAACCTGGTCAGAAGAACTGACTGCACTTTTGAAAATTCAATACTAGTCTGACATTATAAAAGGTAACCCCAAACTGTCTACAACGGTTGTTTTCTGTCCAAAGCAAATTTGATTGAAGAGGTCTGTGCAATATGTGAATAATTGTCATGAATCGCCGTGTGGCAGGCAGGAGTAGGACCCAAGATGCAGGCACTCAGACTCAAGGGATGAACTCAAAAAACTCAGCTTTATTGGCTGGCAGGGGAAAAGCATACGCAACTAAACTGGGAAAATATAAACTCACATTTTGCAGAGAGGTACACGAGGAAACACACAGCTCGAGGGACGACGCGACACCGACTCAGAGAAACACAGGGTTTAAATACACTGGGAAGTAATGAGGGGAATGAGACAGAAGGAGAGCACAGCTGGGAGAAATCAGAACTGACGAGACAGGGAGCAAAGTAGGATACATTCACATAAGACACGGACCTTCAAAGTAAAACAGGAAGTACGACACAGAGACGCGAACTTGACACGGTGGAGACAGCAACTAAGAAACACAGAGACAAACCATAAGGTAGAGGACTCTAAGAACTGAAAGACACAGAGGTAAACTCAAACATGCAGACACAGACTTACACAGAACAGAGGGTACACAGAGAAACATGAAGGGCAAGGGATCGAAACCATAGAATAACTCACACAAGTACAATAATACAAAAAGCACAAAGAACTAAACATGCTGGGTCAGGGGACCCAGGACCCTGACAGTACCCCCCCCCAAGGGCTGGCCCCAGACAGCCCAACGGGAAAAACAAAAAAAAACCCGACCAGGGCGGGCGGCGGGGGCCCAGGACGGAGGGCTAGGAACAGAAAACAAAAGCAGTGCACAGGAAACACCGGAGCCCAAGAAAGCAGCCCAAACACAGGTCAGTTCAGGGGGCCGGCCGTGAAGACGGCAACAACAGAGAAACGGTTCGGGGGGCCGACCCGGAGGTCGCCGGCACAAGAGTTCACAAGTCAAACGGTCGGGGGGCCGACCAGGTGGGTGGCACAGGTGACAGAGCCGGTGTGGAGGCCGGCCGTGCGGAAAGCAACGGCGGCGACTCAGGCGACAGGATTCAGGGGGCCGACCGTGCGGACGGCAACGGCGGCGACTCAGGCGAAGGCGGTCTGGGGGCCGCCCGCGAAGGCGGTCTGGGGGCCACCCACGACGGCGATGACGTCCGGCTAGAGGCCCAGAAACTGGCCGACGATGCCGACGTGCTGGACGTACCTTGGACGGGGGTGTAACAACCGCCGGACCAGGCGTGGAGGACGAAGGCTCGGAGGCCGGACCAGGCATGGAGGACGCAGAAGCTGATGCTGCAGGCGGTGGAGCCGGTGGTGGCTGAACGGTCTCGCCAGGACCCCCAGCTGACGAGGCAAGAGGCTGGGCTGGGTCCTCCCGGACCCCCAGCTGACGAGGCAAGAGGCTGGGCTGGGTCCTCCCGGACCCCCAGCTGACGAGGCAAGAGGCTGGGCTGGGTCCTCCCGGACCCCCAGCTGACGAGGCAAGAGGCTGGACGGGCCCCTCGGGCCCTCCAGCGGAGACAGGTGGCTGGACGGGCTCACCAGAACTCCCAGTGGACGAGGCGGGTGGCGGCATGGGAGCCGCGGAGCACTGGATGGACTCATCCGAGCTTCCAGCAGGGGCTGATGTAGAGCCAGAGGGTATTGGAACCCCTGGCTGAATGTTAAGCTGACCAGAAGACTGAACTGCTACCGGGGACTGGGCTAATGGTTCAGGTGCGAGCTGAGCTACTGGAGACACGGGGAGCTGGGCTACTAATGGTGGTGAAGTAGACGACTGCACTGGGGACACTGGAGACTGCACTGGGGACACTGGAGACTGCACTGGGGACACTGGAGACTGCACTGGGGACACTGGAGACTGCACTGGGGAAAGCTGAGCTGCAGGGGACTGAACTGGAGACTGCAGTGACGGTTGTGGTGGAGGTGTAACGGGTGGTAGTGTGGATGATGGAGCTAAGGGCAACTGAACCGGTGGTGATGCAGGAGACTGAGCTCGGAATTGAATAGGCACATGAGCAAAGGACTGAACGGGTAATTGAGCTATGGATTGCACAAGTGGCCAAACTAAGGGTTGAATCGAACAATGAATAGCAGACTGGGCTAAAGGCAACGTAGGAGGCTGGAGTGATAGCTGAGGTGAAAATGGAGCTAGTGGCGGAGTAAACGACTGTGCTAGCGGAGACACAGGAGGCTGGGCAGCTGACCGAGCTTCAGGAGGCTGGGCAGCTGACCGAGCTTCAGGAGGCTGGGCAGCTGACCGAGCTTCAGGAGGCTGGGCAGCTGACCGAGCTTCAGGAGGCTGGGCAGCTGACTGGAAACAAACGGCTCCAGAATAAACAGTCTCAAATCCAGGGAACTCTTGTGTATTGTCTCTTTCTTTTACCACAGCTGGTAACTCAGAGGACTCGGGGTCCGGCTGTGGCGATGAACGTCGGCGGCGTGATCGCCGCTTCTTTTTTGATGATGGCTCCGACGGGCCGAGCAGCTCCACGTCCGGCCCTTCAGACAGGTGAGCAGTAGCAGCTAGTGATGTGTCCTGTGTGTCGAAGCGTCGAATCGTGTGTCGGGTAATCTCGGGGGCGTGTCTGTGAAGCGCGTATCGAGGCTTGCTTTGATTACGTATGCAGTGACGTTCGAGGCCTCGCGTCCGAGTCCGTACCACGTGACTGATTCAGGGACTGGTTCACCGGTTCGCGCCAGATTCGAAATAAAATGGACAGAAAAACACAGCTGATTTCCCATCACACTGTGTTATGGAATTGGATTACGTACGTGTTACATAGTTACTTGAGCATTTCCTTAATCGATGGAACCAGGAAGGAAGAGATTTTTTATTTTATTTTATCTCTCCTAATAAAGTATGCACACAGTAATAAATATCACAAATGATAAGCACCATAATATAAATAAACAACACTACAGATCCTATAATCTGATTTCTGTCTTTTAGTTTATTAAAAAGTGAAGCGCCAAATACTAGTTTGTGTCATTATCCAGATGTACATAAGCATGATTACACAGGTACTAGCGGGTTTTGATTATCGATTAAAATCGATTCTAGCTTGGATAACGTGATATCGATTCATTAAAATTCTGAATCGATTTTTAATATAAATATTACTACATTTCAACCACCACCAAACAGCTAAAACAGTAAATGAGAGCAGGTACACCAATTCTGCACAAAGACGTGCAGACGTGCAAAAACACAAAGCGCTGACGCGTCAGAATCAGTGAGATGTCGCCTTTCTCACCAGATAGCACGGACATGATCGGGGCTGAAAGCCGACAGCTCACTGATTCTAATCTAAGGCATCTGCTGTGATGCTTACACATTAGATAAAGTCTCGAAAGTGTCAGCTTTCTTTTTATAGTTATAAAAATATGCAAATGTACTGATCTATGATCTGAATTATACTTTTGACTGACTGTCTGAGGCTAACAGTTACACAAACATACCAAAACTCTGTCCTGATAGTTTCCACTTTCTCTTTTGTATCACACATACTGAGACAATATTCAGGATAAATAACCAAGAAAACAATTTATTAATTCAGTTTAGAGGTTTACACATCATTATAATCACAGAGCCTTCACTTGAATTGTCCACTTGATGGCGCAGTAGAGCAAATGAATCATCACAATGCTTCGAACCATGAGTCGACCAATTGGGTGGAAAGCTTCAGTTCATCATGAGGCTTCATCTCACCATCACTAGTAGCAGCTGGGGGATGAAGGTGGAGCTCATTTAGGATTAAATCTTGTTCGAGCGGGTGGAGCGCACTGAGTAGCCAAGGAAGACCAGAAATTAAACGCTGTAGTCTGGTTTCCACAGCACGGCGAAATTCCTTCCCCTCATGTTCAAGCCAGAGATGCAGGAGTCTTTCCACAGAGTAAATTATGTGCAGACGCAGTTCTTCTGGTGGGTTGAGTGCTGCTGGGTCCATGTCTGGTCGCGTCGTTCTGTCATGAATCGCCGTGTGGCAGGCAGGAGTAGGACCCAAGATGCAGGCACTCAGACTCAAGGGATGAACTCAAAAAACTCAGCTTTATTGGCTGGCAGAAACACAGGGTTTAAATACACTGGGAAGTAACGAGGGGAATGAGACACAGAAGGAGAGCACAGCAGGGAGAAATCAGAACTGACGAGACAGGGAGCAAAGTAGGATACATTCACATAAGACACGGACCTTCAAAGTAAAACAGGAAGTACGACACAGAGACGCGAACTTGACACGGTGGAGACAGCAACTAAGAAACACAGAGACAAACCATAAGGTAGAGGACTCTAAGAACTGAAAGACACAGAGGTAAACTCAAACATGCAGACACAGACTTACACAGAACAGAGGGTACACAGAGAAACATGAAGGGCAAGGGATCGAAACTAGAAACCATAGAATAACTCACACAAGTACAATAATACAAAAAGCACAAAGAACTAAACATGCTGGGTCAGGGGACCCAGGACCCTGACAATAATAATAAATATTACTTCTCCTTCCTTTTCCATAAAAAGGGATGTCTCACGTGCTCAGTGAAGTTAAAGTAGTGTTACTAGAAATATTAAAACACAAATGGCAGTAATACTTTTTAAAAGGCCTAATGACTAAAATCAGGTAACTTAGGTACACCTGCTCAAATATCTAATCAGCCAGTCACATGACTGGAAATTGTTGCATTTACAGTAGTCATGCAGACCTAGTCATGATGACCCTCTGAAGGTCAAACCTACTACCTTTAGGTGACTGAATGACATAAGACAGCAACGTTCTGGTATTTGTAATTTTTCTGTGACCTCTGTCGCAATGTGTGTTTTGGTACTGTGAAAAATGTACACATGTACTCTGCATACTGCAACAGAGCACTGATCTTTCCTGCTATTTCACATTTATTGTTCTTAGAGTGCAATATAAGATTTTCCATTTATAATATTTTCCATACGTAACCTTTTTGGATACTTTTATGTTGTTTGGCAGGATAATGCCATCACATTGAATTTTAGGTTTTAAAAATACACAGTGACTGATTTTTATGTCAACAAATAAATAAATATTCTGATGAAGAGCCACTAAAGGAAGTTTTTGGAGTAACTCTCAGCAGTAATTTGGACATGAAATAATTGGTAGACATGTTATTAATCCTATGAGAAAAATCTTTAGTTCTATTCAGGTAGAACAGGCCACACTCTTAATGAACATGGGCTATTAAGAGTGTGGCCTGTGTGTATCTATGACAAACAGCCTGGAACTGCTCAATTTCAGTCCACGAATCAGAGAGGCTAGTTCTGTCTGTTCCTCAGGCGGTGCACTTTTTCCTGTCAATACAGCTGCACCCCTAACACACACAGACACAGACAGAGGCTTTCTGCAATGTATTTCTGACATGGAGCATTAACATAACGTCTTAACAAAAATATTGTGACTTAACAGAAACAAATACTACATTTGGTGAGGAAACAGGAAACACATGGGGAACACGGCTGGGGCTAGCAACACAACTAGACAGAACACGCAAAACTGAGCATAACACATCAAACAAGAAACCTTTAACCTCTGTTGGTGTAGCGTTCACGTAGCTGCTCTGCTCTGTGTTGGTACAGGGCATTGAAGATTATAACAGTGGGTGGATTATATTCTTAAACTTAGTTACAGCATTTTCAGAATGATATCTACTGTGATAAAGTCTATAATCAATTGTTGTAAATTTAAATGTTATCAGGAAATGATCAGAGAAGAAAGGGTTTTCAGGAAACACTGTTAAATGTTCAGTTTCTATGCCATATAGTGTGACTGAAGTGGTGGGTGGGTTCTTTCACATTTTGAGAGAAGCCAATTGAGCCTAACAACAGATAAAATGCTTTGTTGAGGCTGTCATTTTTACCATCTACATGCATGTTAAAATCACCCACAATAATTATTTTATCTGAGTTGAGCACTAAATCAGATAAAAAGTCTGAGAAATTAGAAACTCTGCGAAAGGCCCAGTTGGACGATAGATGATCACTGTTTTTTAAGTTTTGCAGCTAGGATGGACAAGTCTAAGCATCAAGCTTTCAAATGAATGAAAAGTCTGTCTTGGTCTTTGGTTGATTAATAGGCAGGTGTAGAAAATTGCTGCCACACTGCCGCCTCCACCTGTGCTTCGAGCAAGGGCGTAGATTTGACATGTCCCCACCAATATCCAGCGATTATTGAATTATCCCCACCAATAATTTGATCTGTTCGAGTAAAGAAAAACAAAACTGATAGGAAGGAAAAAAAACGATCTGTCAACGTTTCATTCACGTAGCGGTGCAAAAAGAGTTAAATTACGTTCTCTAGTGGAGTCCTACCTCATGTGATAAATATGGCCAATGTGATTGGCTGTGCCTTTCAGGGAGCTCTGTTTAATTTTAGCAGTGGCAAGCCTGCTGCGCTACGAGGACCCGCAAGGAGGAGAGGAGGACGGCAGCAAAAAAGAAGAACCTGGATATAAGAAAGTATTTTTCAAAGAAACCTGTAAGTCACTTAAAGTCAAGTTCACTCATAAAATGTGTCCGTCATAATAATATTACACGCTATGCTACGCTACGCTACGCTATACATGCCAATCCTCCCAATTTTTTCCGGGAGAATCCCGAATTTCAGTGCCCCTCCCGATAATCTCCCGGAGCCACCATTCTCCCGAATTTCTTCCGTTTCTTCTGGACAACAAAATTGAAAAACCATGTCTCAGATTGGCTCAGCCAATTCCAGTTTCCAACAATTGCTAACATCACTGCAGCTCCTTAGTTTTAGTATTACTCTTACTCTTTCTGTGCCGCAAAATAAACATTTAACATATTTTCAGGCGAGAATGTAGCTGTGTAAACTTTAAATATCTGAGCCGGGGAGAACAGCAAGCTCCCGGCACATCGTTTTAGGCTTTGGCCCACATCAGTCTAAAATTGTATGTAATCATGCATAACGTGTTGCTATGTCCACCAGGAGAGGACATGTCAAAAAAATATGCCAGCAGTTTATCTCAGTTAACGAGAGGAGAAGGCATGTGTTTGGCTCCTTCACATAGTGGACATTGGTTGTTGTGTGGGGCACCAGTAGTCCATGTCTGTTGCTGTAACAGTAGTTCATGTTTAGAATAAAAAAAATCCCAGCTCACTGATTTGATCGGGGCAATAGTGCCTAAAATGTTGCATAATTTTGCTGAGAGATCTTTTACTTTGTGGTAATCTTAGATGAGTAGTTTTATGGACAAAAATCACCAGGTCATTCAGTTTTCCCTTTGTGCTAATGTATAAGAGATGTTGGTGTCCTATAACTGAAGTAATGTTAAGTCCTTAAAGTCATATTCTTTTATTGTCATGACTGTATTTGAAGCTATTTTTATTTTTGTTTGATACCTGATTTATATGGAATATGGCTGAAGTAAACTAAAGTCTAAAATACTTATTCATTATGTTTAATAGTAATTTAACATTATATAATTCACATATAAGACTATGAATTGTAATTTTAAATGGTTTAAAAGCATGTAGAATAGCATATGTAGGCAAGTATATTTCTCCTTTTTTTTATCAAGAAGCAAAGACGAAAAGGAAAAAAAAAGAAACAGGGCAGGGTTTGGTGGTTGAATCATCCATCCCCACCAATGCCAAAACCAAATCTACGCCCTTGGCTTCGAGTATCCTGATAGTTTGAATGACTCGGGGGAGTTGATTCATTTACACTAACATAATCATCCTGCTGTAATCAGGTTTCTGTAAGGCAGAGTAAATAGATTTTTTGAGCAATTATTAAGTCATGTACTAACAGAGACTTGGAAGAGAGGGACCTAATCTTTAATGAACCACATTTCACATTGTTTTGCTCTTTGGTGCTGTTTAGAATACTGTATTGATGTGATTTTTTTTTTTTGTTTAAGTCATCTTTTGCTGATGTTTAGTTTGTTTTTTGTCAGTTTGGGAGCTGACACTCTCTCCCTAGCCGGTGTCTGATCTTTTCTGTGCATCTTTGCTGACTTGATGAAAGCCCAATTAGGATAACAATATGTTTTATGCATGCGCATTGAAGGGAATGGAAACCTCAACACTGAAGTTTACCGGAAGCCAACACACACAGACTAATACCTACTCTTTGACTCCCACCACCCTCTGGAACACAAACTTGGAGTAATCAGTAACCTACAACACTGGGCAGAAAATGTTCATTCTAAGCCTGAGGGGTAAAAGAGGTAACAGACACATATAAAAGAAGCTCTTAAAACATGGGGTTATCCTAATTGTATGGCGTTATCTTTGTGCCACTATTCTGAGTGCATGTAAAAAAAATTTGAGCGCACGTAAAAAACATTTGCAGGTGCAAGGGTTGCATTTTGAGGGGAAATTTATTTTTGAGCGAAGAAAAGCTAAATTTGAGTGAACAAAATTCATTGCTGCATGCAAAAAATGTATTTCAGTGTTTGCTATTATCCACACACACACAATAGCAGCCCCTCTCGCTCAGTTTTTGCATTTGCGCTCGCTCGCAATGTGTTGCTTGTTGTTTTCGGAGATGCCTGTTACCCACCAGCTGACCGGGTGGTCACTCGGGTTAATCATAATATATAAGGTTGAACTGACAAAAAAATTGGCCGACTACACCACCAGGTATTATAGGAAAAACCATAAAGCCTTTGAACTAAAACAACCGCTGTTGTGACAGTGATGTACGCTGTCTTGTTGGTATATATGTATGATTTGTATCACCTTCATATTTCCCTCTCACCACATATCCAAACCGACATCATGACCAGCAGCTTTTACAGCTGTGGCTCCAGCAAATATCAGCTGATACTAGAAAGTAATATTAAATAAATTCTAACAACAGCTGATCAAGCTGGAACGTGCTGCTGTTGTTTAGCACAACATCCACTGGTTTCCTCTTCTGGCGCAAAGTGGGCGATAAACAAACAAGTGAGACGGGACTTGTGGCAGACAAGCCGATCAGCTGATCATTGATCAGTTTCATGATTAAAGTAGCAACAGGTGACGGGAGGGAGAGAATGAGAGAAGAAGAGGCAGTTGTGCAGCAAAAACACAGAATAACTCCAGTTTTGTGTCTTTTTTTTCATTCTAGCTGAAGTCACGAATCCTTTTTTTTCCCTTTTCCCTTCAATACGGATTTATTGTAATTGGTTCAGCCCAGAGTTGATCATGACCATTTGGCTAATCAGTTCAGTTCAGTTCAAATTTTATTCGCCACATGCAGTGGCAGGTTGCCCTGCAGTGGAATGAACCCGCCCCCCGACCTTACACACACAACACAGACATCACATGAGGATACAAGTCAGAGAACGGTTGCATTACAGAAAAACCACTGAAATGTACACTGCAATGGGAAAGTACAAGAGGAAAAAAAGAGACCTCTACTCATGCTGGGCTACAGGAGGACAGCATGAGAACAGGAAACAAAAAACTCCTCTGCACAGAAAGCACATAAATGTCCACAGTACAACATTATAGAGCACGTGACCAGCAACAGGGTTGGGTAGGGGATAAGGAGTAATCCCAGGCAACACAGCAGCCATCCTGCCACTGCACCAACTCTCCAGCGCGGGCCCAGACCCGCCTCGTGTTCCCAGGAGGCAACAAGCATCGAAGGCATTGGAATCCACCACCTTTCAGTGTTTATACTGTTACAAAAACAAACAAACAAACATAAAAATGAAAAATCGCCATCGGCCCACCGGGCAAATGCCCGGTATGCCCAATGGCCAGTCCATCTATGCGATCAGCTGGTGGGTAACAGGCATCTCCAAAAACGTTAGAGCACTTATGGAAATATGTGATGTCTTGATAAATCGAGCAGATATTCGAAGTTCACACAGCACCATTCTCTCCTGAAAATATCTTAAGTTTATTTTGTGTTCCACCACTCTGTGTTCCTCCGCCACTGCCTCGTTTGAGTTTTGGACGAAATGGAATCTGGGATATTGCATTTTGTCATTTCAAGCTGATTGGAGACCAAAACAGCCAATCAGATTTTTTTGCCTCCAAGTCTGTGATTGGCTGGTTTTGTGGCACAAATATAACAGTGTAGAGAAAGAGTTGAGCGGAATGTTGAATGTTGAGAGCGCAAGCAACACATTGCGAGAAAGCGCAAATGCAAAAACTGAGCGACAGGGGCTGCTATTGTGTGTGTGTGTGTGTGTGTGTGTGTGTGTGTGTGTGTGTGTGTGGATAATAGCAAACACTGAAATACAGTTTTTGCACGCAGCAAAAAGTTCACTCAAATTTAGCTTTTCTTCGCTCAAAATAAATTTCTCCTCAAAATCCAACACTTGCACCTGCAAATTTTTTTTTACGTGCGCTCAGAACAGTGGCACAAAAATAACGCCATATAATTGGGCTTTCATCAAGTCAGCAAAGATGCACAGAAAAGAAGATCAGACACTAACTAGGAAGAATCAGAAATACAAACGCAACAATATAGTCATCCCCTGTGGGGCTGGTTTATCAGAAAAAACTCAGGAGAGTCTCCAAGGACAACATGCCAGTGTACTTCAGACCCAGCCACACACTCAGACAAAAACTGTTTTATCCCAAAGACAAAACTCCTGAACACAAACTTAAGAACATAGTGTATCCTGTACAGTGCAGCAAGGAATGCTCAGACATCTACATTCGAGAGACAAAACAGCTACTTGATAAATGCATGGCACAACGTAGAAGAGCCACCTCCACGGGACAAGACTCGGCTGTCCATCTGCATTTAAAGGACAAAGGTCAATGTTCACATTTTGGACAGAGAAGACAGATGGTTTGAAAGAGGAGTGAAAGAAGCCATCTATGTTCACTGTGAACAACCGTCTTTGAACAGAGGCGGTGGCTTACGAGACCAACTGTCTGGCACCCATAATCCAGTTTTGATATCCCTTCCCAGACGTCCTGGCTCAACCTCAATAAATCACATGATATAGTTGGGCAAGGTTTCACAATTGGTCCACCCAAAACCTTGGCTGATTGTGACCCACAACCGTTTTCACACCTTGGCTCGTGCGGACACTCCCATAGGGCTTCAAATCTGGGACTCTCCACTGATTGCATTTAGAATTGAATAAGCTTCTCGGATGAAAGGTGAAACGTCTTCAAGAAAACTTAAAGAAGTCCAGATACTTTTCTTTCCAAGTGGTTTTGAATTCTTCCCTTGCAACAATATTTATAGTAATAATAATAAACACCTTCTATTAGTAACTTGATTTTGTGCTCACTTATGTTATCTTTTTTCATGTTTACATTTGTTTGATGATATGAAATATTTAAAAGTGATAAACATAGAAAAAAATAAACAAGAACAAGAAGGGGGCAAATACTTTTTCACACCACTGTATGTGACTCTTCCCTTACTGTTGTGTACTGTAACTTTTGAGCCTGGAAACCTTCTTCCTCAATCCAATTCTTCTTCATCCTGATCCTGAAACAATCAAGCGAATTTGTACGAGAGCAAAAGAAGAGACAGAAATGTTTTCTTTCTGTTCAAATCTTAAACTCCCAAGCTATAGTAGAATGGCAAGCGTTATTCCAAAACACCTCTCTCTTCTCATTTCATGCCAATTTCATTTCCTGGTAAATTAAATTGTAGCCACTTTATTATTTTGGGTCCCACAGATCCCACTACTGTGAAAACATGTAAAGATTATTAATCGTTTGGTATGCTTTGTGGACTGTCCGTGTACAATGCTTTCACTGACTTTCCACAAAATTAGTAAGTCATGTGGAAGTATATCATGGTGACAATACAAACTGGCATCGCTCTGTTTTCTTTTGTTTTTATAAGCAGTACTTCTAACTTGATTATGTTGATTCTCTTATTGCAAAAAATGTTATGTTGAAAATTTTAATTAGGTGCAGCCCAGCACAGAAGCATATACAAGCACCTTAAAAGCAGCTTAAAAATAAAAGCATTTTGGGCCACATTCTCAGTTATTTTACAGTTTTGTAACACTACCTGCAAGAAACACAGAGGCAGGGATGCTGGTGCAAACTTATAGCTTCAAAATATCACAAGGCTTTTCATGCATGTTAATATATTCCAAAAACAAAACAAAAATTAGGTTTAAACAATTTATTATGAATGTTGTACATTGCATTTTTATAACAGCGAGAGTAAATACAACATTTCATTACTACATTTTGTAATACTGACATATCTTCTTTATATATATGACACATTTAAATAAGCTTAAAATAAGCTCAATATGGCAAGCACATATTCAGGTTTTTCACATGGCATAATGTGCACAAGAGTTGTCCACCTAATTACAAAGATACTGTCACGGCGAGTGAGATGAGCCGTATAAAATAATAAATGAGGATCCAATCGCAGGCAGTAGTGGAGGAGTGAAGGTGGTTTATTTAACACAATGCGCCAGTGGAAAAACGGAAACAGAGATCACACTAAACTATACTGGAGACAACTAAACTACTGAATACGAATCGGAACTCAAACATGAAGCAAGGCGGACGACGGTACAAGATGGTGACGGCAGGGAACACACAGATGAAACATGGTGGAAACACAGACGGACCAGCAACTACGATGACAGAGGACACGACTTAAATACACACAGAGAAACATGGGAATTGCACACAGGTGGTGGACACAGCTGGGAATAATCAACAAGACGAGACAGAGGGAAAACTGAACACACTCACATGAGACGCAAACCTTCACAATAAAACAAAACAAAAACGAGAACACTACACCAAGACGCAGACCTGAGAGACAGACAGACAGAATGACACATGGAACCTGAACTAAACTAAATGTGAGATACAACCGAGAACAAATCCTTAACATGAATAAACAGAAACGTAGAATTCTAATAATAATAATCATTATAATAATAATCCTCATAGTGCCCAAAACCACCACAATTATTCAAAAATAAACTAACAATCCAAAACTCATGAAACTTATGAATACATAATGGGCTTGGATTTACAACATTATGAATGAAATGTGCTCTATTTGGAAACAGCTGGCCCTCCTCTCCTTTCGATGGGTTGTGTGTGAGACTTTAAATCATCAAACTGTAAATTATAAATTTTAAATTGTTACTGATCCCTTTACCCCTTGTCCTAAAGTGTATATTATTTTCTTACTCTTCTTATATTTATTGTCTGTTTACTTGCACTGCTGTAACTGGAGCCACGTTGTCTCGTCTCTTTATATACTGTACTGTACTGTATGTAGCGGAGATGACAATAAAGTTTACTTTGACTTCAGCAGCGAGCAGGCGCACCGAGGGCTCTCGCGCTCACTTTTCGCGTATAGAATTTCGAAAAAGCATCAGTGCAAATTATAAGTCTGTATCATGATGTCTGGTCTTTTCGTGTTTGTTGGTTTGTTTTTATTTTGTTTTTATTTTGTTTTATTTTGCGAGCTGGTAGATGCTGCTCCAGCCAGAGAATCCCCCGCAGCCCCGCCCTCTCCCAGCTCCCAGCAATTGGGCGATAGAAAACCAATCGGTGCCTATGCCATTCCCACTATGCATGACGTCGGGGCAGCATGAGTATGAGGATTTTTTTTTTTTTTTTTTTTTTTTTTGCCGATGCCCGTGATGCCTCCCCCCACCACGATGACGCCCCGGGCAACTGCCCGTGTCGCCCATATCAAAAACCGCTACTGCCCACCCAGGCAATGCAGTGATTAAGTTCGCAGATGATACCACCATGGTGGGGCTCATCTCTGGAGGCGATGAGACAACATACAGCGCTGAGGTTCAGAGGCTGTCGGATTAGTGGGCAGACAACAACCTGGACCTCAATACAACCAAGACAAAAGAACTGGTAGTCGACTTCAGAAGGAGGAAATCTGAGCTGCAGCCTGTCAGCATCAATACGGGAGTGTGTGAAAGTGTGGAGCTCAAATACCTCAGCGGTTTTAAAGAAGGCCAACAGCTGCTCCACTTTCTGAGAATCCTCAGAAAAATGGAGCTGAAGAAGGAGCTGCTGATTGTCTTCTGCTCCATTGAAAGTGTGCTGACATACTGCATCTGTGTATGGTTCTCCAGCTGCACCATGGCACACAAAAAGGAACTTCAGTCATCAATATGGCCCAAAAAATCACTGGACATCCTCTTCCCTCCCTGAAGGACCTGTACAGCACTTGCTGTCTCAAGAGGACACGCAGTGTAAATGCTGTTAAAATGTTCTGTGTAATTTTCATGATGTAGATGACTGATTTATAATAAGTTACATAATTTCATGAATATATAGTTTGTGTTGAAATGTCTTTATTTGAAATGTACATGTGTAAAGTGTAAGAGCTAGTGTCTCGTGAGAATACCCTTAACGAGAGTACACGAGACTTTGCATGGACTGCGAGGGAGCAGATGTCTCTCATGAAGCGATTTTAAGCTAAAAGTTTGCTAAAAGGAAAGGCAATACAAGGACTTAAGGACCTCTTTTCAGGACAAGCAGCCAACGAGGTATTTGTCATTTGAGAAATGTTTTTTATTTGTGTTTGGACTTAATATGTGTACTGTAAAGTTGCTAATTGGTTTGTACTGTTCGCTCGTGACCAGTTCTCATGGCGTAATGGCGTATCGGCGTACTGGTGATGGTGAAGCTGAGGAGTGAAGCCCCAAGTAATAAACGCCCGTTTCAAAGAACCGACCTGTGTCTGTGTTGTCGTGAAGAGAGCTACAGTGAGAACTCGCCTGCTCAACACGGGTAGGAGAGGACAGGATCGCCGCGGATGACGAAACGACGCGGATCCGGTGCATCACGTCAGATAAGCAGAGTGCATAACGCATATCGGCACAGCGTTGACAAGCAACGGTGGTTAGACTGAGTTAAAGTGCTAATTTTCACGTTTAAAATCAGGAGAAGCTCTACCACAAAAGTGAAGTTAAGGTGGTGTGAGAAGTGGTTAAATGTGGAAATTGCAACTAAGAGACTCATCTGTTATCCTTGCTTGCTTAATGTAGAGATTAATCCAATGTGTTTGCATTTATAGTTGGTGTACATCATAAGGTTTAAAGAATGAACAAGTAAATATTTAACAAGCTCACAGGTTATGAGTAATTTTGAGTTTACAAAATTTGCTGAGTTTTAAAGGGCACCTTATGTGAATTTTAAAGGGGTACTATACTGATGTGAAAACTTGAAAACCTTTAGTAATGTAAATGATAAGGATTTAAGGTCTTTCTAAGTACATTTACACTGTTATTGTATATTTGTGATAAGGTAATTTTGTTGTTCTTATCTGTTCAGTATTGAAGTCAACAGTGTGTTGGAAGACTCGTACATAAATTTATGAACCTTACTGTATATTCAAATTAAGTCTATTGCAACTTTCACTTTTACATAGTCCAGAAGAAATCTAGTTGAAGTTTAATAGCTGCACAATCACACTGCTATAATCTCAACATGTCTAACATAAGCAGAGAGACCTGCCATAAAGATGCTGAACAATCCGCTCAAGCTGAAGCTACTGGCACTGAATCTGCAGCAGAACTAGAGGGGCTTCGAAGAAGTGAGAGGGCACGTACCCTAACAGAAAGGGGAAGAGCATACCAAGATGAGAGACTGAAGCACATTCAACGCAAATACAAAATCATCTATGAGAAGTGGAGGTGTCATGCACGAATAGGCAAAGAGTTATTAAGTGGTGATGCTTCTAAGGATGAGTTAACTGAGCTTATTGAGAACATCAAAAGTACCTGTTCTGATGTAAAGGTAGTTTATGAGGAGCTGCGTCAAGCGCAAACCCCTGAACCAGACCTGCGGCGCAGGGTTGATACATGTATGTCATTCTCAGAATTTATTATTCAAAGAGCAGAGAGACAGCTTAAAGGTCATGAAGCAGATAAAGATGAAGAGTCTTGGCCTGATGCTGGATCTGTTCTAGGCTCAACAGGTTCTGTTTCTAGACCACTGTCTCGTCAAGGATGTAGTTCTACCCACTCTAGTAGCCACTCTGTCAAAAGAATAGAGGCTGTAGCTGAAGCTGCTGCAACTCAGGAAGTCTTGGCAGTGTTGGAGGAGCAAGAAAAGGAAGAAACAGAACTTCAAATGTTAGAGGCTGAGAACCTAGCCAGACAGCAAGCAATCCAAGATAAACGTAGAAAACTTGCACGCCTAGAAGAAGTAAAGAAGCTAAATGCTGCTAGAGCTCGAGTGAGGGTCTATGATGAAGCTGAAGAAAACATAGAAGCAACTGATTTGTTGTATGGTAGTGAAGTACTGCCAGAGCTTAGAGTCACTGACTCCACAGTACTTCCAGTCACAACCCATTCTCTCAATGCATCAAGTCCCCCATTCATTCCTCAATCCCTAGCAGTCACAAGTCAAGCTCCTTGTCCACAACAGCTACCTCAGTCTCCTCCAGCCTCAGTGTTGAGGCCTCAAGAGCGGAATAGCTTAGATCTGGTCAATGTACTAGTAGAAGCTATGAGTGCAAACCGGCTCCCAACACCAGAGTCTGCGGTGTTTACAGGAGATCCCTTGAAGTTCAAAGACTGGCAACTGTCCTTTGAAACATTAATAGAAAGGAAGAACATCCCAAAGAATGAAAAATTATATTACCTAAGAAAGTACTTAGGTGGCACAGCAAAGAAGGCCGTGGAAGGATTTCTTCTATTGGGCACAGAAGCAGCATATGACTCAGCCTGGAAGCTTTTAGAGAAACGTTTCGGAGACCCATTCCTAATTGGGAAGTCACTCAGAGACAAGCTGCATGCATGGCCAAAGATAGGTTCTAAGGATGCTTGCGAGCTAAGAGAATTTGCAGACTTTCTCAAGAGCTGTGAGGCTGCCATGTCTCATGTCAAGATGCTGGAGGTCTTGAATGACTGCGTTGAGAGTCAGAGGATTCTGCTGAAATTGCCAGATTGGTTGGTTTCCAGCTGGAATCGCAAAGTGATGGAAGTCAGACAAGTAAAAGCTGAGTACCCACCATTCAAGGTGTTTGTTGACTTCCTATCAAAGGAAGCAGATCTTGCTTGCGATCCAATTTCCTCAATACAAGCACTTAAGAGTGTTGAAAGCGAGAAACCAAGGCATCTACGAAGCCAAATAGTTCAAGCAAAGACTCTGACCACAAGTACAACACAGAGCAGTATTACATCATGTGTTTTCTGCAAAAGGACAGGACACATCCTAGACAAATGCCGAAGTTTCACAGAAAAGACAGTTCAGGATCGTGTTAAGTTTGTACACACAGAGAAGCTTTGCTTTGGATGTTTGAAGACCGGTCATCACTCAAGAAAATGTGATAACAAAAGCACGTGTGAGAAATGCCAAAAGAGACACCCAACATGTTTGCATGACGATAAGTTTAAGGAACGTCAAAGGCCAATCCACCTAAATGGAAGTGAAATTTCAAAGGACAAGGCAGACACCACAGAAAGGACCGCAACAGCCACTTCCAACAGAGTTATTCAAGAGGGTCTAAGCACACGAACATCTTCTATCTTGCCAGTCTGGGTGTCATCTATTAAGCAGCCAGAACAAGAACTGCTAGTTTATGCACTCTTAGACACACAGAGCGATACCACCTTCATACTAGATGAAGTAGCTCAAGGCCTGAACACAAACAGAGAGAATGTCAGTCTGCGACTGTCCACAATGTCTGCCAAGTCGACAGTTATTCCATGTCAGAAACTGACAGGTCTACAAGTGAGAGGATACAACTCAGAGAAAAGGATCCCACTACCACCTGTTTTCACAAGAGAATTTATCCCAGTAAACAGGCTGCACATTCCAACCTCTGAAACAGCTCTAAAATGGCCACATCTAGAGCAACTGTCAGAAAAGATTCCACCACAGTTGGATTGCGAAGTAGGCCTTCTTATAGGCTACAACTGTCAACGAGCCCTCCTCCCAAGAGAGATCCTGTCTGGTGACGAAAATCATCCATATGCGCAGCGGACTGATCTGGGCTGGAGCATTGTTGGTTGCTCACATTCAGCAAGCGACAACAGCGATCCAATAGGATTCAGTCATAGAATCATAGTACGGCAAGTGACACCGACTGTGCATCCATCAGTTCAGCTAAAGAAGGAAGTGCACTTTGCGTGCAGGACTCAAGTCAAAGAGATCAACCCACTTGACATAATTAAGACTTTTGAATCAGATTTCACAGATCACTCGACAGATGATGATCCAGTTTCTCAAGAGGACCTCCTCTTTCTGTCTAAAGTGAAAGCTGGAATAAGACAGAAGGAAGATGGCCACTATGAACTTCTGCTTCCTTTCAAGACAGACAAACCTAATCTTCCAGAAAATAAACAGTGTGCAGTTCACAGGCTCAGCTCATTAGAGCGTCAACTGAGGAGAAATGAACAATATTACAAGGACTATGTCAACTTCATGAATGAAATCATAAGTAGAAGAGATGCTGAGAAGGTGCCACAGTCTGAATTAGACAACCAGCCAGCATGGTACATACCACACCATGGTGTCTACCATCCCCACAAGCCCGGGAAGATCCGTGTGGTTTTCGATTGTTCGGCACGCTACCAAGAAACTTCTCTAAATGACCATCTCTTGACAGGTCCAGACCTGACTAACACATTAGTTGGTGTGTTGTGTCGATTTAGAAAGGGTCCTATAGCCATAATGTGTGACATCGAAAAAATGTTTCACCAGTTCCACGTTGCAAGGGAATATCAAGACTATCTCAGGTTCCTCTGGTGGGATGGAGGTGATTTGGATTCTGAACCCTCGGTGTACAGGATGAAGGTACACCTCTTTGTGGCAGCTTCATCCCCCGGTTGCTCCAACTTTGGACTGAAATACCTAGCTTCACAAGGCCAAGGCAAGTTCAGCAAAGAAGCCATCAAGTTCATCCAAAGAAGCTTCTATGTAGATGATGGCCTGACAAGTGTAAGGTCGACTGCTGAAGCTATACGCCTGGTAAAGGAATCAAGAGCTCTGTGCAAAACAGGAAATCTACGGCTACATAAGTTTGTATCCAACGATGAGTGTGTGATTGCAACAATTCCACCACAAGAATGTGTTCAGACCAAAGATCTAAACATGGCTCTAGGAGAACTTCATATCGAGCGAGCACTTGGAGTTCAGTGGTGTGTTGAGGCGGATGAATTTCAGTTCAGGGTGGTGGTAAAAGAAAACCCACTGACAAGGAGAGGGGTTCTCTCAACTGTTGCCTCAGTCTATGATCCACTAGGTTTCGTGGCTCCATTCCTACTTGTCGGCAAACAGATTCTTCAAACGCTGTGTAGAGACAAGGTAAGCTGGGAAGAACCTCTCCCCGAGCACATCCAGCCACAATGGGAGTCATGGCTCAAAGATCTACCTCATTTGGCAGTTCTAAAGATTCCAAGAAGCTACCTTCCATCAAACTTTGGTGAAGTCTCACTATATGAGCTTCACAACTTTTCTGATGCAAGCTTCAAAGGGTATGGTGCATGCTCATACCTTAGAGCAGTGAGTGAAACAGGACAGATAAGTTGTTCACTTGTCTTGGGGAAAGCAAGAGTAGCCCCTACCAAACTAACAACCATCCCAAGGCTTGAGTTATCTTCAGCTGTGACCTCAGTCCGCATTGGTGATATCATTAGAGGCGAGCTGGAGATTGAAAATGTGCAAGAGTATTACTGGACTAACTCAAAGGTGGTCCTTGGCTATGTGAACAATGATGCTAAAAGGTTCCAAACATTCGTGGCCAACCGCATCCAGCGAATAAGATCTAGCACAAAACCTGAACAATGGCGACATGTCAACTCTGAAGACAACCCAGCTGATGGAGCCTCAAGAGGATTGACTGCAGTTCAAATTAAAGAATCTAACTGGCTGAAAGGACCCAACTTCCTTTGGCAGCAAAATCTCCCACATGAAGTGGGAATGGTGGGAGAAGTTGAGGCTACTGATCCTGAACTTCGGAGAGCACATGTTCATGCAGTTAAAGCAAGAGAACAGAATCCAATGGTAAACCGTTTAACTAAATTTTCTGACTGGTCCAGAGTGGTGAGAGCCATTGCCAGGCTCAAGAGATTTGTCAGAGAGTTTAAGGGATTTCAGTCGAGAACTAATGAGTCGACTAATCTTGAAGAACAAAGAGAAGCAGAGATGTTCATCATCAAACTTGTACAAGAAGACACGTTTGCTGAAGACATAAAGAAAATAAGAGGCAAGAAGGAACACACTTTGAGCAGGCACAACAGGCTACGCCAGCTAAATGCTTTCCTGGACGAAACCAATGTTCTTAGGGTGGAGGACGGCTGTCTCAGTCAGCCTTACACCATGATGTAAAGCATCCTGCGATTCTTCCGAAAAAATCTCATGTGTCAGCTCTGCTGGTCAAACATCATCATGAGCGCATACACCATCAAGGAAGGGGCATGACCATGAATGAATTGCGCGCAAACGGAATATGGGTCCTAGGATGTGGAAGTGTGGTCTCCTCACACATTTACAAGTGTGTAAAATGTAGACGATACAGAAGAACAACTGAGGTTCAACAAATGGCAAATCTACCAGGAGAGAGAATTGAGACATCTCCCCCCTTTACTTATTGTGGGCTTGATTGTTTTGGTCCCTTTATTGTGAAGGAAGGAAGAAGAGAGTTGAAACGATACAGATTGTTATTCACCTGCCTATGTTCTAGAGGAGTTCACATAGAAACCCTTGACGATTTGACAACAGATGCATTCATGAATGCACTTCGATCATTCATAGCTATTCGAGGACCCGTGCGCCAGCTAAGATGTGATAGAGGGACAAACTTTGTTGGTGCTAGAAAGGAGCTTTCTGAATTGCTTGAAGGAATGGATCAAGACCGTACAAGGGCGCTTGGTTGTGAATTTGTGCTGAATGTCCCATCAGCTAGTCATATGGGAGGAGTTTGGGAACGCCAGATTCGAACAATCCGAAGCATCCTGATAGCTATGCTCGACAAGTCCGCCAGCAGATTTGACACCACAACTCTAAGAACGTTTCTGTATGAAACAATGACCATAATCAACAGCAGGCCACTAAGTGTCGAGCATCTTCACGATCCTACTGGTCCAGAACCCCTCACTCCCAACCACATTCTAACCATGAAATCATCTGTAATTCTGCCACCCCCTGGACAATTCTGCAAAGAAGACCTCTATCTGCACAAAAGGTGGAGAAGAGTGCAGTTTTTGGCCAATGAATTTTGGCAACGATGGAAACGAGAATACCTGCTAAACCTCCAACAACGACAGAAATGGCAGAAGGTGTCACGAAACTTGCAAGCGGATGACATTGTAATATTAAAGGATGACAGTGCACCAAGAAACCAGTGGAAGCTTGCAAAGGTTGTGGAAGCCCTGCCCAGCGCAGATGGCAAGGTGCGAAAGCTAAAGCTTCTGCTCAGTGACACTACCTTTGATAAGGGAAAGCCAATCACTAAATCAGTTTACCTTGAGAGGCCTGTTCACAAAGTAGTTACATTACTTGAGGCCACCTAAAACACACGTAAAGCTAAATGACCTACACTTAAATGTACACTCACACATCACTTCCTTATAATTTTCATTGAGGAAAATCTCTCATTTTAAGTCAATGAGTGATTTTGGTGGGAGTGTAAATGCTGTTAAAATGTTCTGTGTAATTTTCATGATGTAGATGACTGATTTATAATAAGTTACATAATTTCATGAATATATAGTTTGTGTTGAAATGTCTTTATTTGAAATGTACATGTGTAAAGTGTAAGAGCTAGTGTCTCGTGAGAATACCCTTAACGAGAGTACACGAGACTTTGCATGGACTGCGAGGGAGCAGATGTCTCTCATGAAGCGATTTTAAGCTAAAAGTTTGCTAAAAGGAAAGGCAATACAAGGACTTAAGGACCTCTTTTCAGGACAAGCAGCCAACGAGGTATTTGTCATTTGAGAAATGTTTTTTATTTGTGTTTGGACTTAATATGTGTACTGTAAAGTTGCTAATTGGTTTGTACTGTTCGCTCGTGACCAGTTCTCATGGCGTACTGGCGTAATGGCGTATCGGCGTACTGGTGATGGTGAAGCTGAGGAGAGAAGCCCCAAGTAATAAACGCCCGTTTCAAAGAACCGACCTGTGTCTGTGTTGTCGTGAAGAGAGCTACACGCAGCATCCTACGGGACTGGACACACCTGGGACACCGGGTGTTTAAGCTGCTGATGTCTGGCAGGAGATTCAGCTACTGATGTTGGGGACAAACAGACTTAAGCACAGCTTTTACAACAGGGTAATAGCCAGGGCCGTGCAGAGACGTTTAAAGGGGTGGGTGCTCAAAGTTAAAAAGGGGCACATTGAACCAGGCTGAATAACAACAACACACGTTCATCAAGAATCTAATATGGGCAACAAGGCAAAGCAAACGTAGCCTATGTTTTACCTGATGGGTACAACATTGCGGTTGAGGGGTTGCTGCTGCTCCTGCTGCTGATAGTGCTGGAGGGCAGGGCTGTATTGATCTGAGAATGTAGACATTAAAAAGTCCATAGGAGAGATGGTAGCTGATTAAACAAGTGTCATGAGATAATAACAAAATGCAAAGATTGGTGACAGCGCTTGGAACCATAAGGCAACAAAAAACTGAGAAATAATTTAGGCTCTGCCTGTGAATCACTCTTTGCTTCTCTTCTTCCTTCCATCCCATCATTTCATATATCACTCTCCACTTGCTGTCTATCTGAGAACAAGGCACAACTTGCTATTGCAATAAACTATAATTTAATTATCCACACCTAACAACTCTTGCACTTAATCTATAATAAAATGACGACAGAAAAATGTTATAGCACTGCCTTTAGTAGCCTCACACAGCTCCTACTGTTTCCTCCTCATGTCCTTACCAGGCATGTCTGGACAATGTTATATCATGAGTAATAATTTTAAAAAAAATCCATATACATAAAACACACACATGCATGCAGACATAGTGACATTTTAGACCTTCCTCTGAATATTGTATATACTATGGGCATCACGGTGCTGATCCAGAATCCTTACATTATTATTTATTACTAGAGCTACAATAATAATGCAATGAGGAGGGGGAAGTAATAAATATGAAATAATGTATTTATGATGATTCCATTTGTTTCACTATCCACTCTGTGCAGGGGCAAAGCTTATGACATTTTTAAACTGTAGAGATACAATGATTTTACTGCTGTAAAAACCAAATTTTGTCTTATTTAAAATATAAATCTACTATAATCTGCTTCTTAATGTATGTTCTTTAAAATACAGTGTGTTTTTTTAATATATTATAATTATAATAATGCATAATTATGTGGACATGCATATTAGATCGTTTTTTAGTGAAATATAATCCCTCCAGAAAGGCAGGAAAAGCCCGGAAACTTACTTTAAAACTAAATATGTTCCCTAAAACGGTGACAGAGCTACAGACCCATGACAGCCTTACACAGTAGCCAGCAGCTATGACCAGCACTACCTGTGCAGTTAATAAAAGGACAGGTAATGTTTATCACGCTGTTGTACACACAGCACGCTCGTTTCAGTTCGTCAGTTGCAACAAGACAGCTTACCAACGTGTACGTAATAAGCTAATACTGTGTGCTATACACTACAGTGTACGCTGTACACCTACTTACTGGTTTTGTCGCATCAGTCTGTGTCTCTGAGTTAATTTGTGTTTCTCCTACAGCTCGCAAAAAATGCATGTGCTCTTTGTGAGCTCGTTCCCGGCTCGTAACCAGCGCGTTCTGCCGTCAAGGGCGATCATTGGTTAAATGTGATCATGTGACTGATGCAAGCCAGATCCTTTTATTTAGCAAAACTGTGATTAATAGTTAAATATTATTGTTGAGGGGCACAGACAGGACTCCGCACGCCCACACACATAAAAAAAGAATAATAATTTTTTTTTTAAAAAGTTGCCTCAACAAAAGGGCACTTTAGGCACCCAACAGGAAAGGGGCGGGTGCTCAAGCCTCCCCCCCCCCCCCCCCCCCCCCCCCGCACGTGCCTGGTAATAGCCATAATCAGTGCGAACAATAGAAGTAGTAGAGCAGGGAATCCAGGAGGCAGTTCAGACTTTCCAACCACAGAAACACCAGAGTGCGTAACAGCCATCGGGTGCCTCCTAGCTCTTCTTGGGTCCTTCGTTTAATTACAGGTAGTGTGCAAGCAGTAGACAGTTTGTAGGCATAAAGCACAGCAAAAATATCACCAGCACAGTGAAAGTCATTGTCACTGCTCTTCTTCTCCTATGTGATGTTTCTGGAACATCATGTTGGTCTCTGCTCAATGACCTGATTACTTTGGTGTAAGATACCACTGTGACGAGCAGAGGCAGGAAGAAGAGGAGGCAGCAGAGAGTGATGAAGTAGGTATTTTGCCAGATAATATTTTCTGTGGCGTGGACATTATGGCAGGTGGTGATGTTCAACTCACTAATGTTATAAGTCTGGACAGAAGTAACGAGAGGCAATGAACCAGCGAAAGATAACACCCACATGGTTATACAGGTTAGAACTGCAGTCTGTGAGCTCCTCCAAGCAATAGAGTCCACGGGATAAACAACAACAAAAAGACGGTCCACACTGATGCAAGCTATGAGAAAAACAGAACAATACATATTCCAGCAAAAGGCAGCAGTAACTACACTGCACATGGACGGGCAGGGCTGGACTGGGACAAAAAATCGTCCCGGGCATTTTGACTAGAGATTGGCCCACCAGGTATTATAGGAAAAACCATAAAGCCTTTGAATGAAAACAAACGCTGTTGTCACAGTGATCGTGGCTCAAAGAGTTGGCAGTTCCTCTTGTAACCGGAAGGTTGCCAGTTCGAGCCCTGGCTCGGACAGTCTTGGTCGTTGTGTCCTTGGGCAAGACACTTTTCACCTACCTCTACAATACTAATGATAGTAGGCTCTCCCAGAATCAGCTAGCTAGCAGATACAGTACTTCCATAATGAATGAATCGGGTATGACAGAGGAGAAAAAGAAAAATGGGGATGTCCAGCTTTTATAAAAATTGGCATTGTTTTGTTCTGAGAATTCAGGATAAAAACAGCAGCAGCTGACAATCACAGTGTATGACCTGAAATTTTTTTTCTACATCGCCACTGGTGAGGGAACCAGCCTGTCCTCAGCAATGGCAGGCCTGCTGCATCTCACAGCTGCAGAACTGAGTACCCAGGGAATATTTCCAAATATTTCCAGATCACAGTTAGTTTAGGTGACATTAAAAAAATACCTTTATCAGTTGACTTTAATCCAAACATCAAAAATTTTCTTTGGCTGATCATAGATAAATCAACAAATTGCCCATTTCATCACCAATGTACTAATCATCATTTTTTAACAGTGTAGTGGACAGTTTTCTTACCGTTATTGCCTGTGTGGGAGACAGCACACGTACATAACAGAACCAATAAAAAAGTTGACACTGAAAACTTTCTGCAGGTGAGAAAAAAAGTAGCTAAATTAAATAGCGGAACAAAGCCAACACTTTGCTGTTATTCTCTTCACGTTCCTTTATGTATATGATTCCATGCCTCTCCTGCTCCCATTCATCATCAAGAAAGATATAAGTGGATATAAATGTGTAATCTGTTCGAAACGCACCCCTCCACACCAATTAGAGTGGTTTGCACATAGATATGTTACACTCTTTTCTCATTTCACAGTTGCACATCATTTCCTCTCCTCACGTTTTAGTTCCTCCCACCAGGGAGTAGCAGAGGCACCAATAAACAGATAGATGAAAAACAAATAGAGACAACAGCCATTTACTGAAGTGAATCCTTGGAGTGGACAAGCTGTACTTACACTACATTAACATAAATGTGTTTTCCATTGGCCATGTAGCCACCGACAACAAAGATTTAGCTAACAGGCTAACATGACTGGGACTTCTGTATTCAATGATAACCAGAGGTGGGTCGAGTATCCAAAAATTGTACTCAAATAAGAGTAAAAAAGTACTTGGTGAAAAGACTACTCAAGTAGTAAGTAACTGTTTGAAATGTCCGATTTATTTTTTAAATAAATGCTATCAGACAAACAAAAATAAATAAATATACAAATTTTAGTATTTTCCAACAGGAATATATGTAAAACGATCAACAAAATAAGGCACAACAATTCTAATTTCCAGATTTCAGTTTTTCCACAACATAAAGCTTTTTTCACCAATACCTACAGTAAATAATATAAATATATAAACAGTGCAAAAAATTTCTAGTGACAAGATATGCTGTAAATGTTATATTCATTTTTGCTCCAAATGGCACAGCAGCCTCAGAGAAAACATTAGAACGAGGCAACTTCAACATACAAGGCAGCTCAGTTTACCATAAATTGTATGGGTGAGCATTTATTTCTGCATATTTAGCAAAAATGTGCCATTTCTTCACTCAGTGAAGTGATGGTTAAGCTTCAGCAGCAGTTTGCTCTCAAGGTTCTTTCTGTGAACCTGTAACCATTTAGCAGTGAACAGGAGTCCTGCCTGACTAAGAAGTCCTTCACAAGCTCCAGATGCATGAAGAGCTGTATTGATTTTGATCGACAGCTTCTTGATGTGAGGAACATCCCCCAAGAACCCGAAGAGTAGAGTCCTGGCCCCTAGCCCTGCCAGTGTAGCAGAAATGATGATGGATGATGATGGCAGCAGCAGCCGTTCTTCTCTGGGCGAGTAGCTTAATGTTGTTCGTGTGTAATTTACGTTGAGTAGGCTAACCACGTTATTACATTTATGCACGTATGGTGAACTAGCAAACACCGTCGTAGTTACATGCGGCTGTCTTCTTGTTTGATGGCAGATACTCTCTTCACCCTGGCCAAAAAGGCTAAAATGACCAAAGAAAAAGTGGAAACAGCTAAACATGAGAGGTTTTTGGACAAAGTTTGTTTTTTCCATGGTTTAAGCACTGCTTCCAGCCAAGAGTGATGCCATAAATCCCTATAGCTGCAGAAAAGGCTAACATTGTTATCTTTTTACAAAAAAACAGCTGAACATGAAAGGTTTTTGGACCAATTTTGTGTTCTTCATTCTTTAAGCACCGGTTCGAGCACCGTTTAAGCACCGGCACTGTTTCAAAAGAACCGGTTTGGTACTGGTATCGGATAAAACCTAAACGATACCCATCCCTAGATAACAGGCAACCCACGTGCCGTAGATGTGCTCGGTGTGAGGTCTCGCAGCAAGCTATCAAATACGGCGCATTTCTCGGCTTTTAACAAAATGCTATACGTCTCCAGGTGTTTCATCAGATTGAAGGAGTTACCTCCTTTGCACAGTATCACCTTAAAGCACTTGTTGCAGGCTGCTGAGTTTGCATCTTTTGCTGTGAAGTACAGCCAGACTTTGACCGCTTCGCCTTGGGCATTTTTAATCTGTAACTCTGCTCTAAAAGAACGTACGTACCTGGGCCCGCGTACTACGCTCGCAAAGGTAAAATGATTGGCTAGAATCCAAAGTGCATGACAGCTCAGTAAAAAAAAAAAAAACACAGAAATGTGCGCTGCTTTTCAGTCTGGTTACTACCGTTTATGTCAGAACGATACTGGTACCCATCCCTACTCGTTACTACCCACCTCTGATGACAACATACTGTAGATTGTAATAAACTCAAAATGTTGACATAAATAAGTGCTGCACAAATGGTTAGCCACTAATGGAACCTAGGAAATTTGTGTCTCAATGTGAAATCTCCTGAGAATCTTATCCATTAGCTGGGAAATGTAGATCATCTGCTTAGAATCAATCACTTTGGGCAATTAAGCGGAGTGTTATATTACTGACCAAAGTTTCCTGAAGACTATACATTTACAAACATTTATCTCCTCGGGGGTAAATGGCTGGCAACATGGCTGTAATACTCACATTCAACTGCCAGCTTGGTAATAAAGTTAAAATGTCAAAAAATATAAAAAAGTAAAAAATATCCATTAACATGTTTTATCTTTATTATTTGTGTTTTGTAATGCAAAAGAGTACATTATCACCACAATAGATTTCCTGGTATCTTGTGAGTTTGTGTTTATTATCATAAACTGTGCTTCTTGTACCTTCAACTGTAGCAGCTTTCTCTCTCCCTCTGTCGCCTGGCTAGAACTCATTATGGGTTTCTGCTTTTGGCCAGCACATCTGTAGGATGGTGAACACCTGCGTCTCATTAGCCTCCCATTATTTAAAGGGAAGAAGCGAGGCTACTCGTCGCTGGATCGTTGTTTGACTCGTGTCAGTGAAACCCTGGCTTACAGACTGCTTGCATAGCTCTCGTGGATTATGCATTTGTTCTAATTCATCTTCTCTTTGTGTATAGAAAACCTGGTCCCATTCCTTGTGGATACTTGAGTGTGAGTGAAAGGAGAGTTGCTGATAAAGCGTTGTGTGTGACAGAAGAGGAGTGAGTGTGTTTTTCCCCATTCCTGTCAACAGAGTCCCGCGCTTGAGTCCCCTAGTTTACTGTAACAGATGTGATCCCAAATTCCAGTGTGGTTTCCTTGTTTGTTTGCTTTATTTCCTCTGTACTTGACCATCAAAATTATAAATATGTATTAATTGTTATTACTTATAACCCAGCAGAGAAATAAGAGCCTTAACTGACTCTCCTGTTGTTGATAGTAATGTAGCACTACTTGTTGGAGAGAATAGGACAGACAGTGTTGCTGGGTCCACTTTAAAAAAAATGTAATGTTTAATCTAACATTTCTGTACAGCTGGATTTCAGGATTGGTCTCTATCATTCAGATGACTATCACCAGGAGTCATCTGAAGGTCTCACAGGCCTTTTGAGCTATTACCAGGTGAACTCCCAACGATGTACTAACCAGGCACAACCTTGCTTAGCTTCCGTAATCAGTGGAGATCAGGTATGCTCACGGTATCATGGCCATAATATCCATATGGTTATGCAGAGAAGAAATGCCAGTGTAAATACATGACACCTGTGACTTTTTTGTCTTTATATTAGTTTGCTATTTTCCCCTATGAGGAATAAAATTCTTCTCATAGATCTGATTGTTGTGAAATTACAGTACTTTTCAAAAGGTCCAGAGTAAGCCCTCATTTCTATAAATTTTGGTTTCAAGGAGCCAGATTTTTTTTTTAGTCATTTTATAGTTAATATAGTTTATAGTTCTTCTGGCCTTGTGCAAAACTATGGACATTGGCTGCTTTTTTTTTTCTTTCCATTTTCAGTGCAGTTATTGCACCCGTTTCCCTGAAACTACTCAGGGTGGCTGCCAAGAAGCCATTTTTAAGAAAGGGAAACAGGGAGAAGGGTTACATCTCCTGGGTTTAGGTGTGGCTTGCACCTCTGGGGGCGGGGGTACCTGGACCTGGGATATAAAGTATGTTTGGGGAGTGCGACTGTCTGTGCAGTGTCTTTTTGTGTCTGTCTACACGTTGGGTGAGTGCCGAGTATTTGGTTGTGTATATGGGGTGGGAATGCACGTTTGTGTCCACGTGCGCCTGTTCGTCTGTGTCTATATGTCAGGTTGGGTCTTAGACTCAACCTCTCTGGGTACAGAGGCTGGGCCCCTTCCGGGGGATGGGATGCCCTCAGGCCTCTGGGCCTGAAGCTCGGTCCTCTCTGGCACAGCTGGCTGCTGGCGGAGCCCGCGGGCACGCCACTGCAACCCCCTCTGGCCTCTGCTCCGTAGCTGCTGGGTGACCTCTCGTTTAGGGCTCTACTCAGCTCTTCCCAGGAGGGTGGCACGGTTCCCCCCCTTTTGGTGGTCCTCCTCGGGTCCTTGTACTCTGGGGCCTCTGGATATCTGGGGCCTGGATCTCCTCCATACCTGCTTCATACCCTGGGGGACGGGGCTATGGCTCCCCACACTCCCTAGCAGATCGTTACATGGAGAAACCTTTGGAATACAAGCATGCTGATCCACACAGGTATGCACACACGGGTGTTCACAGACGCGGACTACACCTTTCTTGGCTGCTGCCTCAAAGCACATTGTGCGCTGTCTATCTTGCGTGCTGCACAATATAATATTTAATATTTAGTATCTACTGTTATCTACTGCTAGCTAGTTTATTGTGATGGTGCTGTTTTTATTATGTTTCTGTGAAGGTTCTCAGTCATCCAGGTCATCGTAGTCAAAGGAGCTTGCAAAGAAAAGTGTCTGGACTTCTTTAAGTTGCTTGAAGACGTTTCACCTCTCATCCGAGAAGCTTCTTCAGTTCTAAGGTCAAGTGGTGGAGAGTCCCAGATTTAAACCTAGTGGGAGTGTCCCCCCACAGAGGGACAAAAGGACCCCCTGATGATCCTCTAATCGCCTGAGCCAAGGTGTGGAACTGGGTGTGGGTCCCAATCAGCCAGAGTTTCGGGTGGGTTCATTGTGAAACCTGGCCCCACCTTATCATGCAAATTCCTGAGGTCAGATGGCCCAGGGTGTGAGTGGGCGTTAAGGCATCTGGGAAGGGATCTCAAAACTGGATTATAGATGGCAGAGAGTTGGTGTCGTAAACCACCGCCTCTGTTCAAAGATGGTCGCTCACAGTGGACATAGATGCTTCTTTCACTCCTCTTTCAAACCATCTGTCCTCTCTGTCCAAAATGTGAACATTGGCATCCTCGAAAGAGTGTCCTTTATCCTTAAGATGCAGATGGACAGCTGAATCTTGTCCTGTGGAGGTGGCTCTTCTGTGTTGTGCCATGCGCTTGTGAAGTGGCTGTTTGGAACATGTTCCCTCTGTTTGAACATGTTCCCTCTAAGCCTGAAGGAAAAAAGAAGGAACACACACATGTAAAGGAAGCACTCAAAACGTGCGGCTATCCTAAATGGGCTTTCTTAAAGTCAGCAAAGAGGCACAGAAAAGAAGATCAGACACCAGCGAGGGAGGATAAGAAGGACAGACACAACAACATTGTCATCCCCTATGTAGCCGGTGTATCAGAAAAACTCAGGAGGGTTTTCTCCAAGCATGACATCCCGGTACATTTCAGACCCAGCAACACGCTCAGACAAAAACTGGTTCACCCGAAAGACAAAACGCCAAAACACAGACTTAACAATGTGGTGTATGCGATGCAGTGCAGCGAGGAATGCCCAGACCTCTACATTGGAGAGACCAAACATCCTGGGCCATCTGACCTCAGGAATTTGCATGATAAGGTGGGGCCAGGTTTCACAATGAACTCACCCGAAACTCTGGCTGATTGGGACCCACACCCAGTTCCACACCTTGGCTCAGGCGATTAGAGGATCATCAGGGGGTCCTTTTGTCCCTCTGTGGGGGGAAACTCCCACTAGGTTTAAATCTGGGACTCCCCACCATTTGACCTTAGAACTGAAGAAGCTTCTCGGATGAGAGGTGAAACGTCTTCAAGCAACTTAAAGAAGTCCAGATGCTTTTCTTTGCAAGCTCCTTTGACTTTTTATTATGTTGCTCTTTTTTTGTTTGCTTTCTCTTCTGTTTTTTTTTCTCCATACAGGTGATCCAGGTGTTTTGTTTGTTTTCCTTTCTTTCTTCCCCCCTTTCTCACCGTCTCTTCTCCCCTCTGGTTTTCTTTCTCTCCCTCTCTTTCTTTCATTCTTTCTCCCTGTCCTATCCCCCAGTCATATCTGTCCCGTTTGTAGCAACCGAAAATAAAATAAATTCATAATTATAATAAAGGTCAATCAAATGGACCAATATGGCAAGGCCATGATGATCCACTTGGTAAAATAAATCCGCTTGGCATCTTTCTTGGCCTTAAGACAACAATTCTGATGGCTAAAGATCCAAACGGGACACAAAAAAAAAAGAAAGGGAAACAGGGAGAAAAGGTTGAGGTATGCCAGATTACACACAAACTAAACTAAAAGTCAGAAGGTTTTGTCAATACATAGTTTGTGGCTGCATTTTAGCCAGTCGTATTGGGCAGCACGGTGGGACGCACAGCAAGAAAGTCCTGAGTTCAATTCCACCATAAGGCGGGGGGTGTTTCTGTGTGTAGTTTGCATGTTCTCCCCGTGTTTGCGTGGGTTTTCTCCGGGTACTTTGGCTTCCTCCCACCGTCCAAAGAGGAGTTAGTGGAGATAGGTCAATTTATTATGTGAATGCGGGAGTGAGAGCGAATGGTTGTCTGTCCCTGTGTGTTAGCCCTGCGACAGACTGTCGAGGGTGTACCCTGCCTCTTGCCCTATGACAGCTGGGATAGGCTCCAGCGACCCTGAAAAGGACAAGCAAATGGATGGATGGTGTTGGGGATCTTGTCAAACATTGATTGAATTATGAACGCAGTCCCATTCATACAAGACCATCTGGGAAGTATCTGATTGACAATTGATTTATTTTTCAGCATGGTAATTACCCAAATATATTGCCAATACATTTAAAGCATACCCAGATAGAAAAAAAATAGATCACTATCACTCACTTATGGGCCTCCCTGGAGCCCACACCTCAACATTATGGAAGCATCTTGACAGAGAAAAAAAACAAAAGGCAGCTAAAGAAGAGCTGTGGACTGTCCTTCAAATCTGTTTTGCCTTATGTAATATCTTTTCATGCTCCTTTACACATATTTCCCATTTTACTAGGAAAATATAAAGCATATAAAGGAGTTACTCAAAACTGTATTTTATAGGAAAACAGTAGGTGAGTGATAGTTCCTGTGGGTTGTGTATAATTGTGCTCATCACTTCAAAATTACACGTCATGCTGATAATGGAAACTGGCATCTCTGTTTAAATGTCCACTTTGACCAGTAAATCTATCAGCAGTAACAGCTATTTCTTATTTTGTTTTAAATATTTGGCTACATCCACCCACACCTCTGAATGAAAGGTGAGGCAAAAGGAATATAGAACTGCCTACTGGAGAGAAAAGGACATTGGTGCAGTAGGATGAACTGACACTCATCAATGCACGCTCTCACCAACAGAGGGAGGCATGAAGCAAACTATGAAGGGCTTTAAAATTATAGATGGCATTGAGACATGCTTGTAGTGTGAGTCAAAATATTTATTCAGTGAAAAAAATGCTGCAAAAAAATAAATAAAACTGGTATATATAGTAAAAACAAAAAGTCATAAGTAACTGCTTTTCACCGGCTATATATAAACACTTTAAAACTAGCAAACAGTTAAAAATGGATTGGAATAATACTTACAGAACAGTGAGCCTTTATATATAGGGTGCATAAAAATAATAGTATTTCATTTCAGTGTAGCTCTAAAAAGCAGTCTTATCTGAACTCCCTTCATCTTTTAAAAGGCATAATTAGGAATCCAAACAAAGCTAAACCCTATATATAGGCTTTAATTGTTGTTGTTTCATAATTAAAAAAAAAAAATCACATTTCAGGATTCAATTAAAATGTCAGCTCAGTGAGAGTTAGATGAGTAGTTTCTTATATTGGTTGTCGATGTTTTCTTGGAAAGAATCCACTTTAATTGAAGAGTTTATTTTTGAACTTTCTGTACAGCTGGATTTCAGCATTGGTCTGGTGCTGGATCTGCATGAAGCAGGTAATGAATTACTAATATCATTTCTCTTTGTAACCTTATGACACTTGAGCACGTTGGAGAGTTGTCTCTGGCACTGGGAGGATCCAAAGTAGTAGAGTAGCGGATCTAGGAGGCAGTTCAGACTTCCCAAACACAGAAACACCAGATAGAGTGCGTAAGAGCCATCAGGTGCCTCCTGGCTCTTCTCTGTGTTAATCTGCAGGTAGTGTGCAAGCAGCAGACAGTTTGTAGGCATGAAACACAGGACAAATATCAACAGAACTGTCAAAACCATCACTATTGCTCTTTTCCTTTTGTGTGAGCTTCCAGGGAGCCTTTTTTGGAGTTTGCTCAGCGACCAGATGACTCGAGTGTAGGACACCACTGTGATGAGCAGAGGCAGGAAGAAGAGGAGGCAGCAGAGAGTGATGAAGTATGTCTTTAACCAGACGATCTTATCTGTGGAGTGGACATCATGGCAGGTGGTGATGTTCAACTCACTGATGTGAAAAGTCTGGTCCGATGTAACAAGAGGCACAGAGCCAGTCAAGGATAACACCCACATGGTTATGCAGGCTATGACTGTGTTCCTTGGCCTCCTCCAAGCCAGAGAGTCAATGGGATAAACTACAGCAAGCAGACGGTCCACACTGATGCAAGCTATGAGAAGAACAGAACAATACATGTTCCAGTAAAAGGCAGCAGTGACCACACGGCACATGGACGGGCCAAATTTCCAGTTGTTGCCTTCAAAGTGGTAGGAGATCTTGAAGGGGAGCATCAGTGCAAAGAGAAGATCGGCTAAGGCCAGGTTCAGCATATAGATTGCAGCTGGCTTCTTAGGACGGATCCCCCGAGCAAAGGCCAGCAGAGCACAGATGTTAATTGGCACACTGATGGAGCAGACCAGCGTGTAGAAGGAAGGTAAAAGGATGGTGGACACAGGGCCAGTTAGAAACATCAGGGCCTGTTCTGAAAGTCCTTTTCTGTCTTTGGGACCATTTGAAGAACGATTTAATGTGCCGTTATCATCATAATCTATTGGTTCATCCGTCACTGACTGGCGTAAGCCATACAAAAAGCCCCTTCCGTGTGGAGCAGCTGGAGAAAGAGAAAGGGGGGGGGGAACAGTCCGATCAAAGGTAAAGGAAAAGTTTTGGCTAATCCAACAGGAAGATTACAATCTTCATTTGGTATCAAACAGTTTAACAAACATATACCACATTTTACTAGGTCCAGATTATGCATTTCTAATTTAATTACCTTAATATTGGTTTTGTCCATTAAAGAAAAATCAATTTCAATTTTAACAATACTTACCAAATTTAAAATCGCTAATTAAATCATTCGTTAAAAACTTAAAAAGTGCTCTTAATTGCTACTGTTTTATTACTTCAGCTTGGAAGGGAAAACACTTCTTCAATGACTTTAAAATAAAAAAAAGAAAACCATCAATTTTATGCCGACTAAATGTAGCTAAATCAACACATAACATTTCCAGTGAAAGTTTTTTAAACAGTGTTGCAGGGAATGCCAGAGTTTTAAACATAGTAGAAAGTTTTCTTACTTGCGTTTTCTCTTGCGTAGGCAGCACCCAAACATGACACAAGGTACAGAGAAACTAACAAAGACATCGGAAGCATTCTGCTCACCGGTGAAAAATAAAACCACTAAACGAGAATAAATTGATTAAATGCGCGACGTTAATACTCTCCGTTCCCAGTCGACCCAGAGTTCTTCTGCTGCCGCTCTTCTACAGAAGCACGTCAAATGTGGCTTGTTCACGCCCAAATTTCGGCTGGTCAGATCCTATCGCGCCCCTCCACCAATCAGAGAGGTCTGTTCCCAGACACATTCCTGTGGTGTGATGTCACCTTTCCAGTCACACAGCAAGGTCAAGATCTAACCAAAGACATGCGAGCAGCATCGACCCCCCCTCTCTCCCCCCCCCCCCCCCGCGCCCCCAAACCTCGTCAACAAATTAAGACCGTTTTAATGATGTAAAGAGACAGTTCATAGATTTTTGTCTATTTTAAATAAAAAAACAAACAAACAAACAAACAAACTATGTTTTAAAGTTCTCTAATGAAACCTTTTACCTGTCGTTTTAACACACGATGAAAAACAAAATTAGAGTGAGACAGGGCTTATAACATAGCATATTTCAAAGAAAAAGGCACAATGTGTTTCAAATGGCACATTTAAAACAGTGTGGTTTTTTTTGTTTGTTTGTTTTCTTTAGACAGTGAAGTTAGATGAGCCTCGTGCTTTTTTTTTTTTTTGTAAAGCAAAAACTCTCCTCTCAACCCAGGAAGCGTGACTAACACTGCAGAAAGCTGTGTCCTTTTTCCGGACAGCACATTGAACTCTGCCTAAGAGCTGCATTCTATTTGATGAGTAATAAGAAACAATGATAATAAACCACAGTAACCGTGAAGGGACCAGTGGCGGTCCTAGCCTGTTTGGCGCCCTGGGTGAACACTCCCTCTGGCGTTTACTTTGACTTTTTATAAAGTTTACTTTGACTTCAGCAGCGAGCAGGCGCACCGAGGGTTCTTGCGCTCACTTTTCGTGTATAGAATTTCGAAAAAACATCGGTGCAAATTATAAGTCTGTATCATGATGTCTGGTGTTTTCGTGTTTGTTGGTTTGTTTTTATTTAGTTTTATTGTGTGAGTTGGTTATTAGATGCTGCTCCAGCCGGTCAGAGAATCCCCCGCCGCCCCGCCCTCTCCTCTTTGCGCCGCAAGCAGCAGGCGCACCTCGCAAACGAAGGGCGCCCTTACTCCCAGCAAATGGGCGATAGAAACCCGATCGGTGCCTGTGACATTCCCAATATGCGCTGGCATGACGTCGGTGCAGCATGAGTACGAGCATTTTTTTTTTTTGCCGATGCCCGTGATGCCGCCCCCCACAACGATGCCGCCCCGGGCAACCGCCCGTGTCGCCCATATCTAAAACCGCTACTGGAAGGGACAACAACAACAATTTATTTATCACCACTTTAAACTGATCTTTCTTTCAGTTAAATATGAAACAGATTTTCTGTTCTTGGGATGTAAACATCCAGCAACACATTTCAAAGTATTAACTTCTGGGAAAATGCCTTGGAATAAACACTTTTGTTTGAAGTGATTTAACTTCTCCCTGCAGACTGTTAACTGCTTCCTTTGTTTGTGACAGATGTCAAATGGAAAGCTCTAAGGGGTCCTTAATTTTGGAGCAAATATATTTTTAGACAACAAAAGCCAAACTTTTTTCCCTTTTCTTCTTTTCATTTTTTTTAACCCTTTGTGATGAGATAAGATGTTGCCATTACTTAAATTGCTCTCCAGATTTTTTCCCTTTTTTGTCTATGTGTCCTTACATTTTTGTTTACTTGCTTATGTAAACTGTTTATCCAGATTGCAATTGCCTGTCTTTCCAGGAAATTACATGACCATGGCACTTCCCATTGGTGAAAATGACCAAGAGACAACCAACACAATAACCAATCATATAAGTTAAAGTAATGGGAGTTTTTAATATTCATGTATCTGCTTTATAAAAGTCTATATTTATGAAGTGCTGGGATGAGAACAGAGGACAGTAAAACCACCAAAATGAAAGGCACCTTCGCCTTGAAATGTGCTGATTACTTTTTCTCTGTGTAAGAGGAAAAGAGACTTCCTGAGGGAGGGATGGGAGTAGGGATTGTCAGCAGCTGGACTTTTTCGCCTTGCTTTTTGCTTTTGGTTTTTGCTTTCATGCTTTTATATTCACTCAAACTCAGAGAGGCAGACTAAACCCATTTCCTCCCATAAATATTCGTCACAATGAATTGTTTCTTATTTAAACATTCTTACATATTTAAACATAAAATCTTTTTCTGCATTGGTGTATGTTACCTAAAGCAATAGTTTAACATTTTGGGATAAATAAATTTGCTTTCTTGCTGAAGGTGCATATCTTGCACAACTATAAAGACCCAACCAGCGTACTTGAGCATAAAGACTGGAAAACAGGAAGTATATCTATTTATTTAATTATTTTTATTTTTGGGGGGCCTTTTTATGGTTTTATTTTTGATAGGGACAGCGAAGACTGACAGGAAAGTGGAGGAAAGAGAGAGGGAAAGACATGCAGCAAATAGCCGTGGGTTGGACTTGAACCCAGGCCGCCTGGCCGCTTTCATAAAGTCCACATATATCGTCTATCTATACCAGAAAACCTCATTAATTATAGCCTACATTATTTTCTTCATTAGGACTTCCCTACAAAAAAATAAAAAATAACCTGGAATCTCCGCCTGCCTGCCAGTAGCCCCTCTGAATCTCCAGCCTTAGTCCAGTATTGACAACTCCCTCCAATGCCATTTCCTAGTTCATATCAATACAGACATCAGGCATGATTTTTTCCTGTTGAAATTTGAGGTTTTTTTCAAGGTAAAACAGCCAGTGCCAGCAGCAACTAATCATATTTCTTGAATTGCTGACAATAGGGAGATTACATGGAAAGAAGTGGGTCTGCATATAGATAGTTAAAGCTTTTTTATATTTATTGTGTTCCTCTTGTATGCCTTAGTGCATGACGATTAATCGATGCAAAACCTAAGGTATTTCAGTCATGATTCATGACTCTGTGGGGCGGGGCAAAAAACCTGAGCAGTACTGGCAGCAAGTGTGTATTCTGGTGAATTCCACATGTTGTAATCATAATGCTGTAAACTGAACTTTCTCATGACTTCCTCAGAGTGACTTGGCCATTCTTTAACATATATAAATAACAAATAATAACTCGTAACAGAAAATTGGTTGGCTAAATGAAAGTCGCAGTATTTACACAAATGTATTGAAGACACATAACATTTGATTTTCACCAAGAAGAAGCAGAATTTGAAGTTGATTATTTTGTTGATGTTATCTAGAAACTTCTACATACACGATACCACAAAACCATTTAACTCAGGGTCCATAATGAAACATGATGAAGTCCCAAGCAAGCTATGTTAGTTAGTCCCTGTTATGATACTTGAAATTCAACACAGCATTGCAGAATATAATTATATCCCTTGAAGGATGATTAATATACTTTAGGTAGCGCATTAGTGTTACTGCATTAGTATAGTATTTTTGTACGAGGGTATCTTCTGAAATGAATGTCTACTTTTTGAACTGCTAAATGCTCCACTTTGCTCTCTAGACACTCCCCAAGTTAGCTGCTGCTCTAGTGTTGGGCAGGAAGGAAGCATTATGCTTTCAAATACTTTTTTATTTCTTGAAACAATGAGTGCTGTGAATGTGTGGGAGAACAATAAAAATTATACTTTAAGGCTCTAGGATTGGGAGTATAATTCTCTGGGTTAATGGCTGCCAGGAACTGTTTTCCTGAACATTTTTGTTGTGAGAAAAAGTACAGTTTGGTATGCACAGTAGAGGACATGTTGTTCCTGCAGCCTGCAAGGCTTGGGGAGTTTCTAAACTAACAAAAGTTCATTCGTGCAAATAGGAGGAGGAAGGATACAGACTGTGGGAGATTAGATCCAGAGCAATGTCACTGCCACGCTTCCTGCTTTCTGTTTTTTTTAGCGCCTGTAACAGCTGAAACAAGTGTCTTAATGTTGAAGACTTTAGCATGTTTTTTTTTCTGTTGGTAAGTGAATAGTGTATTACTGTTTTTTTTTTTTAAATTAATACAGCCATAACAATTTTATGTGCAAATACTCAGATATCTACTTTAGTCTAGTTCCAAGAAATACAGACCATATAAATATATATATGTATATTTGAAGAAATGTAACTGTTGGTGCTTACTTCTTTGAACTGAATTAGAAATAGAACAAATTTATGTAAGTCATTACAACACATCAGCACCTTTGAACAAATATGAACTGAATTAGAAATAGAACAAATTCATGTAAGTCATTACAACACATCAGCACCTTTGAACAAATAGCATGTTCATGCCAGCCTATGCAACGCATGAGGGTTCTTGCACTTGATGCGTTTAAAGTGTATGTGTAAAGGAGTCATAGCACTTCATTTGTTCCAGATTTTGTCATGTTACAGCCTTATTCCAAAATGGATTAAATTTATTTTTCAACTTAAATTCTATGCACAGTACCCAATAATGAATAATGAATGGTGCAAATGAACATGAACATGAACAACAAAATGTGTAAAACTCAGATAATAGGTGAAAGGTGTTATATTGCTAAAACTCCCTGGACGTCAGAGCCATGGGAAGGTACTTGAAGTTGAGGGTGCTGAAGTAAGAGCGTGCATGTGTTGGGTTGGGGGTACTAATTTCTAAGGTATAAAATATATATAATATATTCCATCTGACCCCACTGGACACAGCAGACAAGGCATTTTAAGATACAGCAGTGCAGACACAGAATAATCTTATTTGCGTACAGCTGACTAGAACCCATCTAAATATGGATATTATTTTAGCCAGCCCAAAAACCAGATTTAGACAGCATACAACATACCCAAGAACTCTTTATACTAAAGATAGTAATGTGAAATTACTGCTTAATGACGTAGGTGGGTGGTTAAAACATAAACTTAATTTCATAATGGAGTTTGACTAAAGTTTTCTCTTGGGATGTTAGGGTGCCATTAAACATGTTCTTTGTTACTTTCTTTTGAATGTTCTTAATTTATGGTTGTAAGGTACATTTACCTAACGTTTCAAACATCCACCACAGGATGGCAACATCGGGAAGAACAATAGTTACTTCTTCCAGATGTTGCCAAGTGCATCTCTGTCTATGTTTTTTTTTTTTTTTTGTCCTGTTTGTTTTATTACACCAGACACAGAGTCTGCAGTCCAATCTCTAGAAAATCTTTAAAAACTAATACACCTACTGGTAGAAAAAATAATGAAAGGTCACTGATGAGGGGAGAGGGAGCAAGAGACTGAGAGATGGATTAGGGGCATGGCTGCAGTGATGCAGATGCTGTGCTGGTCCATCGTGGTGAAGAGAGAGCCAAGTATAAAAGATAAGCTCTCAATTTAGCAAGCTAGCTTGATTGCCGCTAATTCTACGATTAATTAACTTTCAGCGTCCATAGGGTCAGAGTTGAGGAGTAATAATGTACAAATGTGTTATACTTAGAATTTGGGGGTTCTGTACTTTACTTGAGTACTTTTAGTAATTTTTTTTATGTTTACCCCTTACATGTTAACACAAATAAGTACTTTCTACTCCTTACATTTTAAAAATGGACTCGTTACTTCAGCTTCCACCCTTAAAGGGATGTAAGCCATCCTCATACAAGAATGCTACAGTACACAATGTGAAAACATTCCTTCATGGATTACAGTCAGTTACTGCTTTTTCCCATTCTGACAACTCTGTCTGCCAAATATACAGCATAGCCCTACATACACATGTATGTTTATACTTAATTAACTTGCATCACTACATCCTTAAAAAATGCAGTGTTTTCTTATAACACTAGTTAAAGAAAACTAAATAAATTACAGTAAGACCATTCTGGGAGTTTCAACATCCTGGCCATTCATCCATCCATTTTCTTCCTCTTATCCATGGGCCAAATTGTGGGAAGAGCAGCCTAAGCTTAACAGCCCAGACCTCCATCTCCTTCACTCCTCCCCCCTTCTTTACCTCATATGCGGAAACACTGACACGTTCCCAGCATGATGTAAGGTTATAACCAGCTGTTATTGTTATAGCTGTCAGCTGTGTAGAGGATGAAATAATCCATTATATAAAATTTCAAGCACCTAAGCAATATTCTGTCCTCAGTGTCAAGTACAGAGGACTCCATTCCCTTTTATAAGTTGGAATGAGTGAAGAAGCAGCCAGCGCCCAAAGAAACTCTGGAGAACTATCAATTAAGATAATTTTAAAATATTTACAAGGTAGTCTGGCTATTGGAAGAAATATGTTAAGAAAGAGCTTGAATCCTCTACACAGCACTGTAATATGTGTTTATTGTAACGTTATGTGGTTTGATTCACTGCAATGGCCAATTTGTAAATAGTACTTTTCATGAAAATCGTTGAAGGTAAATTAAGAATAAGACCATGAACAATTACTAACACCAGGTCATGTATAGATAAACTTTATCATGAAATTCCTTTGCATAAATTTTAATATGTCATGATTATTAGTTTGCTGTAAATAAACCTTTTGTCCTTTTTTGTTTTGTCATATCAGATAAATGTGTCATATCTAACATATTATAGGCTCCAGCCCCCTGTAGCTCTGACAAGGATGAGCGAAAGAGGATGGATGGATACTTTCAGTCACACATTTCAGTATGTTAAGCACAGCTCTTATCATATGGAAGGAACAAGTTAATGTTTTGGCTTCCTGATATTGGTCTCAGTTTGAGTAAAAGGATGTTGATATCATCTCTGCAGTTTGAGATATTTTGAGTAAAAGGATGTTGATATCACCTCTGTATGTTGTGAGTCTGAAAACTGGCATTGCATTGCTGAAACAATTGCACGACTGCAAGGAATGTGTAGAAACGTAGATTTGTACATTTCTATTTGAGGGAGAGAGGAACAAAATATGGGGAAGATACTTGTTTTACTTGTTTTTGCTCTCTGTTTAAGCGGTACACAGCTGAAAAAAAGTAAGAGAATTTTATAAAAATTCAAGAGCAGATTTAAGTGTTTTTTCATGGAAATTGACAGTTAATCTGAAAATTAAACTGCCACAGTTTCATTATTCATATAAAAACACATGATTTTGCCATTGAATGGTTTATTATAGAATGGTTTTGAATAGTTAGCCAAACATTGCCTTGTGCAGCTCTGTCAGTTTGAAAACTTTCCGTATTTTCTGTCATGCATATTCATCTTTGATTTTTCAAGCGCAGAAAAAACAAGCGTGGCACTGAAAACGGTTTTCTATTAACAAAATATATCAGTACATATGTTGGAACAAATATATTTGAAAATCATTTATATTTTGAATGAACTGCAGTAACTTTCATTTTTGTATTGTTTTGTTGTTTTTGTTGTTTTTTGTTTTTTGCAGGACAAAAGAGACGGAGGGAGCAGAAAAACAGCCCTGAGGTTGTTTTTCCCATGCCCAGAGCATTTAAAGGGGCCCCAGTCATTAACATTCAGCCCTTCGTAAATGGGACTCAGGCTTCCTTTCTAAATTATTCCCCTCCAGCTCTGAACTTGCTCAACAACAGCACAGTGCGGTACCTCGGTGGTTCTCTGAGCACCCGAGTCATTCCCATTATTTACATGTTGGTGGTTACAGTTGGGATTCCAGCCAACGTCAATATCTTGTGTTTGCTAGTGACTAAAATCCGAAAGGTGTCTTCTGCCATCCTCTACTGCAGCCTGGCTGTCTCCGACCTCTTCCTCCTCCTCTCCCTCTTCTTTAAGGCTCACTACCATTTCCATGGAAACCGCTGGGTTCTCGGAGAGACTGCTTGTCGAGTTGTTACGGCATGTTTCTACGGCAATCTCTACTGCTCGGCCATGATGCTGGCTTGCATCAGCATCGAACGCTACCTGGCTGTGGTGTACCCGTTCTTGTACAAAAGTATGCCCAAGAGAATGTGCGCTGCCTGGGTGAGCCTGGTTCTGTGGGGGGTGTTTGGTGTCGCCATCATCCCAGAGCTCATCGTCCAGCAGAGCTACTGGCTCCCTCAGCTCAACCGCACAACCTGCCATAATGTGTTGCCCCTGTATCACAGCTCTCACATGTTTCTGCTCTACTATCACCTGATTCTTATTGTCTTATTTCTTATGGTGCCTGTGGTTGTTATAGCGGTGTGTTTTGCCCGAATCATCAACAAGCTCACAAGGTCACATTTTGACTGGATGACGTACATCAAAGCAAGCTCACTGGTGTTTAGTATCTTCCTGGTGTGCTTTGTGCCCCCCTGGAGTCCTACACTTTGTCCATTATGTCCAACTGTTTGTGGATGGAACAGAAACTTTGTATGTGTACTTTAATGTGGCAGTGTGTTTGTGCTGTGTCCAAGCCTGTCTGGATCCCTTCCTTTTCCTTCTCATGTCCAAGGCTGCACACTCTAGGTTTCATTTTAAAACTTTCAAGAGAAAGACACTGAGCAGTGTCTTGTTAACATGTAACACGTAGACTAAGGGTTAGCAATAAGTAATTATGACTTTTTATTTTTGTAGCCAATCATGAGGAAAATGCTTCTCCTTGGTTGCTATCCAAAGAGAAATCAAAAATACCTATTCTATTCATTTAAAACTTGCAGTTTACCTGAACCTGATTTTAACTTTGTTTAGTTTATGTGTGTGTGAGACACATATACAATTGGAAATTAAAAAAGAAAGCACTAACAGGCCAATTTATTAAGTACAGCTTACTAGTACTGAAATGGACACCATTTTGACTCCTTTAATTCTTCATGTAATATGTTCAGCAAGGTGCTGAAAACATTCCTCAACAATTTTGTCTATATTGACATGAAAGCATTATGCAGTTGCTACAGATTTCTCAGCAGCACATCCATAATGCATGATGTGATTAGCCAAGAAGTTATCTATTGCTATTAAAAACTTTTGACAAATTAATCAACATGAGTGACCTAAATCTTGCTAAGAGTAAACCTAACTTGATAATATACTTGTTTTCTTGCATAAATAATAAAGAAAATATCTGAAACGCTTGCCATTTATTCCAGAAGAGAGTTTTTGTGGCATTTTCTTCTTTTCCCTCCACATTCAAAAGCTATGAAATTACAATAACATGTACGGTTAGCTGCAATGTTGATCCTGGATGAACATTATAGGATGGAATGCCACTGTGTGAAACCATGTGAACTGTAGTCTCAGTTGTACACACAATAAACACTGCTGTGTGATTAGATGTTAAGATAACACACTTATTTTCCAGGCAAGCCCGTATTTCCGATAAACACATTTTTTATCTGTGAAAAATCAGCACACTTAAATTTCCTCTTGCTTACTTTGGCAAGAGTAAGCATATATATATATACACATATATATGTATATATATGTGTATATATATATATACATATACACATATATATACATATATATACATATATATGTGTGTATATATATATATATAAAAAATATATATATATATATATATATATATATATATATATATATATATATATATATACACATATATATGTATATATATATATATATATATATATATATATATATATATATATATATAACAAGTATAACAGCTGAAAAGGAGCAGCTCTACACCTTTAAACTAACCCTGGAGAGGAAAAGTTTAAATGATGACCGAGTTGAAAACACAAGCCTAATCTAGAAGCAGGTCAGTAATCCTGACTGTGGTGTACCTGGGTCGTAGTACAGAAATGCTATTCCCAGCTCTTAGCATGCTGACGTTACAAATAAATCATTGTTTAACCAACAGTATTATATTCTAGAAATCACACCTTTGTTGTGGGTGTCCTGTGAGGACAATGTACATATAAAAAAATCAGAAAAACAGTCCTTGAATTTTCAAAAAGTGTATTAAAATATTAATAGAAAAATCAGTTAAAAGGCTGGGTATTACATGGTTTACTGTCAACATGCATGGGGACAATAAATATATGAATGAAAAATGAAAATTAAAGCTGCAAAACTGCTCAGGTAAGCTTATTATTATTAGGTAATATTATATTATTAATAATGAAACCGTAATATTATATTATATTATATTATCTAAAATTACTTATATTATTAAGTAATTCCCATATTTGGTAATCTGAAAGTGCTGTGAGCCTGCACCTGATCAACTTGCCTGTTTTATTAGACTAGACATGATTATATTATTATTATTATTGTTGTTGTTGTTGTTGTTATTATTATTATTATTATTATTATTATTATTATTTAAAAAAGAATTTTCAAACTCCATCTTCTCTGCATCACAAATGTCGACCGAGGTGGTTAGCAAGACGAAATTGTCATGATGCTAAATCACTAAAGCTCATTTAATTAATTGGTAATAACTGATGCCATAACTGTGAAAGCTGAGCTGGTCTCTCAGCTAGCCCAGCTTCCGTCTTTGTTAACAGGACACGGACGAGAAGACTGCACTTTGTTATGAGATGAAAACAGCTTTCAACAGCAATAGTCAATTGTGGCCACAAGTCGGCAATAATGTAAAAGATGAATGCACATATTAATTGACAGGTGAGGAGTTTTACGACAGCGGGGTCTGAGATTAAAGGAGAGAGAGATCCCTTCATGTGAAGAAGGATAGCCTCCTGACTGCGTTCTTCCATTTGCCCAACATCTCTAAAATTAGAAATATCCTGTCTCAGAGTGACGCTGAAAAACTAGTTCATGCATTTATTACTTCCAGGCTGGACTACTGCAATTCATTATTAACAGGATGTCCAAAAAACTTGCTAAAAAGCCTTCAGCTAATCCAAAATGCTGCAGCAAGAGTCCTGACAGGGACTAGAAAGAGAGAGCATATTTCTCCTGTTTTGGCTTCCCTTCATTGGCTTCCTGTTAAATCCAGAATTGAATTCAAAATCCTGCTCCTCACATACAAGGTCTTAAATAATCAGGCCCCATCTTATCTTAATGACCTTATAGTACCATATCACTACATTAGAGCACTTCGCTCTTGCACTGCAGGCCTACTTGTTGTTCCTAGAGTATTTAAAAGTAGAATGGGAGGGAGAGCCTTCAGTTTTCAGGCCCCTCTTCTGTGGAACCAGCTTCCAGTTTGGATTTGGGAGACAGACACTATCTCTACTTTTAAGATTAGGCTTAAAACTTTCCTTTTTGCTAAAGCATATAGTTAGGGCTGGACCAGGTGACCCTGAATCCTCCCTTAGTTATGCTGCAATAGAGGTAGGCTGCCGGGGGATTCCCATAACGCATTGAGTTTTTCCTTTCCAGTCACCTTTCTCACTCACTATGTGTTAATAGACTTCTCTGCATTGAATCATATCTGTTATTAATCTCTGTCTCTCTTCCACAGCATGTCTTTATCCTGTCTTCCTTCTCTCACCCCAACCGGTCGCAGCAGATGGCCGCCCCTCCCTGAGCCTGGTTCTGCCGGAGGTTTCTTCCTGTTAAAAGGGAGTTTTTCCTTCCCACTGTCGCGAAACTGCTTGCTCATAGGGGGTCATATGATTGTTGGGTTTTTCTCTGTATCATGAAGCGCCTTGAGGCGACTTTTGTTGTGATTTGGCGCTATATAAATAAAATTGAATTGAAATTGAATTGTCACAGACTGAATGTACTATCAAGCGAAAGCCAATCAGAGTGCTCCCTGCTGGCACGAGGAGACTACTAGTGGAAAGGGATCATGGTGGAAAGACTGTAGAGCTAAAGTGTTAGTTGGGGGGGGGGTTCATATATTTTGTCCAGAATGTGTGCGTGCAGACAATCAGTAAATAAATTCATACTGTTTTTGTGATAGCATAGTTGGTGCAACTTTCCACGTGGTCACTGTTGTTTATATTTCCGTCATCGGACAGTTTACTACTTTGTGTGCTGAGGTTTGAACAAGCTCATAGGAGTTGCATCGTTTGGTGAATACTTTGTGACTTTATTGTTGGTTCACTGTGTAGACATATAGCAAGCACTTTCTATATGTTAGTACATATATATAGTATGTTTATTTTAAGTATTAATTTCTGGTGTTATGTTTGAGAAATAAGCAGTCAGAAAAATAAAATCATGTCCAAATAGATGTTACATTGCAGGTTTATACAGAAAATATTTATCTGTTTATTATTATGTCATTTATTCCTTGTTACAGAACCACGCCCCTCTACATAGAAACAACAGCACAAGCAATTTATTTTTTACACTTAATTTCAGTAAGCTGCATTGTAACCAATGCCCCCTGGTGGCTACATTTTTTTTATTTATCATTCACCAAATGTATTCTTTAAATCTACTGCAATACTTTAGTACGTCTAAAATTTAAGTTTATTTATAATGGCATTTTATAGATATTACCATGATTTGTTTGCCCACAAACAAATCATATAAATCCGCATTCTGATGTTGTCATATCCGTTTTACTTAAAAAATGAGTAGTCTGAGGGTTTGTGTGAACAAAGTGACTTAAAATCAAGTCATACTAATACACAACTACATTTTTATAACAAATCTAAAGGACTTTAAATAATTGGTTAATCAAGTTATTAGTCTTTGAAATTATTCCTTTTAACAGCCCAATACAATAAGGTGGGCATGTATTGTGTAGCTTCATGTTTACCATTCTCTTCATTATTTGAGCCTTCAAGGGGCTGCTGTTATGATTTGGCGTGAATACATGAAGTTTATAAGTTTATTGTTAGTTCTTTTCTGGAAGTTTTAAACTTAAACCTTTTGTCATTAGAAAATAGAAACAGAAAGTAACACAATGGGACGACACAGGTAAAGATGCAGTTACTTTAGACATACCACTCGCACCACTTTTAAGAAAAGAAGGAGGGGGATCATGCTTAGTATGACTATGAAAAAAGTGATTTCTGCCTCTGCCACTGTTCGTGGTAGACTAAATGGGTGATATTTAACTGGTCGCAAATGACTTGTAATGACTTGAGGAAGTATTCCTCCTCTGTCCCCTCATGGCCACTTGTGCCTCAATTTTATTCCATAACTTAGACACTCATGACACATGCATTTTGGTCCTTGGGGGTGGGCATGATGTCCACAAGCGGGTCTGTTCATTCAGCATCACCACTGGTGCTGGTGCCCACTTCTCAATTTTAAAACAGCATGTAGACATCGAGGGTCACAGACACACACTATGTTGGTCGGCTGCTGCTTCTAAAAATATTTTGTGTTATTAGTACTGTGTGCTTTTCAGTAACAGTTATTATTTATTCTTTACTATTATTTATGCATATGTTGGTTGTTTCTGTGATTTCTCTGCTGCGGTAGGTGTTGAAGCAGAATAGGTTTTGTCCCTTGTCTCCCTTTCTGTCTCTATCCCTCTTCTTCTCCTCTATTTTTCTCTCCCTCTCCTTCTGTTAAATTCCTTCCCAACTTCTCTTTCTTCTTTTTTCCCATCCCCTAGTGTTGTCTGCTGTAACTATAATAATTCAAAATAAAAGATCCTAATAAAATTCTAATAAATTATGACTATCAAGTGGAACATTATGCAAAATATTGTAATGGTCCACTTGGGAAAGTAAATCTGTTGGGTCTTTTTTGGCCTTCAGATAACAATTCTGATTGACATACTGCCGGACAGGAGAAGAGGAAAAAAATGAAAAGAAATGTAATTAGTGCAGGATGGTCTCTGACTTTCACTGAAACATAGATTAAACATAACCTGTTAGTCCTCCTCAAGGTTGGAAAGAACATTCTAAAGTTTCCATTAAGTTGACTACAGTGGAGAACATTTGGTTGTCTCGGTTTGAGTCATCTGTGACATTTGGAGTTTGACGTCACAACAGGAAGTTGAGGTCATTGCTGGGGCACAACAGACCCTGATACTGATGTTACTTCTTCCCTCTGATAAAAATGTACGCTGAAAACAAGGCCCGGGTCACATCTGTGATCAGCTGGATGTCTACAATAATAAAATATTCTTTGATAAAAGCAGAGAAAATACTCCAACGATCCTTCCACCAGCATGTGTCCTGATCTGTTTAACCCTGGTCACTTTCAAGCATATTAAGTTTCCTGTAAATGTAAAAGTGAAATGTAAATAACATGTCAAAAACACAGAACTTAAACTTCAGTAACAGAAACCTTCTGAAAGGTTACTGAACCAAAATGAGTGATGTTTTTAGTAAGCGTACCTGTACACAAATAGCTGCAGAAACGGAAGGGAAGACAAAGCTGCTCGTGTTGAGGCAGGCTTATCGTCTTCACACAGGCATTTCCTTGCCTCATCAGCTTTTCCTTTTTCTGTGTTACCTCTCTTCATAGCTCCAAACTTAGGCATCATATAACTTAACTGGAATGAATGCAGCACTAGGAGAACTGTGTGAAAATGTATATTTGAACATTTCTATTTAAGACAGTGAAAATGATACACAATACACACGGGAAAAACTGCGCAGAAAGTTCTGAGTAAATGGTAAAAATGGTAAATGGCCTGCATTTGTATAGCGCTTTTCTAGTCCCTAAGGACCCCAAAGCGCTTCACACTACATTCAGTCATTCACCCATTCACACACACATTCACACACTGGCGATGGCAAGCTACATTGTAAAGTACTGAGATATCAGGTAAAAAGTGGGTCAGTATTTGTTTTGGCAAAGATACAGCAACAATAAAATAGTTTTCAGACAAGACAGAGTAGGGAAGTGAAAACCATTGTCCTTCATATTCAAGACGAAAGCAAAGATATTTTGTTTTAAATAATTTCCCCCAGGGATCAATAAAGTATGCTGATTCTGGTTGGGTGAACGTGTGATTTTTTTTTTCTTGCAAGGGTCGGCTTTCAAGTTCCTCCCACAGAGCTAACCGAGAGAAGCAGACTGGGGTGACAGGGAAAAGCAGTGATAACAAACAAAGAAGAGGCTTGCTAGTGACTCTTAAGCTGGGAGCCGATCAACAAGAAGAAAAATATGGGGAAACTACTCCTGGTTTTCTTCGTTTTTGTCCTCTGTATAAGCAGTACACAGCAGAAAAAAGGTAGGAAAAGCTTGTCAAAATTCAACAACAGCTTTAAGTAACAGTTTCATGGACTTGAGAGATAATCTAAAACATCTGGCGGTGTTGCTGAGGGTTGGTGGGTAGAATGACTGTTTGGTAAAAACTGGCTGAAACAGGATTTGAAGCAGATTCATGACCCTGAATTGTTTATTATACATATATATATACTTTGAATAGATAATATTTCAATATCTTGACATCATATTGTCTAGCTATTTCAGTGAGAGGAATTTTTTGTGTGTTTTCTGAGTTTCCTAATCATTATTTGTTTGTGGAATTTAAGTTAGATGAAAGTGTTTTGAGAGCATTTGGCTACAGATGAAACTAAATATCTAAATACCTAGCACATTGTATAGATACTTTGAACCAGTACATTTGAAATCTATGTTGGTACAAATATATTTGAAAATCATTTACATTTTGAATGAACTGCAGTAATTTTCATTTATTATTGTTTTTTTGTTGTTGTTTGTTTCTTTTTGCAGGACAAAAGACACGGAGGGAGCAGAAAAACAGCTCTGAGGTTGTTTTTCCCATGCCCAGAACATTTAAAGGGGCCCCAGTCATTAACAATCAGCCCTGTGTAAATGGGACTCAGGCTTCCTTTCTAAATTATTCCCCTCCAGCTCTGAACTTGCTCAACAACAGCACAGTGCGGTACCTCGGTGGTTCTCTGAGCACCCGAGTCATTCCCATTATTTACATGTTGGTGGTTACAGTTGGGATTCCAGCCAACGTCAGTATCTTGTGTTTGCTAGTGACTAAAATCCGAAAGGTGTCTTCTGCCATCCTCTACTGCAGCCTGGCTGTCTCCGACCTCTTCCTCCTCCTCTCCCTCTTCTTTAAGGCTCACTACCATTTCCATGGAAACCACTGGGTTCTTGGAGAGACTGCTTGTCGAGTTGTTACGGCATGTTTCTACGGCAATCTCTACTGCTCGGCCATGACACTGGCTTGCATCAGCATCAAGCGCTACCTGGCTGTGGTGCACCCGTTCTTGTACAAAAGTATGCCCAAGAGGCTGTGTGCTGCCTGGGTGAGCCTGGCTCTATGGGGGGTGTTTGGTGTCGCCATCATCCCAGAGCTCATCGTCCAGCAGAGCTACTGGCTCCCTCAGCTCAACCGCACAACCTGCCATGATGTGTTGCCCCTGGATCACAGCTCTCACATGTTTCTGCTCTACTATCACCTGATTCTTATTGTCTTATTTCTTATGGTTCCGCTAGTGGTTACAATTGCGTGTTTTGCCCGAATCATCAACGAGTTAACAAGATCACACTTTGACTGGGGAATGTACATCAAGGCCAGCTCACTGGTGTTTAGTATCTTTCTGGTGTGCTTTGTCCCCTCTGGAGTCCTACACTTTGTCCATTACGTCCAACTGTTTGTGAATGGAACTGAAACCCTGTATATGTACTTTAATGTGGCAGTGTGTTTGTGCTGTGTCCATGCCTGTCTGGATCCCTTTCTTTTTCTTCTCATGTCCAAATCTGCAAGCTCCAGGCTTTA